>NC_090449.1:409587157-409909179 GCF_031143425.1 Pleurodeles waltl
TTCCTGTAAGTGGTTATTGTTTTTTTACACTCTTCTATCACCGTGAGGTGGTACCTATTATGTATGTATAGATTATGGTTTTCGTAAGTTTACTTAAATGGCATCAAGGTTTACAGATAATTAAGAAATTCAGTTGGCTGGTAATTCTGTGTTCTAGTTCAATCCTGATTGGTTTTGTTGGTCATTGCAATTTTGTATCAGTCAAAGTAGTTTAAGCTTCTGAATAAGTTATAGTTTTACTGCTGACCTTCTGTTTAGATTCCAGATGCAAACCTAAAACCTTTGGATATGAAGATGCTGTGGAATCTAAGACTGACTCATGTAACAGGTGGTGAATTTATTTGTGGCTTATTATTGCACTAGGACACTTTATACTTAACAATACCTGCTTCTGTCAGCTTGTTTGTCTGACTGCTTGTAGGAAAACAGGCTTCTTGCAGGTTCTCCCCAACTTTTTGCCCCCATTTTGGAATATTAGCTGCTGGTTTCCACTTACCTGCTGTCCAGATCTCAGTGACAGTGTTTTGCTTTTTCAAAATGGAATGTTTAATTGGGTACCCCCAATTGGGATGCGCCGACTTAATTATAAGTCACTAGTATATGGTACCCCAAGTACAGAGGTCTGGTAAGGGTTGGCTGTCCACACAATAACTGCAGTACTGGTTGCACCACTTTGTGGGACAACGAGAAAACACAATTTTCAGCTACCATTGCAGGCTGAAGAGTCTGTGCATGCACTGCACACTCAACATTGCCATTACCACTAATGCCAAAGTCCACTAGTCCCTTAGCTATACATATATGTCTCCATTAAGGTATGCCTATGAAGCCCTATAGCAAGGAGTTGTATATTGTTGAGCTAGACATATAGTTTTGATATGTCTACACAGGAAAGCCCTAGAGAATTGATAATCAAAGTATGGCCCTCTTTACCATTTACTGGTCAACAGCAGCACTGGACTGCTGTTTCTCATGATTCATCACACAAAAAGACAATAAAGAAATAGGCAAGCATTAACTTAAAGATTATCTAGTGTTAAATAAAGGAAGTAACTAGGGAGTCCTGGACAAGTAACATTATAACCACCTTCATTTTTAAAGGCATCTTGCAGCAAAAGTGTAAACATCTGATAACATCTCTTAACATGCAGAACCTGTTCACCTGAGTACAGTTGATCATATCAGTGCATTGAAATATATTATTTTAAAAGTGATAGTTTTCAGACACGTATTTCTGAAACATATATTCTTCCCCCACTCAGACAACTATGCCATTAGTGAACTAAAAAGGCAAGTTGGTTGTTATGGGCACTCTTTGGGTGGCCTCAGTTCCTTTTATACATGAATAACATTTTTTAAATTGGACACAGAAGAAGGGTTTGTACAGCGCACACCCTGAAGTTATGCACTTCAAGGCTTTCATATATTTGATAAATAAAAAGGAGGGAAAGTGAAATAACCCAATTGTCTAAGATCATGCTATTTGGTAAAGTATGGAAGCCAGTAATATCAGGTTTTCTAGGGACATGTGGTGCAGTTGAGTCACCAGATGTATATGCTTCAGTTTCCCTACATCCATCTTATCGTCAATCCCTACCCTGCCTGACCAACACCCCACTAACATTAATGCGGCCCTCAGTTACATCACAAACCATACTTTTTGGCCCCTGGGAAAATGTTTGTGAGTACCCATGACCTAGCCTAGACTGTCAATATTTTAATCAAATGCGACTCAGTGGGGCAGTCGACATTTATGTCCCATTTAATGCTGGCTACTTTTGCAAAAGTTGCAACTCTTTGACCCAGATAGTCCAGTGACTTTACAGAGGCACAAGGACTGAGACAGGTTTCTGCTTACCCTGGGAGATGTGTGAATGACTCATAGGCTGGGAACAAAGGATGTTGCCACACAGGATTGGATGCAAAGGGTCTTAGCCCAAAAGCCGGGCATCAAAGGGTGAAGCCACCTCTGAATGGCTGCGTGACAACATTCCCATCCATGAAGCCTTTTGTTTACCCTAGACAGAGTAGAGCCAGGGCCAAGGTAGGGAAAACCGGTTTCAGTACCAGTTTTCCATGGGTGTGCATCCCATAGTAGCCACATGCCCAGGATTGGGCTACCAACAGGCTGGAGGGCGGGAATAGCCATGTCAAGCAGCAGGTTAAAAGAAAAGGTAAACTGAGAAGGCAGTGAGAAAGCAGACTAGATGCCAGCTTCTCCTGGCACAGGGAGATTTGGCTCTCCTTTTGTGCCTGCTTGGAACTAGCATTAGAATTAAAGCAGTCTGTGCGAAATAAATGAAAGAAACATGCTGAAAAGTGTTTAAAAAAAAAAAAAATCCTGTGTAATCATGAATTAGACCGACTCGCGCCCCCCCCCCACACCCTTCGGCTATCAGCTAATAACACACACACCCCGAAAACCCAGGCCCCCCCTCCCCGCCGCCACCCACCCCCTCGGCTACCAGCTAATAATCCATTTAGGGAGAGGCAGTGGCTGGGTTATCTGGTCCACAAACAGCAGCATATGACTGCTGCTGCGAGTTTTGGTAATGACTGGTGGTGTAACATTAATGTGGCCAAGAAACATACACTTTGTGGTTTTTATATACAGTATGATGTTGTAGCATGTCTGGAGCAGGGAATCACATTATGTTGAATTTGCCCTAATTACGCCTCTGCTTTGTCAAGTTAAGGACTTGTCATGTTTTAGTTCTCTGATTTTACAGTTTCAAAAACAATCCATTTTTGAGAAATGAGGATGCATGGCATTGACCTATGAGTAGATGATAGGAAAGAGCCTTAGTGGTGAATGTCTAATCTTTTTCCTTCATTTCAGTCCAGGAACCTGGAAAGAGCCAGCCACACCTTACTATGTCAACACAGGTTATGCTATGGCACCGGCTACCAGTGCTAATGACAGTGAGCAACAAAGCATGTCTAGTGATGCAGACACCATGTCTCTGACCGATAGCAGTGTGTAAGTACTACTTCATTATCTTTGCTTCACTTTAAATAAAGGCTGGACTGTGCTAGGAAATTGCTTTTCATTTTTCAGTTTCTTCATTCACATAAAATAGTAACTTCATATAACTGTCAATTTGCTCTACAGGCATCTCTTCAGTATTTATCTAAATATCCTGTTGTATAGCAGAGTGCTTTAGTTAGTATCAAGTATGCAGTTGTTATATAAATAATAAGCCTTAAGCCCATACCCTTAAAGTACATAGAAAAGAGAAATCTAAATAACTAGCCTCGGGACACCAAATGATTATAGCTAAGAACAAATAGCCTAACAAGGTAGGTACATTGAAGATATATCAACACTAGTCGATAATACAGTCCAATTAAATCAAATGGTGACGTAAAAGCGTCTTACACAAGTCTGATCTATTGGGTGTGTGGAGAAATGGGGACGTCAACGATTAAACAAGGCCTGAGAGGGTAATTTCAAGTGGAGCATGGTTATCAACAAGTCAACTACTGACCAATCTTCCTGCTCCAAAGTATTAGAAAATGCCATCAACCAGCAACTCTCCTCACATCTGGTACGCAACCTCTGACTCAACTTCTCCCAATCTGGATTCTGCAGCAACCACAGCACCGAGGCAGCCCTCTTTGCAGCTACCGACTACATCCGAACTCTACCTGACCGAGGAGAGACTGTGGCTCTGAATAGTCTCCTTCATTACACATGCTGGCCTTAGATCTATACACTGCCAGTGGCTTTGATACCTCCACTAGGACTGAATTGGACTCAACACCATGCCTTCTCTGCACAGAAAATTGAAGCGCATTGATGAATTTGATAGGTACTGATTGCTATCTGCCTTCTGGGGTGCTACGTTTTTGCCTTCTTGGAATCTTACCTGCCATCCCTTTATGAATTCGGGAATGCCTTTGGTTGGACAGTTCCAGACAGATGGGATGCAGCTAAATATTTTCAGTGCTGGACTGGACACAACTGCTTCTATGGATTTGCGCCAGCAGTACCAGTGTTTTAATTGGACATCATGTCTGTATGCACGTCACATGATTTTCTGATGATGTACAGGCATCCATTATGAAATCCCATTTTGATTGATCTGGGTTTTGTGGTGAAAAGATGGCTGCGCTGGAGCCCATTAAGCCCAATTGTGCTTTGGCCCACTCATTAAGGCTTCTCTGTCCGGCCTGCCAATTCCATCAGCAGTACTGGAAATTCAGAGGTTAGTCACAGGGCCTTTGTCTGTGCTATCACCAGAGGAAGCACTTGTTGTCCATGCAACAGCCAGCTCAACTACAGGGGCCAGAATCTAATTGTTCATGACAGGCTAGCATGCTAGAACTTCGGACTAGTGGATGTTGTGGATTGTTGGTATAGTTATGTGCTTCTCATCACAATCCACCACACCTCCACCCTTCCCCATTGTTCCACCTGTTTATTTTTAAACTTTGAAAGTTTTTGCAACTCATTTTTGCAGGTTGGGGGTATATGGATTCCCAAACCTTGACCAGCTTCTGAATGCAGTCTTGCTGCAGTCACTCAGAGACCACCAGGAGACAATTATCACCCTGGGATTTTCCATCAACTACCTGAAATCCCACCTATAGCTTATGCAGAGCATTCCTTTTATAGAGGCTTACTTGGACACAGTGGCATACAAAGAATTTCCATTACAGTGATGAGCCTGGCACATTAGGTTTTACACCTGATGTGTCAGTCTCACTCCTGGATTGTGATGTGGATCGTTGGGAGACTGTGACCTCATGTACCCTGCCAGCCCTCAGGTCATGTGCCACATACGGGCTCTGCAGTGAAACCTATGCTTCCAGAGGGCTTAATACTGGAGCTCCCTGTTAGACAACATTTGTATTTTGGAGAAAGCAGTCTAGGCCTCCAGTGGTAGCTATTGGGCACCAAACTTAACTGTGGCAGACTGGCCTCCCAACCCACCCAGATCTCACAGTGCTGACAAAAGACTGTCTCTGGGTTTGGGCATTGGTCTGTGGGAGGCAAAGGAGAGGTATTTTTGGTACCTAGCAGAAAAGAGGCATGGTAACAACTTGTTGGAGCTTTGTGCCATTAGGCTGGCTCTGAAGCCTTTTCGTCGCCTAGCAAAGGGAAGCTGGTTCAGGGCCTGACATAACATAACTGTCATAATGTAATGCAGCAAGCAGGACAGTGTGGGGTGTCATAAGTCCTGTTTCAGGAAGATCTGCTGCTCTAGAAGTGGTTGAATTCCTGGGGTTCCCTCTGATGATGAACCGTTTGGCAGTTTGCTGAATGCAACAGCGGACAAGATCAGCAGATCTCATCTGACAGACCAAACATGGTGTCGCTACCCAGAAGTAGTTCAAGGCCCGTGGGGTGTCACTTGGCTGGAATGCTTCACTACTACAAGAAATGGACAGTGTCACAACTATTGTTTAAGGTGCCTATTTAGTTGCCTCAGAGTGGCAGTGGACGTGGAGTCTTTGTGTGTGTGTGTGTGTGTGTGTGTGTGTGTGTTTTTCCAATACCTTCTTTCCACTACATACTAATAAAAATCCTCAACATTAAAAAAGACATTTAAAACAAATGTTCTACCCAGGTGTAAGACAGTAAAGGATATGAGCATTTATGAGAGATGGGGCAGTTGTCATACAGTAAAATTAATGAAGACAAGAGACACACTTGCAGGCATATTCGTTATTTATTTATTTATTTATTTTCTCATTTTCTCTCTCGCTCTTAGCTCCTCCCCCACACTTTTAAGCTTTTTTGTCCTCTCTCCCTAACCTACCACCCTTCCTCTTTACCTTCTCTCTCATTTCTCTTTCTTTGTGGAGAAAGTACATTAATCGGCAAGCTTTGGTACTGGCAATGATGCCTATGGGATAAACTACTGCAATAGATGCTCAAACTCCAGAGCTACCTCGTTGGGCTAGAAGCCTGTAACTTGCAGGTGACAGATTCCAAACTATATGTGCAACTAATTATTCAATGTCGTTTCCTCAAATTTTATACAACAGTATGGTCATGGACAGATTTGAAGTGCTTTTATAATGTTGTTTACTCCGTTTTGGGGGATATTTTTCCATCACCTTAGCAACAAATTCACAGCCCAACTTTTTTATCTTGACAAAACTCTAAACAATCCCTACCAACACCTTCTCAACAGTTGTGGATTTTGTATTGGCACGTCTAGGTTTCATGGGAAACTGTCTTCTGCGGGCTCCAAAACCCACCATTTATGCATGTAGTGCATCAAAATTTTGAACATTAAAAAAAAAAAAAAAAAAAAAAAACGAGCTGTAACGTGTGAGACAGAGCTTAGTTAAAAAGGTCAGCAAGGGACAGTTGTCCGTCTGATTTGGCTAAATTGTTAGTACTAGTTCTTTAGCATCCTTGCCCTATGGATGCTAATTTGGCTTATGTGGTGTTTGGTTGGGTACTAGTCTTAATACTGTTTTTAATACATCTGGTTTTAAAGACCGCTTTAGCTGTTTTGCCCACCTCACGTTTTCAAAAACAATTATAACAAAAATGAATACAGAATTGCTTTTAGTCAACCTTTATTAGGCTGCTCAAATGCCACTCAGATTATGCTTACACCACAGTATTGGAAAACTGTCTTAGCCCACTTCACTTATTGGATGTCTTCACTTTAACAGCATTCTTTCTGTGCAGAAGTATGGGTTCATCTACAAAATAGCCCCACAGAGCTATAAATTTGAAGGGACTTTGTAAGGAAATGCCTCCTTGGCATGGTTGCCCCCTGACTTTTTGCCTTTGCTGATGCTATGTTTACAATTGAAAGTGTGCTGAGGCCTGCTAACCAGGCCCCAGCACCAGTGTTCTTTCCCTAACCTGTACTTTTGTATCCACAATTGGCAGACCCTGGCATCCAAATAAGTCCCTTGTAACTGGTACTTCTAGTACCAAGGGCCCTGATGCCAAGGAAGGTCTCTAAGGGCTGCAGCATGTCTTATGCCACCCTGGAGACCTCTCACTCAGCACAGACACACTGCTTGCCAGCTTGTGTGTGCTAGTGAGGACAAAACGAGTAAGTCGACATGGCACTCCCCTCAGGGTGCCATGCCAGCCTCTCACTGCCTATGCAGTATAGGTAAGACACCCCTCTAGCAGGCCTTACAGCCCTAAGGCAGGGTGCACTATACCATAGGTGAGGGTACCAGTGCATGAGCATGGTACCCCTACAGTGTCTAAACAAAACCTTAGACATTGTAAGTGCAGGGTAGCCATAAGAGTATATGGTCTGGGAGTTTGTCAAACACGAACTCCACAGCACCATAATGGCTACACTGAAAACTGGGAAGTTTGGTATCAAACTTCTCAGCACAATAAATGCACACTGATGCCAGTGTACATTTTATTGCAAAATACACCCCAGAGGGCACCTTAGAGGTGCCCCCTGAAACTTAACCGACTGTCTGTGTAGGCTGACTAGTTCCAGCAGCCTGCCACACTAGAGACATGTTGCTGGCCCCATGGGGAGAGTGCCTTTGTCACTCTGAGGCCAGTAACAAAGCCTGCACTGGGTGGAGAGGCTAACACCTCCCCCAGGCAGGAGCTGTAACACCTGGCGGTGAGCCTCAAAGGCTCACCCCTTTTTCACAGCCCAGCAGGGCACTCCAGCTTAGTGGAGTTGCCCGCCCCCTCCGGCCACGGCCCCCACTTTTGGCGGCAAGGCTGGAGGGAACAAAGAAAGCAACAAGGAGGAGTCACTGGCCAGTCAGGACAGCCCCTAAGGTGTCCTGAGCTGAGCTGAGGTGACTCTAACTTTTAGAAATCCTCCATCTTGCAGATGGAGGATTCCCCCAATAGGGTTAGGATTGTGACCCCCTCCCCTTGGGAGGAGGCACAAAGAGGGTGTACCCACCCTCAGGGCTAGTAGCCATTGGCTACTAACCCCCCAGACCTAAACACGCCCTTAAATTTAGTATTTAAGGGCTACCCTGAACCCTAGAAAATTAGATTCCTGCAACAACAAGAAGGACTGCCCAGCTGAAAACCCCTGCAGAGGAAGACCAGAAGACAACAACTGCCTTGGCTCCAGAAACTCACCGGCCTGTCTCCTGCCTTCCAAAGAACTCTGCTCCAGCGACGCCTTCCAAAGGGACCAGCGACCTCTGAATCCTCTGAGGACTGCCCTGCTTCGACGACGACAAGAAACTCCTGAGGACAGCGGACCTGCTCCAAAAAGACTGCAACTTTGTTTCAAGAAGCAGCTTTAAAGAACCCTGCAACTCCCCGCAAGAAGCGTGAGACTTGCAACACTGCACCCGGCGACCCCGACTCGGCTGGTGGAGAACCAACACCTCAGGGAGGACCCCCGGACTACTCTACGACTGTGAGTACCAAAACCTGTCCCCCCTGAGCCCCCACAGCGCCGCCTGCAGAGGGAATCCCGAGGCTTCCCCTGACCGCGACTCTCTGAAACCTAAGTCCCGACGCCTGGAAAAAACCCTGCACCCGCAGCCCCCAGGACCTGAAGGACCGGACTTTCACTGGAGAAGTGACCCCCAGGAGTCCCTCTCCCTTGCCCAAGTGGAGGTTTCCCCGAGGAAGCCCCCCCTTGCCTGCCTGCAGCGCTGAAGAGATCCGTTGATCTCTCATAGACTAACATTGCAAACCCGACGCTTGTTTCTACACTGCACCCGGCCGCCCCCGCGCTGCTGAGGGTGAAATTTCTGTGTGGGCTTGTGTCCCCCCCCGGTGCCCTACAAAACCCCCCTGGTCTGCCCTCCGAAGACGCGGGTACTTACCTGCAAGCAGACCGGAACCGGGGCACCCCCTTCTCTCCATTCTAGCCTATGCGTTTTGGGCACCACTTTGAACTCTGCACCGGACCGGCCCTGAACTGCTGGTGTGGTGGCTTTGGGGTTGCTCTGAACCCCCAACGGTGGGCTACCTTGGACCAAGAACTGAACCCTGTAAGTGTCTTACTTACCTGGTAAAACTAACAAAAACTTACCTCCCCCAGGAACTGTGAAAATTGCACTAAGTGTCCACTTTTGAAATAGCTATTTGTCAATAACTTGAAAAGTATACATGCAATTGAAATGATTCAAAGTTCCTAATGTACTTACCTGCTATACCTTTCAAACAAGATATTACATGTTAAATTTGAACCTGTGGTTCTTAAAATAAACTAAGAAAATATATTTTTCTATAACAAAACCTATTGGCTGGATTTGTCTCCGAGTGTGTGTACCTCATTTATTGTCTATGTGTATGTACAACAAATGCTTAACACTACTCCTTGGATAAGCCTACTGCTCGACCACACTACCACAAAATAGAGCATTAGTATTATCTATTTTTACCACTATTTTACCTCTAAGGGGAACCCTTGGACTCTGTGCATGCTATTCCTTACTTTGAAATAGCACATACAGAGCCAACTTCCTACATTGGTGGATCAGCGGTGGGGTACAAGACTTTGCATTTGCTGGACTACTCAGCCAATACCTGATCACACGACAAATTCCAAAATTGTCATTAGAAATTGATTTTGGCAATTTGAAAAGTTTTCTAAATTCTTTAAAGTCCTGCTAGGGCCTTGTGTTAGTCCCTGTTAGCATTTCTTTGTAGAGTTTAAAAGTTTGTAAAAGTTTGAATTGGATTCTAGAACCAGTTTTAGATTCTTAAAAAGTATTCCAACTTTTAGAAGCAAAATGTCTAGCACAGATGTGGCTGTGGTGGAACTCGACACCACACCTTACCTCCATCTACAGATGAGAGAGCTAAGGTCACTCTGTAAACTAAAGAAAATAGCAATGGGCCCCAAACCTACCAAAGTACAGCTCCAGGAGCTTTTGGCAGAGTTTGAAAAGGCCAACCCCTCTGAGGGTGGCAACTCAGAGGATGAAGATAGTGACTTGGAGGGAAATTCCCCCCCTCCAGTCCTACTTAGGGAGAGCAGGGCTACTCAAGCCCTGACTCCACAAATAATAGTCAGAGATGCTGGTTCCCTCACAGGAGGGACCAACAACTCTGAAATCACTGAGGATAACTCCAGTGAAGAGGACATCCAGTTAGCCAGGATGGCCAAAAGATTGGCTTTGGAAAGACAGATCCTAGCCATAGAGAGGGAAAGACAAGAGATGGGCCTAGGACCCATCAATGGTGGCAGCAACATAAATAGGGTCAGAGATTCTCCTGACATGTTGAAAATCCCTAAAGGGATTGTAACTAAATATGAAGATGGTGATGACATCACCAAATGGTTCACAGCTTTTGAGAGGGCTTGTGTAACCAGAAAAGTGAACAGATCTCACTGGGGTGCTCTCCTTTGGGAAATGTTCACAGGAAAGTGTAGGGATAGACTCCTCACACTCTCTGGAAAAGATGCAGAATCTTATGACCTCATGAAGGGTACCCTGATTGAGGGCTTTGGATTCTCCACTGAGGAGTATAGGATTAGATTCAGGGGGGCTCAAAAATCCTCGAGCCAGACCTGGGTTGACTTTGTAGACTACTCAGTGAAAACACTAGATGGTTGGATTCAAGGCAGTGGTGTAAGTAATTATGATGGGCTGTACAATTTATTTGTGAAAGAACACCTGTTAAGTAATTGTTTCAATGATAAACTGCATCAGCATCTGGTAGACCTAGGACCAATTTCTCCCCAAGAATTGGGAAAGAAGGCGGACCATTGGGTCAAGACTAGGGTGTCCAAAACTTCCACAGGGGGTGACCAAAAGAAAGGGGTCACAAAACCTCCCCAGGGGAAGGGTGGTGAGACAGCCAAAACTAAAAATAGTAAAGAGTCTTCTACAGGCCCCCAAAAACCTGCACAGGAGGGTGGGCCCAGAGCCTCTTCACAAAACAATCCTGGGTACAAGGGTAAAAACTTTGATCCCAAAAAGGCCTGGTGTCGAAACTGTAGTCAGTCTGGACACCAAACTGGAGACAAGGCCTGTCCCAAGAAAAGTTTCACTCCAAACTCCAATCCAGGTAACACTGGAATGGCTAGTCTCCAAGTGGGATCAACAGTGTGCCCAGAGCAAATCAGGGTCCACACTGAAGCTACTCTAGTCTCTGAGGGTGGGGTGGATTTAGCCACACTAGCTGCCTGGCCTCCTAACATGCAAAAATACAGGCAGCAGCTCTTTATTAATGGGACAAGTGTAGAGGGCCTGAGGGATACAGGTGCCAGTGTCACCATGGTGACAGAGAAACTGGTTTCCCCTGGCCAATACCTGACTGGAAAAACTTATACAGTCACCAATGCTGACAATCAAACTAAAGCACATCCCATGGCAATGGTAACTTTAGAATGGGGAGGGGTCAATGGCCTGAAACAGGTGGTGGTCTCCTCAAACATCCCAGTAGACGGTCTGCTTGGAAATGACCTGGAGTCCTCAGCATGGGCTGAGGTAGAACTAAAAACCCATGCAGCCATGCTGGGTATCCCTGAACTGGTGTGTGTAAAAACGAGAGCACAATGCAAGGCACGGGGTGAAAAAGTAGAGCTGGAGTCTGGAAAAATGGCCCAGCCTACCAAGAGAAAAGGAAAGTCAGTTGGGAAACCAACTGCAACACAGTCAGAAAAAGAGAACCTCTCTTCTCAGGAAGAAGTTCTGCCCTCTGAGGGAACTGAGCCTTTGGAGCTTGAACCTTATCAGGTTGAGCTCTTAGGCCCAGGGGGACCCTCAAGGGAGGAGCTGTGTAAGGGACAAGAAACCTGTCCCTCTCTTGAAGGCCTTAGGCAGCAAGCTGCTGAAGAGTCCAAGGGCAAGAAAAATGGAACACATAGGGTCTATTGGGAAGATGGACTCCTGTACACTGAGGCCAGAGACCCCAAACCTGGTACCACTAGGAGAGTGGTAGTGCCTCAGTCGTTCAGAGAGTTTATTCTGACCTTAGCCCATGATATTCCCCTTGCTGGGCAATTGGGACAAACCAAGACGTGGGAGAGGTTAGTCAACCACTTCTACTGGCCCAATATGTCCCAGAAGGTTGAGGAGTTTTGCCTCTCCTGCCCCACCTGTCAATCCAGTGGTAAGACAGGTGGGCACCCAAAGGCCCCCCTCATTCCACTTCCAGTGGTGGGGGTCCCCTTTGAAAGAGTGGGTGTGGACATAGTTGGTCCACTGGAACCTCCCACAGCCTCAGGAAATATGTACATCCTAGTAGTAGTGGATCATGCTACTAGGTATCCTGAAGCTATTCCCCTTAGGTCGACTACTGCCCCTGCAGTAGCCAAGGCCCTCATTGGTATCTTTACCAGAGTGGGTTTCCCTAAGGAGGTGGTGTCTGACAGAGGTACCAACTTCATGTCAGCATACCTAAAACACATGTGGAATGAGTGTGGAGTGACTTACAAATTCACTACACCATACCATCCACAAACTAATGGCTTAGTTGAGAGATTCAACAAGACATTAAAAGGCATGATCATGGGGCTCCCAGAAAAACTCAAAAGGAGATGGGATGTCCTCTTGCCATGTCTGCTTTTTGCTTACAGAGAGGTGCCACAGAAGGGAGTAGGATTCTCACCCTTTGAACTTCTGTTTGGCCACCCTGTAAGGGGACCACTTGCTCTTGTTAAAGAAGGCTGGGAGAGACCTCTTCATGAGCCTAAACAAGACATAGTGGACTATGTACTTGGCCTTCGCTCTAGAATGGCAGAGTACATGGAAAAGGCAACCAAAAACCTTGAGGCCAGCTGTAAGGAAATGCCTCCTTGGCATGGTTGCCCCCTGACTTTTTGCCTTTGCTGATGCTATGTTTACAATTGAAAGTGTGCTGAGGCCTGCTAACCAGGCCCCAGCACCAGTGTTCTTTCCCTAACCTGTACTTTTGTATCCACAATTGGCAGACCCTGGCATCCAGATAAGTCCCTTGTAACTGGTACTTCTAGTACCAAGGGCCCTGATGCCAAGGAAGGTCTCTAAGGGCTGCAGCATGTCTTATGCCACCCTGGAGACCTCTCACTCAGCACAGACACACTGCTTGCCAGCTTGTGTGTGCTAGTGAGGACAAAACGAGTAAGTCGACATGGCACTCCCCTCAGGGTGCCATGCCAGCCTCTCACTGCCTATGCAGTATAGGTAAGACACCCCTCTAGCAGGCCTTACAGCCCTAAGGCAGGGTGCACTATACCATAGGTGAGGGTACCAGTGCATGAGCATGGTACCCCTACAGTGTCTAAACAAAACCTTAGACATTGTAAGTGCAGGGTAGCCATACGAGTATACGGTCTGGGAGTCTGTCAAACACGAACTCCACAGCACCATAATGGCTACACTGAAAACTGGGAAGTTTGGTATCAAACTTCTCAGCACAATAAATGCACACTGATGCCAGTGTACATTTTATTGTAAAATACACCACAGAGGGCACCTTAGAGGTGCCCCCTGAAACTTAACCGACTATCTGTGTAGGCTGACTAGTTGTAGCAGCCTGCCACAAACCGAGACATGTTGCTGGCCCCATGGGGAGAGTGCCTTTGTCACTCTGAGGCCAGTAACAAAGCCTGCACTGGGTGGAGATGCTAACACCTCTCCCAGGCAGGAATTGTCACACCTGGCGGTGAGCCTCAAAGGCTCACCTCCTTTGTGCCAACCCAGCAGGACACTCCAGCTAGTGGAGTTGCCCGCCCCCTCTGGCCAGGCCCCACTTTTGGCGGCAAGGCCGGAGAAAATAATGAGAATAACAAGGAGGAGTCACTGGCCAGTCAGGACAGCCCCTAAGGTGTCCTGAGCTGAGGTGACTCTAACTTTTAGAAATCCTCCATCTTGCAGATGGAGGATTCCCCCAATAGGGTTAGGATTGTGACCCCCTCCCCTTGGGAGGAGGCAGAAAGAGGGTGTACCCACCCTCAGGGCTAGTAGCCATTGGCTACTAACCCCCCAGACCTAAACACGCCCTTAAATTTAGTATTTAAGGGCTACCCTGAACCCTAGAAGATTAGATTCCTGCAACTACAAGAAGAAGGACTGCCTAGCTGAAAAACCCCTGCAGAGGAAGACCAGAAGACGACAACTGCCTTGGCTCCAGAAACTCACCGGCCTGTCTCCTGCCTTCCAAAGATCCTGCTCCAGCGACGCCTTCCAAAGGGACCAGCGACCTCGACATCCTCTGAGGACTGCCCCTGCTTCGAAAAGACAAGAAACTCCCGAGGACAGCGGACCTGCTCCAAGAAAAGCTGCAACTTTGTTTCCAGCGGCTTTAAAGAACCCTGCAAGCTCCCCGCAAAAGGCGTGAGACTTGCAACACTGCACCCGGCGACCCCGACTCGGCTGGTGGCGAACCAACACCTCAGGAGGGACCCCAGGACTACTCTAAGACTGTGAGTACAAAAACCTGTCCCCCCTGAGCCCCCACAGCGCCGCCTGCAGAGGGAATCCCGAGGCTTCCCCTGACCGCGACTCTTTGAATCCTAAGTCCCGACACCTGGGGGAGACCCTGCACCCGCAGCCCCCAGGACCTGAAGGACCGGACTTTCACTGGAGGAGTGACCCCCAGGAGTCCCTCTCCCTTGACCAAGTGGAGGTTTCCCCGAGGAACCCCCCCCTTGCCTGCCTGCAGCGCTAAAGAGATCCCTAGATCTCCCATTGACTTCCATTACAAACCCGACGCTTGTTTCTACACTGCACCCGGCCGCCCCCGCGCTGCTGAGGGTGAAATTTCTGTGTGGGCTTGTGTCCCCCCCGGTGCCCTACAAAACCCCCCTGGTCTGCCCTCCGAAGACGCGGGTACTTACCTGCCAGCAGACCGGAACCGGGGCACCCCCTTCTCTCCATTCTAGCCTATGTGTTTTGGGCACCACTTTGAACTCTGCACCTGACCGGCCCTGAGCTGCTGGTGTGGTAACTTTGGGGTTGCTCTGAACCCCCAACGGTGGGCTACCTTGGACCAAGAACTAAGCCCTGTAAGTGTCTTACTTACCTGGTAAAACTAATCAAAACTTACCTCCCCTAGGAACTGTGAAAATTGCACTAAGTGTCCACTTTTAAAACAGCTATTTGTGAATAACTTGAAAAGTATACATGCAATTTTGATGATTTGAAGTTCCTAAAGTACTTACCTGCAATACCTTTCGAATGAGATATTACATGTAGAATTTGAACCTGTGGTTCTTAAAATAAACTAAGAAAAGATATTTTTCTATATAAAAACCTATTGGCTGGATTTGTCTCTGAGTGTGTGTACCTCATTTATTGTCTATGTGTATGTACAACAAATGCTTAACACTACTCCTTGGATAAGCCTACTGCTCGACCACACTACCACAAAATAGAGCATTAGTATTATCTATTTTTACCACTATTTTACCTCTAAGGGGAACCCTTGGACTCTGTGCATGCTATTCCTTACTTTGAAATAGCACATACAGAACAAACTTCCTACATTGGTGGATCAGCGGTGGGGTACAAGACTTTGCATTTGCTGGACTACTCAGCCAATACCTGATCACACGACAAATTCCAAAATTGTCATTAGAAATTCATTTTTGCAATTTGAAAAGTTTTCTAAATTCTTAAAAGACCTGCTAGGGCCTTGTGTTAGATCCTGTTTAGCATTTCTTTTAGAGTTTAAAAGTTTGTTAAAAGTTTGAATTAGATTCTAGAATCAGTTTTAATTTCTTAAAAAGTATTCCAACTTTTAGAAGCATAATGTCTAGCACAGATGTGAATGTGGTGGAACTCGACACCACACCTTACCTCCATCTACAGATGAGAGAGCTAAGGTCACTCTGTAAACTAAAGAAAATAACAATGGGCCCCAAACCTACCAAAATACAGCTCCAGGAGCTTTTGGCAGAGTTTGAAAAGGCCAACCCCTCTGAGGGTGGCAACTCAGAGGAAGAGGATAGTGACTTGGAGGACAATTCCCCCCTACCAGTCCTATCTAGGGAGAACAGGGTCCCTCAAACCCTGACTCCTAAAATAATAGTCAGAGATGCTGGTTCCCTCACAGGAGAGACCAACACCTCTGAAATCACTGAGGATAGCCCCAGTGAAGAGGACATCCAGTTAGCCAGGATGGCCAAAAGATTGGCTTTGGAAAGACAGATCCTAGCCATAGAAAGGGAAAGACAAGAGATGGGCCTAGGACCCATCAATGGTGGCAGCAACATAAATAGGGTCAGAGATTCTCCTGACATGTTGAAAATCCCCAAAGGGATTGTAACTAAATATGAAGATGGTGATGACATCACCAAATGGTTCACAGCTTTTGAGAGGGCTTGTGTAACCAGAAAAGTGAACAGATCTCACTGGGGTGCTCTCCTTTGGGAAATGTTCACAGGAAAGTGTAGGGATAGACTCCTCACACTCTCTGGACAAGATGCAGAATCTTATGACCTCATGAAGGGTACCCTGATTGAGGGCTTTGGATTCTCCACTGAGGAGTACAGGATTAGGTTCAGGGGGGCTCAAAAATCCTCGAGCCAGACCTGGGTTGACTTTGTTGACTACTCAGTGAAAACACTAGATGGTTGGATTCAAGGCAGTGGTGTAAGTAATTATGATGGGCTGTACAATTTATTTGTGAAAGAACACCTGTTAAGTAATTGTTTCAATGATAAACTGCATCAGCATCTGGTAGACCTAGGACCAATTTCTCCCCAAGAATTGGGAAAGAAGGCGGACCATTGGGTCAAGACAAGGGTGTCCAAGACTTCAACAGGGGGTGACCAAAAGAAAGGGGTCACAAAGACCCCCCAGCAGAAGGGTGATGAGACAACCAAAACTAAAAATAGTAAAGAGTCTTCTACAGGCCCCCAAAAACCTGCACAGGAGGGTGGGCCCAGAGCCTCTTCACAAAACAATGGGTACAAGGGTAAAAACTTTGATCCCAAAAAGGCCTGGTGTCATAGCTGTAAACAGCATGGACACCAAACTGGAGACAAGGCCTGTCCCAAGAAAGGTTCCACTCCAAACTCCCATCCAGGTAACACTGGTATGGCTAGTCTCCAAGTGGGATCAACAGTGTGCCCAGAGCAAATCAGGGTCCACACTGAAGCTACTCTAGTTTCTGAGGGTGGGGTGGATTTAGCCACACTAGCTGTCTGGCCGCCTAACATGCAAAAATACAGACAGCAACTCTTAATTAATGGGACTAGAATAGAGGGCCTGAGGGATACAGGTGCCAGTGTCACCATGGTGACAGAGAAACTGGTTTCCCCTGGCCAATACCTGACTGGAAAAACTTACACAGTCACCAACGCTGACAATCAGAGAAAAGTACATCCCATGGCAATGGTTACTTTAGAATGGGGAGGGGTCAATGGCCTGAAACAGGTGGTGGTCTCCTCAAATATCCCAGTGGACTGTCTGCTTGGAAATGACCTGGAGTCCTCAGCATGGGCTGAGGTAGAGCTAAAAACCCATGCAGCAATGCTGGGTATCCCTGAACTGGTGTGTGTGAAAACAAGAGCACAGTGCAAGGCACAGGGTGAAAAAGTAGAGCTGGAGTCTGGAAAAATGGCCCAGCCTACCAAGAGAACAGGAAAGTCAGTTGGGAAACCAACTGCAACACAGCAAAAGAAAGGGAACCTCTCTTCTCAGGAAGAAGTTCTGCCCTCTGAGGGAACTGAGCCTTTGGAGCTTGAACCTTATCAGGTTGAGCTCTTAGGCCCAGGGGGACCCTCAAGGGAAGAGCTGTGTAAGGGACAAGAAACCTGTCCCTCTCTTGAAGGCCTTAGGCAGCAAGCTGCTGAAGAGTCCAAAGGCAAGAAAAATGGAACACATAGGGTCTATTGGGAAGATGGGCTCCTGTACACTGAGGCCAGAGACCCCAAACCTGGTGCCACTAGGAGAGTGGTAGTGCCTCAGCTGTTCAGAGAGTTCATCCTAACATTGGCCCATGACATTCCCCTTGCTGGACATTTGGGACAAACCAAGACGTGGGAGAGGTTAGTCAACCACTTCTACTGGCCCAATATGTCCAACATGGTTAAGGAGTTTTGCCTCTCCTGCCCCACCTGTCAAGCCAGTGGTAAGACAGGTGGGCATCCAAAGGCCCCCCTCATTCCACTTCCAGTGGTGGGGGTGCCCTTTGAAAGAGTGGGTGTGGACATAGTGGGTCCACTGGAACCTCCCACAGCCTCAGGAAATATGTATATCCTGGTAGTAGTGGATCATGCTACCAGGTATCCTGAAGCTATTCCCCTTAGGTCGACTACTGCCCCTGCAGTAGCCAAGGCCCTCATTGGTATCTTTACCAGGGTGGGTTTCCCTAAGGAGGTGGTGTCTGACAGAGGTACCAACTTCATGTCAGCATACCTAAAGCACATGTGGAATGAGTGTGGAGTGACTTATAAATTCACTACACCTTACCATCCACAAACTAATGGCTTAGTTGAGAGATTCAACAAGACATTAAAGGGCATGATCATGGGGCTCCCAGAAAAACTCAAAAGGAGATGGGATGTCCTCCTGCCATGTCTGCTTTTCGCTTACAGGGAGGTACCACAGAAGGGAGTAGGGTTCTCACCCTTTGAACTTCTGTTTGGTCATCCTGTAAGGGGACCACTTGCCCTTGTTAAAGAAGGCTGGGAGAGACCTCTCCATGAGCCTAAACAGGACATAGTGGACTATGTACTTGGCCTTCGCTCTAGAATGGCAGAGTACATGGAAAAGGCAACCAAAAACCTTGAGGCCAGCCAACAGCTCCAGAAGTTTTGGTATGACCAAAAGGCTGCACTGGTTGAGTTCCAACCAGGGCAGAAAGTCTGGGTTCTGGAGCCTGTGGCTCCCAGGGCACTCCAGGACAAATGGAGTGGCCCTTACCCAGTACTAGAGAGGAAGAGTCAGGTCACCTACCTGGTGGACCTGGGCACAAGCAGGAGCCCCAAGAGGGTGATCCATGTAAACCGCCTTAAGCTCTTCCACGACAGGGCTGATGTCAATCTGTTGATGGTAACAGATGAGGATCAGGAGGCAGAGAGTGAACCTCTCCCTGATCTTCTGTCATCAGACCCAAAAGATGGTACAGTAGATGGAGTGATCTACTCAGACACCCTCTCTGGCCAACAGCAAGCTGATTGTAGGAGAGTCCTACAACAGTTTCCTGAACTCTTCTCCTTAACCCCTGGTCAGACACACCTGTGTACCCATGATGTGGACACAGGAGACAGCATGCCTGTCAAGAACAAAATCTTTAGACAATCTGACCATGTTAAAGAAAGCATCAAGGTGGAAGTCCACAAGATGCTGGAATTGGGAGTCATTGAGCGCTCTGACAGCCCCTGGGCTAGCCCAGTGGTCTTAGTCCCCAAACCTCACACCAAAGATGGAAAGAAAGAGATGAGGTTTTGTGTGGACTACAGAGGGCTCAATTCTGTCACCAAGACAGATGCCCATCCAATTCCAAGAGCTGATGAGCTCATTGATAAATTAGGTGCTGCCAAATTTCTAAGTACCTTTGACTTGACAGCAGGGTACTGGCAAATAAAAATGGCACCTGGAGCAAAAGAAAAGACAGCATTCTCCACACCTGATGGGCATTATCAGTTTACTGTTATGCCCTTTGGTTTAAAGAATGCCCCTGCCACCTTCCAAAGGTTGGTGAATCAAGTCCTTGCTGGCTTGGAGTCCTTTAGCACAGCTTATCTTGATGATATTGCTGTCTTTAGCTCCACCTGGCAGGATCACCTGGTCCACCTGAGGAAGGTTTTGAAGGCTCTGCAATCTGCAGGCCTCTCTATCAAGGCATCCAAATGCCAGATAGGGCAGGGAACCGTGGTTTACTTGGGCCACCTTGTAGGTGGAGGCCAAGTTCAGCCACTCCAACCCAAGATCCAGACTATTCTGGACTGGGTAGCTCCAAAAACCCAGACTCAAGTCAGGGCATTCCTTGGCTTGACTGGGTATTACAGGAGGTTTGTGAAGGGATATGGATCCATTGTGACAGCCCTCACTGAACTCACCTCCAAGAAAATGCCCAAGAAAGTAAACTGGACTGTGGAATGCCAACAGGCCTTTGACACCCTGAAACAGGCAATGTGCTCAGCACCAGTTCTCAAAGCTCCAGATTATTCTAAGCAGTTCATTGTGCAGACTGATGCCTCTGAACATGGGATAGGGGCAGTTTTGTCCCAAACAAATGATGATGGCCTTGACCAGCCTGTTGCTTTCATTAGCAGGAGGTTACTCCCCAGGGAGCAGCGTTGGAGTGCCATTGAGAGGGAGGCCTTTGCTGTGGTTTGGTCCCTGAAGAAGCTGAGACCATACCTCTTTGGGACTCACTTCCTAGTTCAAACTGACCACAGACCTCTCAAATGGCTGATGCAAATGAAAGGTGAAAATCCTAAACTGTTGAGGTGGTCCATCTCCCTACAGGGAATGGACTTTATAGTGGAACACAGACCTGGGACTGCCCATGCCAATGCAGATGGCCTTTCCAGGTTCTTCCACTTAGAAAATGAAGACTCTCTTGGGAAAGGTTAGTCTCATCCTCTTTCGTTTGGGGGGGGGTTGTGTAAGGAAATGCCTCCTTGGCATGGTTGCCCCCTGACTTTTTGCCTTTGCTGATGCTATGTTTACAATTGAAAGTGTGCTGAGGCCTGCTAACCAGGCCCCAGCACCAGTGTTCTTTCCCTAACCTGTACTTTTGTATCCACAATTGGCAGACCCTGGCATCCAGATAAGTCCCTTGTAACTGGTACTTCTAGTACCAAGGGCCCTGATGCCAAGGAAGGTCTCTAAGGGCTGCAGCATGTCTTATGCCACCCTGGAGACCTCTCACTCAGCACAGACACACTGCTTGCCAGCTTGTGTGTGCTAGTGAGGACAAAACGAGTAAGTCGACATGGCACTCCCCTCAGGGTGCCATGCCAGCCTCTCACTGCCTATGCAGTATAGGTAAGACACCCCTCTAGCAGGCCTTACAGCCCTAAGGCAGGGTGCACTATACCATAGGTGAGGGTACCAGTGCATGAGCATGGTACCCCTACAGTGTCTAAACAAAACCTTAGACATTGTAAGTGCAGGGTAGCCATAAGAGTATATGGTCTGGGAGTCTGTCAAACACGAACTCCACAGCACCATAATGGCTACACTGAAAACTGGGAAGTTTGGTATCAAACTTCTCAGCACAATAAATGCACACTGATGCCAGTGTACATTTTATTGTAAAATACACCACAGAGGGCACCTTAGAGGTGCCCCCTGAAACTTAACCGACTATCTGTGTAGGCTGACTAGTTGTAGCAGCCTGCCACAAACCGAGACATGTTGCTGGCCCCATGGGGAGAGTGCCTTTGTCACTCTGAGGCCAGTAACAAAGCCTGCACTGGGTGGAGATGCTAACACCTCTCCCAGGCAGGAATTGTCACACCTGGCGGTGAGCCTCAAAGGCTCACCTCCTTTGTGCCAACCCAGCAGGACACTCCAGCTAGTGGAGTTGCCCGCCCCCTCCGGCCAGGCCCCACTTTTGGCGGCAAGGCCGGAGAAAATAATGAGAATAACAAGGAGGAGTCACTGGCCAGTCAGGACAGCCCCTAAGGTGTCCTGAGCTGAGGTGACTCTAACTTTTAGAAATCCTCCATCTTGCAGATGGAGGATTCCCCCAATAGGGTTAGGATTGTGACCCCCTCCCCTTGGGAGGAGGCAGAAAGAGGGTGTACCCACCCTCAGGGCTAGTAGCCATTGGCTACTAACCCCCCAGACCTAAACACGCCCTTAAATTTAGTATTTAAGGGCTACCCTGAACCCTAGAAGATTAGATTCCTGCAACTACAAGAAGGACTGCCTAGCTGAAAAACCCCTGCAGAGGAAGACCAGAAGACGACAACTGCCTTGGCTCCAGAAACTCACCGGCCTGTCTCCTGCCTTCCAAAGATCCTGCTCCAGCGACGCCTTCCAAAGGGACCAGCGACCTCGACATCCTCTGAGGACTGCCCCTGCTTCGAAAAGACAAGAAACTCCCGAGGACAGCGGACCTGCTCCAAGAAAAGCTGCAACTTTGTTTCCAGCGGCTTTAAAGAACCCTGCAAGCTCCCCGCAAAAGGCGTGAGACTTGCAACACTGCACCCGGCGACCCCGACTCGGCTGGTGGCGAACCAACACCTCAGGAGGGACCCCAGGACTACTCTAAGACTGTGAGTACAAAAACCTGTCCCCCCTGAGCCCCCACAGCGCCGCCTGCAGAGGGAATCCCGAGGCTTCCCCTGACCGCGACTCTTTGAATCCTAAGTCCCGACACCTGGGGGAGACCCTGCACCCGCAGCCCCCAGGACCTGAAGGACCGGACTTTCACTGGAGGAGTGACCCCCAGGAGTCCCTCTCCCTTGACCAAGTGGAGGTTTCCCCGAGGAACCCCCCCCTTGCCTGCCTGCAGCGCTAAAGAGATCCCTAGATCTCCCATTGACTTCCATTACAAACCCGACGCTTGTTTCTACACTGCACCCGGCCGCCCCCGCGCTGCTGAGGGTGAAATTTCTGTGTGGGCTTGTGTCCCCCCCGGTGCCCTACAAAACCCCCCTGGTCTGCCCTCCGAAGACGCGGGTACTTACCTGCCAGCAGACCGGAACCGGGGCACCCCCTTCTCTCCATTCTAGCCTATGTGTTTTGGGCACCACTTTGAACTCTGCACCTGACCGGCCCTGAGCTGCTGGTGTGGTAACTTTGGGGTTGCTCTGAACCCCCAACGGTGGGCTACCTTGGACCAAGAACTAAGCCCTGTAAGTGTCTTACTTACCTGGTAAAACTAATCAAAACTTACCTCCCCTAGGAACTGTGAAAATTGCACTAAGTGTCCACTTTTAAAACAGCTATTTGTGAATAACTTGAAAAGTATACATGCAATTTTGATGATTTGAAGTTCCTAAAGTACTTACCTGCAATACCTTTCGAATGAGATATTACATGTAGAATTTGAACCTGTGGTTCTTAAAATAAACTAAGAAAAGATATTTTTCTATATAAAAACCTATTGGCTGGATTTGTCTCTGAGTGTGTGTACCTCATTTATTGTCTATGTGTATGTACAACAAATGCTTAACACTACTCCTTGGATAAGCCTACTGCTCGACCACACTACCACAAAATAGAGCATTAGTATTATCTATTTTTACCACTATTTTACCTCTAAGGGGAACCCTTGGACTCTGTGCATGCTATTCCTTACTTTGAAATAGCACATACAGAACAAACTTCCTACACCAGCCAACAGCTCCAGAAGTTTTGGTATGACCAAAAGGCTGCACTGGTTGAGTTCCAACCAGGGCAGAAAGTCTGGGTTCTGGAGCCTGTGGCTCCCAGGGCACTCCAGGACAAATGGAGTGGCCCTTACCCAGTGCTAGAAAGGAAGAGTCAGGTCACCTACCTGGTGGACCTGGGCACAAGCAGGAGCCCCAAGAGGGTGATCCATGTGAACCGCCTTAAGCTCTTCCATGACAGGGCTGATGTGAATCTGTTGATGGTAACAGATGAGGATCAGGAGGCAGAGAGTGAACCTCTCCCTGATCTTCTGTCATCAGACCCAAAAGATGGCTCAGTAGATGGAGTGATCTACTCAGACACCCTCTCTGGCCAACAGCAAGCTGATTGTAGGAGAGTCCTACAACAGTTTCCTGAACTCTTCTCCTTAACCCCTGGTCAGCCACACCTGTGTACCCATGATGTGGACACAGGAGACAGCATGCCTGTCAAAAACAAAATCTTTAGACAGTCTGACCATGTTAAGGAAAGCATCAAGGTGGAAGTCCACAAGATGCTAGAATTGGGAGTAATTGAGCGCTCTGACAGCCCCTGGGCTAGCCCAGTGGTCTTAGTCCCCAAACCTCACACCAAAGATGGAAAGAAAGAGATGAGGTTTTGTGTGGATTACAGAGGGCTCAATTCTGTCACCAAGACAGATGCTCATCCAATTCCTAGAGCTGATGAGCTCATAGATAAATTAGGTGCTGCCAAATTCTTAATTACCTTTGACTTGACAGCAGGGTACTGGCAAATAAAAATGGCACCTGGAGCAAAAGAGAACAGCATTCTCCACACCTGATGGGCATTATCAGTTTACTGTTATGCCCTTTGGTTTAAAGAATGCCCCTGCCACCTTCCAAAGGTTGGTGAATCAAGTCCTTGCTGGCTTGGAGTCCTTTAGCACAGCTTATCTTGATGATATTGCTGTCTTTAGCTCCACCTGGCAGGATCACCTGGTCCACCTGAAGAAGGTTTTGAAGGCCCTGCAATCTGCAGGCCTCTCTATCAAGGCATCCAAATGCCAGATAGGGCAGGGAACTGTGGTTTACTTGGGCCACCTTGTAGGTGGAGGCCAAGTTCAGCCACTCCAACCCAAGATCCAGACTATTCTGGACTGGGTAGCTACAAAAACCCAGACTCAAGTCAGGGCATTCCTTGGCTTGACTGGGTATTACAGGAGGTTTGTGAAGGGATATGGATCCATTGTGACAGCCCTCACCGAACTCACCTCCAAGAAAATGCCCAAGAAAGTGAACTGGACTGTGGAATGCCAACAGGCCTTTGACACCCTGAAACAAGCAATGTGCTCAGCACCAGTTCTAAAAGCTCCAGATTATTCTAAGCAGTTCATTGTGCAGACAGATGCCTCTGAACATGGGATAGGGGCAGTTTTGTCCCAAACAAATGATGATGGCCTTGACCAGCCTGTTGCTTTCATTAGCAGGAGGTTACTCCCCAGGGAGCAGCGTTGGAGTGCCATTGAGAGGGAGGCCTTTGCTGTGGTTTGGTCCCAGAAGAAGCTGAGACCATACCTCTTTGGGACTCACTTCCTAGTTCAAACTGACCACAGACCTCTCAAATGGCTGATGCAAATGAAAGGTGAAAATCCTAAACTGTTGAGGTGGTCCATCTCCCTACAGGGAATGGACTTTATAGTGGAACACAGACCTGGGACTGCCCATGCCAATGCAGATGGCCTTTCCAGGTTCTTCCACTTAGAAAATGAAGACTCTCTTGGGAAAGGTTAGTCTCATCCTCTTTCGTTTGGGGGGGGGTTGTGTAAGGAAATGCCTCCTTGGCATGGTTGCCCCCTGACTTTTTGCCTTTGCTGATGCTATGTTTACAATTGAAAGTGTGCTGAGGCCTGCTAACCAGGCCCCAGCACCAGTGTTCTTTCCCTAACCTGTACTTTTGTATCCACAATTGGCAGACCCTGGCATCCAAATAAGTCCCTTGTAACTGGTACTTCTAGTACCAAGGGCCCTGATGCCAAGGAAGGTCTCTAAGGGCTGCAGCATGTCTTATGCCACCCTGGAGACCTCTCACTCAGCACAGACACACTGCTTGCCAGCTTGTGTGTGCTAGTGAGGACAAAACGAGTAAGTCGACATGGCACTCCCCTCAGGGTGCCATGCCAGCCTCTCACTGCCTATGCAGTATAGGTAAGACACCCCTCTAGCAGGCCTTACAGCCCTAAGGCAGGGTGCACTATACCATAGGTGAGGGTACCAGTGCATGAGCATGGTACCCCTACAGTGTCTAAACAAAACCTTAGACATTGTAAGTGCAGGGTAGCCATAAGAGTATATGGTCTGGGAGTTTGTCAAACACGAACTCCACAGCACCATAATGGCTACACTGAAAACTGGGAAGTTTGGTATCAAACTTCTCAGCACAATAAATGCACACTGATGCCAGTGTACATTTTATTGCAAAATACACCCCAGAGGGCACCTTAGAGGTGCCCCCTGAAACTTAACCGACTGTCTGTGTAGGCTGACTAGTTCCAGCAGCCTGCCACACTAGAGACATGTTGCTGGCCCCATGGGGAGAGTGCCTTTGTCACTCTGAGGCCAGTAACAAAGCCTGCACTGGGTGGAGATGCTAACACCTCCCCCAGGCAGGAGCTGTAACACTTGGCGGTGACCCTTTGTCACAGCCCAGCAGGGCACTCCAGCTTAGTGGAGTTGCCCGCCCCCTCCGGCCACGGCCCCCACTTTTGGCGGCAAGGCTGGAGGGAACAAAGAAAGCAACAAGGAGGAGTCACTGGCCAGTCAGGACAGCCCCTAAGGTGTCCTGAGCTGAGGTGACTCTAACTTTTAGAAATCCTCCATCTTGCAGATGGAGGATTCCCCCAATAGGGTTAGGATTGTGACCCCCTCCCCTTGGGAGGAGGCACAAAGAGGGTGTACCCACCCTCAGGGCTAGTAGCCATTGGCTACTAACCCCCCAGACCTAAACACGCCCTTAAATTTAGTATTTAAGGGCTACCCTGAACCCTAGAAAATTAGATTCCTGCAACAACAAGAAGAAGGACTGCCCAGCTGAAAACCCCTGCAGAGGAAGACCAGAAGACAACAACTGCCTTGGCTCCAGAAACTCACCGGCCTGTCTCCTGCCTTCCAAAGAACTCTGCTCCAGCGACGCCTTCCAAAGGGACCAGCGACCTCTGAATCCTCTGAGGACTGCCCTGCTTCGACGACGACAAACTCCCGAGGACAGCGGACCTGCTCCAAAAAGACTGCAACTTTGTTTCAAGAAGCAGCTTTAAAGAACCCTGCAACTCCCCGCAAGAAGCGTGAGACTTGCAACACTGCACCCGGCGACCCCGACTCGGCTGGTGGAGAACCAACACCTCAGGGAGGACCCCCGGACTACTCTACGACTGTGAGTACCAAAACCTGTCCCCCCTGAGCCCCCACAGCGCCGCCTGCAGAGGGAATCCCGAGGCTTCCCCTGACCGCGACTCTCTGAAACCTAAGTCCCGACGCCTGGAAAAAACCCTGCACCCGCAGCCCCCAGGACCTGAAGGACCGGACTTTCACTGGAGAAGTGACCCCCAGGAGTCCCTCTCCCTTGCCCAAGTGGAGGTTTCCCCGAGGAAGCCCCCCCTTGCCTGCCTGCAGCGCTGAAGAGATCCGTTGATCTCTCATAGACTAACATTGCAAACCCGACGCTTGTTTCTACACTGCACCCGGCCGCCCCCGCGCTGCTGAGGGTGAAATTTCTGTGTGGGCTTGTGTCCCCCCCCGGTGCCCTACAAAACCCCCCTGGTCTGCCCTCCGAAGACGCGGGTACTTACCTGCAAGCAGACCGGAACCGAGGCACCCCCTTCTCTCCATTCTAGCCTATGCGTTTTGGGCACCACTTTGAACTCTGCACCTGACCGGCCCTGAACTGCTGGTGTGGTGGCTTTGGGGTTGCTCTGAACCCCCAACGGTGGGCTACCTTGGACCAAGAACTGAACCCTGTAAGTGTCTTACTTACCTGGTAAAACTAACAAAAACTTACCTCCCCCAGGAACTGTGAAAATTGCACTAAGTGTCCACTTTTGAAATAGCTATTTGTCAATAACTTGAAAAGTATACATGCAATTGAAATGATTCAAAGTTCCTAATGTACTTACCTGCAATACCTTTCAAACAAGATATTACATGTTAAATTTGAACCTGTGGTTCTTAAAATAAACTAAGAAAAGATATTTTTCTATAACAAAACCTATTGGCTGGATTTGTCTCTGAGTGTGTGTACCTCATTTATTGTCTATGTGTATGTACAACAAATGCTTAACACTACTCCTTGGATAAGCCTACTGCTCGACCACACTACCACAAAATAGAGCATTAGTATTATCTATTTTTACCACTATTTTACCTCTAAGGGGAACCCTTGGACTCTGTGCATGCTATTCCTTACTTTGAAATAGCACATACAGAGCCAACTTCCTACAGACTTGTATTTTCTAGTGACTGCTAGTGCTAGATGCCATTGAGAAATGGGTTGAAAACTGTAATATTGCCTCATCACAGTTCAGCTTTTGGCAGGTATATCCTAAACCAAACAAACTGACTAAATTAAACTAGCAAAGGTGTGTAAGCATATGTACCCTCAGTTTGTGAAGGACATTTGAAGCACTTGCACCGGACTCAAGAGGGACATTTAGTATTAACTACAAAGTACTGCAGGTTTTTGAAAGCCTTTTCAGGCTTTTGCATCTGACTAAAATGTGTATCTGCATGTGGTTTGTGAATGTCTTGCCAGCCGAAAAAGTTTGTGATTATTTTTTATTTTTTATTTTTTATTTTTGTTTTTTGTTGTTGTTTTTTTCCTCTTAAAATCAAAGTGAAAAACTACGTGTGTGTATCTTAGGATAATAGTATCACCCGCATGAAGTGATTTAGATGAAGATCTTTTGAAGCAGTGGCATTTGGATACCACAGAATGTTCTGTCAAACTTATGTTGACTTTTATAAAAATAAAAGCTGAAAGAAATTGATATTTCGCCCGACACATAAATGACTCTAGCTACTGCAAGAATAGACTAGTTTGAATTTTCAAGAAAGTTAACATGAATAAAATACTTGGCGCAAATGAAAAGCCAGTACAATGTTCAGGAATGTTCAAATGTGTCTGCTCGGGCTATGAATGATTTTAATTATTTCATGACTTTATTAAGTTTGGAGAATGAATGTAAAATTTCCTAGCAATCATGAGGGAAAGTTTCAATTATATGAAGGTTACGGAGGTAAGGATTATGGTAAACTCCTTAACTTATTCCACTCAACAGCATTAAACACAACAATGAAAAGTCTGCAGATCCCATGAGTCTTTGCAGTAGTCTATAAAAGTAACCATAGAGAAAATCCCAATAAATGCAGCATCAAGGAACTGCCGCTGCATTGTCAATTCTTGCTTCAGGTCCGCACCTAAAGAAAATAGAAGAAAAATAAATGATTGCTCTCCATTGGACAACTCATTCCAGTCCAAATCAATATCCGTACACAGTCACAGATAGTTAAATACAATACACAGTACAATATAGAGAATCTTGGAAGGTATTTTGCATGGAACCATACTTGTAATTGTATTTAACCCCTTCAAAGGTACCATAAATTCATAATATACTTATGCAGCGCTGCAGACTTAGGAATTCCGGGAGGGTGTGCCCAGACAGGTGGAATAATCCTCACCTCCGTGTCCTTAATAGAATTTAAACTTTCTCTTAAAGATTGCTAGCAAATTTTACATTCTATGTCCAGACCAGAGGCTCGGATTATGCTAGTTTAAAGCTGGTTGACAACCAGTGAAGCCATCTAAGCAAACATGCTGAAGACTCAAAGAAGTGGCGCCAAGATCAGACTCTGGACAACCATACAGCTTTAAACGCCATCCGCAGACACCACCAACTCATTCGAACCGCCAAGAGAACCGCCTTCAAAGAACGCATCAACAACAACGCACACAACCACAAGGAGCTTTTCAGCATCGTGAAGGAACTCTCCAACCCCAGCTCCAGCGACATCCTGCCATCACAAGACCTCTGCGACTCCCTAGCCACCTACTTCCACCGTAAGATCGCAGACGTTCATGACTGCTTCAGCACTCAGGCCCCCTTCCCCTCTTTTCAGCCACCGACCCCACAGACTCACCAGCCTCCTGCTCTCCTGGACCCGTGACCATGAACACCATCCACTCCGGCTCACCATCCGACCCCCTGCCCTCACCACATCCTCAACAAAGCAAGCTCAGTCATCACACCCCAACGCCGGAAGATCATCAACAGTTCCTTTGAATTCGCATCCTTCCCGGAGAGCTCGAAACACGCCAAGAGCAATGCCTTCCTCAAGAAACCTAAGGCTGACCCAGAGGACCTCAAGAACTTCTGACCCATCTCCCTGCTCCCCTTCCCTGCAAAAGTCATTGAGAAAATTGTCAAAAAAACAACTGACCCGTTTCCTCGAGGAGAACAGCACTCTGGACCCTTCCCAATCCAGATTCCGCAGCAACCAAAGCACCGAAACTGCCTTCATCGCCGCCACCCACGACATCAGAACCAAACTGGATAATGGTGAAACTGCGGCCCTCATCCTCCTGGACCTCTCAGCTGCGTTCGACACCGTCTGCCACCACACCCTCCGCACACGCTTCAGTAATGCAGGAATCTGAGACAGAGCCCTGGACTGGATCACCTCCTTTCTCACCGGCAGAACTCAGGGAGTCCGCCTCCATCCATTCCGCTCTGAAGCCACCAAAATCATCTGCAGTGTACCCCAGGGTTCGTCTCTCAGCCCGACCCTCTTCAACATCTACATGGCTCCGCTCGCTAACATCACCCATCTCAACAACCTCGGCATCCTCTCATACGCGGATGACTCCCTGCTGATCCTCTCCCTCACCAGGACTCCGCCAAGACAAACCTCCACGAAGGAATGAAGGCTTTACCGAATGGATGAAGTACAGCTGCCTTAAACTGAATTCCGACAAGACTGACGTCCTCATCTTCTGCTCCACCCCCTCTGCATGGGATAACTCCTGGTGGCCTGCCACACTGGGAACCGCTCAGACACCCACCGACCACGCATGCAACCTGGGATTCATCCTGGACTCCTCACTATTTATGACCGAGCACGTCCACGCCATCTCCTCCTCCTGCTTCAACACCCTCCGCATTTTCCTGAAGGATCTACAAATGGATCCCCACGGAAACCAGAAGGACAGTCACCCAAGCCTGTGTAAGCAGCAAATTGGACCATGGCAATTCCCTCTACGCAGGAACCACGGCCAAACTCCAGAACAGGCTGCAATGCATCCAGAACACCTCCGCACGCCTCATCCTGGACATCCCCCGCCACTGCCATATCACAGGCCACCTGAGAGACCTGCATTGGCTCCCCGTAAACAAGAGAATCACCTTAAAACTCCTCCCCTACGCTCACAAGGCACTGCACAACACCGAACTAGAATACCTCAACAGACTGCTCTCCTACACCCTGACCCGACAGCTCAGCTCCCCCAACCTCGCCACCGTCCCACACAACCACCGGCAGCAGATCATTCTCGCACCTCACCACCGAGAAATGGAACACTCTTCCCACCCACCTGTGTCAGACCAAGGACCTACTTACCTTCAGGAGACTTCTCAAGACTTGGCTGTTCAAGAAGTAGCAGACTCCCCCACCCCCCCTCCCCCCCCCCCCAACACACACCCCTATCGCCTTGAGACCGTCCCGGGTGAGTAGTGCGCTTTACAAAGTCCTTGATTGATTCCAGTGATGGGTTTAAAATGAAAGGTCTTAAAGGTGGAGTCTGAAGACCAATAGGCAGTGCTAAGGATATCTTTGTCTGCCACCAAGAGAGAAGGCTTTAGACGCCATGGCCTCTCTTATAGAATGAACCCAAAAGGAAGACGTGCCAATACCTGCTTCTCGTAAGACTCATGTCGTCTATTGTTCAATTGTACTCTCTGAAACCGTTTTAAAAGGCTTCTTGAGGGAGATGTAAAATTGTGCCATGCAATCTGTATTCCTCTGTCATATATTCATAAGCCCGAATGGAATGGACTACAAACTTGGGATGTCAAGGAAAAGCTACGTAGTGTACCACTATAGTATGGGATTTTGTGCTGCGTGAAACGATAAAGGATACCCCCGCCAAAGTAAACATACGAGCGCAATGTCCAGCATTCTTACGTCAGGCACTCGTTTGCAAGAAATGAGGCATAACAAAATTGACAATTTACCTATTAGCATCTTAAGTGACAAATATTGATTGTCCAGCAATCCAGTAACTGGAGGGCACATTAACATCACGAAGGAAGGAATATTTGGGCCCTGGAGGAAAGGATAAGCGAATGCACCTCATAAGTCTGCAGAGCAGCTGGTGACACCACAAAATGGCTGACCTACACGCGTTGATTGTACAATATGCTAAAACCTTTCCAGGAAATTCAAATAGGAAATTGACCACATCCACCCCCACATGATCAAACTCCTGTTGCAGACACCAGCGTGTCCATCTTCTCCAAGCCGAGCCATATCTCTTAACTGTAGAGTCTGTCTATGCACGAGCAGTGAGAGAGGCAGCCTCAACCAGAGGGTGTAAGTTGGCATGAGGTTCCTTCAGGTAAATGAGGAGTCAGGGGAAGTGGCATTGTAAAGTTCCTGAGGAACTGGATACCAAACTTGTATCTTACAGAGGCTCGTCACCAGGATCACCTCTGTCTACTGTCGTCTGACTAATGCCTTGATCATCTCTGTCATCGAGAACAGAGGAAACTTGTACCCCCGAAACTGGCTTCAGTCCTGAAGAAAGCCATCAGGATCCTCTGCCAGAGAATCTGGCACCAACTAAAGAGGTGTGGAAGTTAATGGTTGAGTCTCTAGGCAAAAGGTCTACCTGGCATGGACCACCATGATCCATTAGCTTCTAAAAAAAGAGATGGATCCAGTTTCCACGCACTCTAATCCTTGATGTAAGGAGTGCCAATCTGCTGGCGGACTGAGCTTTCCCGGAAGATATTCCACCGTCCCATCACTGTCAAACGATGATCCAGACAGTCCCCAAAATTCTCTCTCCAGGTCCGCTAGTACTTTAGACCGTCTGATGATATTCACTCAAACCACCTCCCCCTCCTTCAGTCAATTGATGTATCGGACTGCGAAGATGTTGCTGTTCTTCAGGAGAACGGAGCTCAAAGCCTTGTTGGCCGCTAAGCTCTTGACTGTGAAGAAACTTGCAAGGAGTTCCAAACAGTTGATATGACGCTTCCCTTCTTGTTCTGACCACTGTCCTTCTGTGATAGTATGCCCACAGCGACCATCCCAGCCTAGGTGACTGGCATCAGATTCGATGATGTCTGGGTCTGAGCCAAAGATGGCCCTGTGGTTCCATGTATTAATGTGATCAGGTCACCACTGAAGTTCCAGTCACGGGTCTGAGGAGAGGGAGCTCTTCTGCGCATACCTCAATCTCTTCCTGAGGTGTTGAGCTTTTAGGTGTTTTAGCGCTCAGTGTAGCGGGTCTGGAATCGCTTGTATCTATAAGGACAGTAGACTGACTATCATGGCCAGGTGACAAGAGTGAGAATTTCTCCTTATCTAACGTTTTGTGAAGTTCCAGTAGAATCGGAAGCATTTTCTGTGGTATTCTAAGGGATTGTTGTACCATGTTCACCTCGAACCCCAGAAAGGTCATCTGTTTGGCCAGAATGAGGCCTAACTTATGCATTCACTATAAAGCCCATCTCTTGTAGGAGACCCTTTGATATGTGGAGGTGGGATATCAGGATAGCCTTGTCCTGGTGCATTAAGAGACTGTCGCCCATGTACAATGTCATCTGGACTCCTCATGCCCAGAGCCATTCCATTCCATAACCAGTTTTAGCACCTTGGTGAAACGCCAGGGCGCTGAGGACAGTCCGAATGGTAGACGGCTGAATTTGTAAAACTGGCCTCCCCACTCGAACTGCCGAAAAAGTCTGTGAGGAGGTAAAATCAGTATGGTAAGATAGGTGTCTTTTAGATCTAGTCTTACTAACCAATTTTTGGTTATCAATATATCCCTGAGGAGGTAAATGCCCTCCATCTTGAAGTGGCAATGTACAACCCATTGGTTAAATTCTCTCAAGTTTTTATAGCTGGACTGAAACCTTTGTAATTCTTTTCCACAAGAAAAATGGTGCTTAATAAAACTCTGAGGTGAAGGAACGAACAGATGCTAGCTCCTTTCTGAAGAAGCGCTCTCACTCCCTGATTCACAACCTGTGTTCCTTGTGTGAAAACAAAGGGACGGGGTTGATGAAGTTGACAGGGTGTGCCGTACAATTCTATGTGAAACTCTTTCACCGTTTGCAGCACACATGCGTCTCCCGTGATGGACGTCCAATTGCAAATAAACCATTGCAACCTGCCTACCACCTCTGAAAGGGATTAAGGTGTATTGCTTACCGGTTGTTTCACCTGGCACGTTGCTGGCCCCTCTGAAGGGTCCTCAGTCTATACCTCTAGATGGGTAGAACCCTCCAAATTTCTTGTTGTCTTGCAGCTGGGTAGAGCCCCTGGTCTGGAGGTTGGACTTGTTAGAACAGCTGGAGGAACACCCCCTTCCAACCCCTCCAAAAAGCTGCTGGGTAAAAACCTTCTAGATCAATTGCTGGGTTTCAATTAGGGCCGAAAAAGTATGTTCGATGGCATATGTTGCTGCAGATACACATGTTTGGCACAGTCCGCTGCCTGGTGTTGGGCTCGGAGTATTACAAGTTGTTTTTCTTCGAAGAAGTCTTTTTGGTCACGGGACCGAAGGACTCCTCCCTCTTTGGCTCCATTGCGCATGGGCGTCGACTCCATCTTAGATTGTTTTTTTTCCGCTGTCGGGTTCGGACGTATTCCTTTTCGCTCCGTGTTTCGGTTCGGAAAGTTAGTCAGAATCTCGGAAGAAAGCGTCGGTATTGTTCCGTTCGGTATCGGGATAGTTAGGTACATCGACACCGATCATCGGAAGACTTTGGGGCAGTTTCGATCCCCCATCGGGGCCTGGTCGGCCCGACCGCGTGCGACATCGAAGCCGATGGAACGGACCCCGTTTCGTTTCTGCCCAAAATGTCACAGTAAGTATCCTTATACAGATCAGCACTTGGTCTGTAACTTGTGCTTGTCCCCCGAGCACAAGGAGGATACCTGTGAAGCCTGTCGAGCCTTCCGGTCCAGAAAAACACTCCGGGACCGAAGAGCCAGGCGTCACCAAATGGCGTCCACGTCGACAAAACAACGTTTCGACGACGAAGAGGAAACATTCTCGGTTCCGGAATCAGAATCCGGAGACTCCGACGTCGAACAACAGCAACAAACTGTGAGTAAGACGTCGAAAAGTAAACCCATCGACAAACCAAAAGCCCAGGGGACGCCACTGCCAACAGGCCATGGCTCGACCCATAAATCAGGCGACCCGTCGAAGGGGCCGAAAAAGGGCACGCCCATAGCGAAGACACCCGACTCCGGTCGAGGGACCGCCATGGAGCAACCTCGGAGCCGAGAAAGCGGCTCCGAGAGACAAAAACAAGATACCGGCACCGAAAGACATCGGCACCGAGAATCCGTGCCGAAATGAACAAAAATTCTGTCGGTGCCGAAACCGAAAAAACATTCTCTCTCGGCGCCGAAAAATACCACACCTTCATCCTACTCAGAGGAACAAGGACTAAGTGGCCAAATGCACAAATTTGGACAAGAGCTCCAAAGTGTAGAATCGGACTACACACAAAAGAGACTGTGCATCCAGCAAGATACAGGGAAGATATCAACCCTTCCCCCAATCATGAGGAAAAGAAAGATCGGACTTCCAAAGGATGACACACAACCACAAGCCAAAGTGGTTAAAAAAGTCACGCCTCCGCCCTCTCCTCCACAGGCATCGCCGGCACAAACACCGCCACAAATGCACTCACCAGCGCAAACTACCATAAGTCATGACGATCAGGATCAAGACGCTTGGGACCTGTATGACACCCCAGTGCCGGACAATGATCCCGAGTCATACCCCACAAAGCCGTCACCGCCAGAGGACAGTACCTCATACTCGCAACTGGTGGCTAGGGCTGCAGACTTCCACAATGTCCAACTGCATTCCGATCCTATAGAGGATGATTTCTTATTTAACACCCTCTCGGCTACACATAGCCAATATCAATGTCTCCCAATGCTACCAGGGATGTTACGGCACGCAAAACAAATTTTTGAGGAGCCCGTAAAATCAAGAGCCATCACCCCAAGGGTGGATAAGAAATACAAACCACCACCCACAGACCCAGTGTTTATTACTTCACAGTTACCACCCGACTCTGTGGTAGTAGGGGCAGCTCGCAAAAGAGCAAATTCACATACATCTGGCGACGCCCCACCTCCGGACAAAGAAAGCAGAAAATTTGACGCGGCAGGGAAAAGAGTGGCGTCACAGGCAGCCAACCAGTGGCGCATCGCAAATTCACAAGCGCTGCTGGCCAGATATGACCGCGCACACTGGGACGAGATGCAACTTCTCGTAGACCATCTTCCCCAGGAATACCAAAAAAGGGCGCAGCAAATAGTGGAAGAGGGACAAACGATCTCAAACAATCAAATCCGCTCTTCACTAGACGCAGCCGATACTGCAGCAAGAACAGTCAACACTGCTGTCACCATAAGGAGACACGCTTGGCTACGCACTTCAGGCTTCAAACCTGAAATCCAGCAGGCTGTCCTTAATATGCCCTTCAACGAGAAACAACTGTTTGGCTCGGAAGTGGATACAGCCATTGAAAAACTTAAAAAGGACACAGACACGGCCAAAGCCATGGGCGCACTCTACTCCCCGCAGAGCAGAGGCTCTTTCAGAAAAACTCCATTTAGAGGGGGGTTTCGTGGCCAACCCACAGACACCACCAGCCAACAATCAAGAACCACACCATATCAGGGTTCCTTCCAAAGGGGTGGTTTCAGGGGATATCGGGGGGGTCAATTCCCAAGGAGTAGGGGAAGATTCCAGACTCCAAAAACACCTCCACCTAAACAGTGACTTTCAAGTCACGCAACCCCTTCACTCAACACCAGTGGGGGGAAGACTAAGCCAATTCTACCAAGCTTGGCAACAGATTACAACAGACAATTGGGTATTAGCAATAATCCAACATGGCTATTGCATAGAATTCCACAACTTCCCACCAAACATCCCCCCCAAAACACGCAAAATGTCACAACATCATTTAGAACTTTTAGGACTAGAAGTTCAAGCACTACTGCAAAAGGATGCAATAGAATTAGTACCAGTACAACAAAAAAACACAGGAGTTTACTCCCTGTACTTTCTAATTCCAAAAAGAGACGAAACATTAAGACCAATATTAGATCTCAGGACACTAAATACCTACATCATATCGGACCATTTTCACATGGTCACACTACAAGACATCATTCCACTGCTCAAACAGCAAGATTACATGACCACATTAGACCTAAAGGATGCGTACTTTCATATACCAATACACCCTTCTCACAGAAAGTACCTACGGTTCGTATTCAAAGGAATACATTACCAATTCAAAGTGTTGCCATTCGGAATAACAACTGCACCAAGAGTGTTCACAAAATGTCTAGCAGTAGTAGCAGCACACATCAGGAGACAACAGATACATGTGTTCCCTTACCTAGACGACTGGCTAATCAAAACCAACACAGTAAAAAAATGCGCAAACGACACCACCTTTGTCATACAAACCCTTCACAAACTGGGGTTTTCCATCAACTACACAAAATCACACCTAGAACCGTGTCAAACACAACAATATCTAGGAGCAACCATCAACACATCAAAAGGAATTGCCACTCCAAGTCCACAAAGAGTGCAAGCATTCCACAAGCTAATAAGTGCTATGTTTCCAAACCAAAAGATACAAGCAAAACTTGTGCTAAAACTTCTAGGCATGATGTCATCATGCATAGCCATTGTCCCAAACGCAAGACTACACATGCGACCCTTACAACAGTGTCTAGCATCACAATGGTCACAGGCACAGGGTCAACTTCAAAATCTGGTGTTGGTAGACCGCCAAACATACCTCTCGCTTCTATGGTGGAACAGCAAAAATTTAAACAAAGGGCGGACATTTCAGGACCCAGTGCCTCAATACGTTATAACAACAGATGCTTCCATGACAGGGTGGGGAGCACACCTCAATCACCACAGCATTCAAGGACAATGGGATATACACGAAACAAAACTTCATATCAATTACCTAGAACTGTTGGCAGTATTTCTAGCGTTAAAAGCCTTCCAACCCATAATAACACACAAATACATTCTTGTCAAAACAGACAACATGACAACAATGTATTATCTAAACAAACAAGGAGGAACACACTCAACACAATTGTGCCTCCTAACACAAAAAATTTGGCAGTGGGCGATTCACAACAACATTCGCCTAATAGCACAATTTATTCCAGGAATACAAAACCAACTAGCAGACAACCTTTCGCGAGACCACCAACAAGTCCACGAATGGGAAATTCACCCCCAAGTTCTAAACAAGTACTTTCAAATTTGGGGAACACCCCAGATAGATTTGTTCGCAACAAGAGAAAACTCAAAATGCCAAAACTTCGCATCCAGGTACCCACACCGCGAATCACAAGGCAATGCTCTATGGATGAATTGGTCAGGGATATTTGCGTACGCTTTTCCCCCTCTCCCTCTCCTTCCATATCTAGTAAACAAGTTGAGTCAAAACCAACTCAAACTCATACTGATAGCACCCACATGGGCAAGACAACCTTGGTATACAACTCTACTAGACCTTTCACTAGTACCGCATGTCAAACTACCCAACAGGCCAGATCTGTTAACACAACACAAACAACAGATCAGACATCCAAACCCAGCATCATTGAATCTGGCAATTTGGCTCCTGAAATCCTAGAATTTGGACACTTGGACCTCACACAAGAATGCATGGAGGTCATAAAACAAGCTAGAAAACCTTCCACTAGACACTGCTATGCATCTAAGTGGAAAAGATTTGTTTACTACTGCCATGCCAATCAAATACAACCAGTACATGCCTCTACTAAAGACATAGTAGGATACTTACTACATTTGCAAAAAGCGAATCTCGCTTTTTCATCTATAAAAATACACCTCGCAGCTATATCTGCTTACCTACAAACTACTCATTCATCGTCTCTATTTAGAATACCAGTTATTAAAGCATTCATGGAAGGGCTAAAAAGAATTATACCACCAAGAACACCACCAGTTCCTTCATGGAACCTTAACATCGTCTTAACAAGACTCATGGGTCCCCCTTTCGAACCCATGCATTCCTGTGAAATGCAATATCTAACCTGGAAGGTCGCATTTCTCATTGCAATCACATCCCTCAGAAGAGTAAGTGAAATACAGGCATTTACCATACAAGAACCATTTATTCAAATACACAACAATAAAATAGTTCTAAGAACAAATCCTAAATTTCTGCCAAAAGTAATCTCACCATTCCATTTAAATCAAACAGTAGAATTGCCAGTGTTCTTCCCACAACCAAATTCTGTGGCTGAAAGGGCACTACATACATTGGACATCAAAAGAGCACTAATGTATTACATTGACAGAACAAAGCTAATCAGGAAAACAAAACAACTGTTCATAGCTTTTCAAAAACCACACATAGGAAATCCAATCTCTAAACAAGGCATTGCTAGATGGATAGTCAGGTGCATTCAAACATGCTATCTTAAAGCCAAAAGAGAATTGCCTATTACACCAAAGGCACACTCAACCAGAAAGAAAGGTGCTACAATGGCCTTTCTAGGAAACATTCCTATGAGCGAAATATGTAAGGCTGCAACCTGGTCTACGCCTCATACGTTTACTAAACACTACTGTGTAGACGTACTAAATGCACAACAAGCTACAGTGGGCCAAGCTGTACTAAGAACATTATTCCAAACTACTTCAACTCCTACAGGCTAAACCACCGCTTTTAGGGGAGGTAACTGCTTTACAGTCTATGCCAAACATGTGTATCTGCAGCAACATATGCCATCGAACTGAAAATGTCACTTACCCAGTGTACATCTGTTCGTGGCATTAGTCGCTGCAGATTCACATGTACCCTCCCACCTCCCCGGGAAGCCTGTAGCCGTTTAGAAGTAGATCATAAACCTTAAACATCTGAACATTTGTAAATAATTTTTAGAAACTCTTATCATACATACATATTCACTCCATTGCATGGGCACTATTTATACCAAACAACTCCATCCTCACCCTCTGCGGGGAAAACAATCTAAGATGGAGTCGACGCCCATGCGCAATGGAGCCAAAGAGGGAGGAGTCCTTCGGTCCCGTGACCAAAAAGACTTCTTCGAAGAAAAACAACTTGTAATACTCCGAGCCCAACACCAGGCAGCGGACTGTGCCAAACATGTGAATCTGCAGCGACTAATGCCACGAACAGATGTACACTGGGTAAGTGACATTTTCATTATGAAACGTGACAGGTCCCCGAAAAGGCGCTCATTCACCACCAGTCCGGCTTCTGTTGTAGTCAACTCACCCAATCTGGGTTCGATTTTAATGGCTAAAGAACGTTTATGGTCAGTGGACAGGGCTCAATTGGCATTCCTCCAAAAAGCCTCTGGCATGCTGGGCCAAACCTGATAATGACGCGGGTCGATCATATGACAAGTCTCCCCTGGCGCCTTTGGCCAAATGTAGGATTTTGACAAGGCCCTTGTCCTGGCAAGAGCACTGGGAGCGGTCCAGGCCCTTGTTAGGGAGTCACAAATTTGGCAAGAAAAGCAGCCATTCTGGCTTCAATGTCTGGAATTGACAGCACCTTGTTGGCTAGAGAGGGTATCTGACATTCAACACTTAAGTGTCCCGGACCTCCAGGTCCATGGGTTTCCTAATCCTGTTCGTGATATAGCTTGAAACGTTTGGGGCAGAGACCCAGTCTGCTGAGTGAGGGTGGTATATGTCAAACTGTTGAACATTTCCGGAACCCCTGCAGAATCCATATCGCTGTCGTCCTCCGGCCTGGATTTCCGGCACCACCTTCCAGGTCGCCAGGGTCTGCTTGGGCCTGGTTCATTGCCTGAATCCCCACTAGGGGAGTCAGAATAGTCTTGTCACTGAGAGGAGCAGGAATTGGCTTGGGATGTCTCCCCAGTTTGGGAATCATCAAGAACCTCCTGGGCGCTGAGGTGCCTCTTCAGGAAGCCTTGGCAAAGCCTCTCAATGGCATAGACGAAGAAAGGTGCTGGAAGGGTATTGGGAGAGGGTCTTGGTGATTTGGATTTACACCTTGGCAGTCCCCTAGGGTCAGCAGGAGGAGTGGCCTCCGCTCTTCCTCCGTCAGGGGTAAAATTATATTGTGGACCACCTGGTCAATCTTCTGACTAATGGGTTACAGACCTGATGATACTGCCCATTCCACGGAGGCATCAGTTTCATCCACAAGCTCCTCATGAATGGGGAGCAGGGTCTGTTCCTCTTGAGTGTACTCCCAATATTCATTATCCGCACCAGACATTGTTTTTCAAGTGCAAAATATATAGGTAAAGGCAGGAAGATTGTAAAAAAAAAAAAAAAAAAAAAAAACCTAGGTGGATAATGAGGGGAAACCCTAAACAACTCACAGCAAAATTTGTATTTGCCAGTGATTGATAGCACTCAAGGCCTGCCTAGTTCAAAGGCCTCAGTAGTGGAACAGAATGAGCGCTCCATGGTAAAAAGAACTGCTTATATGAAGCCTAAATACCATGCAGATTAATGGAGCACCACCAACACCATCGCACTCAGTCTGCCTGCCCTTCACTGCTAGCGGAAGGAAACTGATAGCCAATGTGACATGCCACAAATCTCAGGATTGCGGGAGGGAGTCGCCCTGTCCTCCAGCAGGCAAGTGCGGGCTGCCAACGCCCTCTAGGGAGTTACTGATGTTGGTGTGTCTCATACCAGCACAGTGCGCATCAACACTCAAGAAATCTCCTAATGTCTGCTCCGCGTCTCACTTCAGAGGCGTCGGTAGGAGGAAATGGGCCAGAGACTGCACCCGAAGCCTCCCTGAAGCTAGAACCTGCTCTGAAAGAGCATTGTGCTGCGTTATGCTGCAAACCTCTAACAGTGCAGCAAGTACAAAGTCATAGTAAATTACAACGCAATCATAAATGGAAAAAACATCACAATGAATGCGGAATCGAGGAAAAGCACTTATCTGGTTGGTGAGCAGCGAAGAAAGATGAAGTGCTGTTCCTTGATGCTGCATTTATTAGGATGTTCTCTTTGGTTACTGTTGTAGACTACTGCAAATACTCATGGGATTTGTAATCTTTTCGTTGTTGTGTTTAAGGCTGCTGAGTGGAATAAATGAAGAAAATTAGCATAATCAAAGCCTCTGGTCCTGACATTGAATATAGCAATGGGGACAATCTAAATATTATCAATTAATTATCTGATATGGATGTTGTGAAATTATGAAAATTTCAACTAATTAAACAGTGAGCTCTAGACTTAAACCCAAATCATCTTTTTGCTCACGACTACCGGCGGGTATTAAGACTGAGCTTTTTCAAGAAATCATGTTGGAAGGACTGAATGGATTAGCAAAGAAGAATAAAAAATCCAATATGACTAAAGAGGATTTGGCATTAAGAGCTCTTTAAGAGGAGCAAAATATATATATTTAGGGGACTCTACAGATTGAAAAAAATAATTTTTTTTTTTTTTTTTTAAAACAGAATTTAATGGCGTTCCTTGGCAGACTAATTTGATGGCAGCCATAGATGTGGTGTCCTTCGACACATCCAAACAGTGCACTCCTCGTATCAAGGCATATGAATATTTTTTAAGATTGAGCTCAGGAACATTCTGAAATGCTAATAAAAAAAATTGAATTCTGCCTGAAACATTGTTTTTTTGTTTTATGGAAACCATTATCTGCAGATCCAAGGCACAGCCATGGGTACATAATTTGCTTCAATGCATATGAACATAGTGATGGGTTGGTGAGGAGCTGAAACAGTTTGGACAGAATGGAACCTGAAGTTATTAGAACAGGTGAAACTCTGGATCCATTATATCGATAATCTCTTTATTTTAGGAAGGAAAGAGGAAGGAACTGGAGCTTTTTAATTCACTGAATAATGTTTTAAAATCGAGATTTACATATGAAATCAGTCTATATAAGATCAGTTTTTTTTAAACGTTGGAATACAAATTAGAGATCGTAAGATATCTTTGAACTGCCACTGGAAAACCACTAGCTGTAACAGAAAACAGCATACCTCATGCAAATACTGGACATCCAAAAAGCTCTAAAATGGAGTGTAACCTTAAGCGAATTCCTTAGAACCAGACGAAACTGCTCTAAAAAGCAAGAGATGTTGTTTAAATCTCGCAGACATCACCAAGGCTTAAAACTCGAAGAGGATATCCAATAGTTGATTTGACTGACGCATTGAGAGCACGAGTTAAAAAAAAAAAAAAAAGAAAAAAAAAAGAGATAATGTCATTACGAAGAAAAGATACGTCTTGTAAAAATATAGATGGTGTAAGAGATATAATTGACTATATGTCCAAGTATGAAATGGAAAAAACTAATAAGGGAAAAGTAGAGGATTTTAAAAACTGAGGAATATTTTAATGGAGCCTTGCCAAAACGACCGCAGATGATGTATAGAAAAGTTGCCTCTTTAGGAGATTTATTGACATGTAGTTTCATGTCAGTTACCAAACTGAATACATCCAGTTAGTTGAAAAGTAAACTTAATGGATTTTGGGAATGTTTTAAATGCAAGGCATGTGAATGTGTTCACAACAAACTATTTTTTTAACTCGGCCATGGACAAAAAAGAAAAATCAAACAACGTATCATGTGCAAGACTACATATGTATATAAGTTGGAATGTAGATGTGGCAAAAAAAAGTTGGAAGTAGAGTCAACAAGTTAAGATTCCTGCAACATCTGTGTGCAATCAAAGATTTTTTTCAACACAATGGTGAAACATTTGGAAGTCACATTCTCTTTCCCTCATCCACATGTTAACTCCACCCTGGAAGAACTTCTACTTCTGCCATTGTCGGGAGTAAACTTCCACCCTTTCTCATTATGGGAAAAGATTTGAGGAGCTGATAAAAATCCTTAAAACATGCAAGTTAGTAGGTTTTCAGACTTCAAGGCCTTCCTGCCCTGGAACCATTGCTTACTGCTTCCTCCAGCCCCAGTAGGTATATCTGCGGAAAGGTTGCAAAATAAGGAAATTGCTATAGTAGGAATTGAAAATGCAAGTATTCAAGCCCTACTATAGTAGTAGCCCAGGCATAATCAGAGAGGCTATTATAAGAGCTCTTACATAATGAGGTTGCTACCATAATTTGTTGCCACACTACATGGCACAAATGGGACAGGTAGATTTATTTTACAGGACAAGTAGATTTAGGAAGCAACCAGTCCCGTGGACAAGGAGATATTGAATTAAATTCCACACCCCTGAAAGTGCCATTTTGAATTGATATGCAACATAATATTTTAGACTAACAGTCCTAACAGCATATGCATCTTGTATGGGTACTTAAACACCTAGATTCTGTTTAAAACTGACCATAAGTACCTCTTATGAATCACTTTGATGAAGTGACCTCCGGATGCATGCAGTAGTGAAGTACTTTAAATAAATATTTCAATACTTTATGCAATAGATGCTTATATTGGATAATTTGATACTATGGTTACAAGAAATTAGTTTATTGTGAGAAATACCCACAAGCACTTTAAGTAATCATTGGGGTCTTGTGTTTACATGAAAGAAGCATACGCATTTTTATCAAATTTTAAGAAAATGTCAATAGATCGAATGATTTAATTGCATATGCACTTCATGCAAGTACTTTACCTTGTTTTTGTTTAAACATAAGCATGAACACTTTATATGAAGTACTTTTAAGTAGTGCTCTAATGACGTGTAAACTAGTGAACCATTTTGAGTTATTAAATCAAAACATCTTAAAGGAAGCTGTATCTTTAAATTGATAGAAACCTTTTAAAATATGGAACTGGAACTGTAGGGTATTTTACCCTGTCCCTGATGTATTTTTGACAACAGCTAGTTGGATTAGGATAGTACTCACTTTCTATTTGCCGTGCTATGAAACATTATCGGTTTGCTCTATTTTTTTGCCTTTGTGGACAGTTGATGCCTTTTGACAAACGAAGAGCTGACTAGGATTGTGAATAGAACAATAGCGAATTACAATCAACTTCAAAATAGCAGGAGAAAATTGAAACTGAAAGTACGTTATGTGCGGTTGAGGTCTGTGTGTTTTTTTTTTTTTGTCATATTCACTTGGTGGGAGGAAATTGGATACCTGTCAATTTAAGAGGACACTCTGGAAATGTCCTCTTTGGCTCGGTCTAAGGCTGTTGCTGAAATGTGTCGTCCATAACTTGCACTCTGGAAAAATTTAAAAATATTTTTATTATTAGAGTCTGAGATTAATTGATGTGCTGACTACTTTCGTCTGCCTGTTGAAAAGAAAGTATGGTGGTGATGGGGGGAAAAATATATTAAAAAAAACAAAAGGGTAAAGTGACATAGTGAGGCATGGTAATAAGATCTTGTGTTTTAAAAAAAAAAAAACTTGGTGAAATTCAGTTTTTTTTTTTTTTTTGCTTATTAAACGTTAGTTCCCAGCTCCTTTCCTAACCTATATATAACGTCATTTTAGCTTTAGGTCTTTTCAGGTGTTTTTTTTTTTTTTTTTTTGCTTATTAAACGTTAGTTCCCAGCTCCTTTCCTAACCTATATATATAACGTCATTTTAGCTTTAGGTCTTTTCAGGTGTTTTTTTTTTTTTTTTTTTACAAATTATTGTAGGCCTTCAGACTGTTGTAAATTTATGTGGCTGTGAATGAGAACTAGGTTGATGCAGTATAGGATTGTTGTAGTTTTATTAAAGCGGTGTAGTTAGATATGACTGTCATGTCAGTGGACCCCACCAGGAGCAGGATAGCAGTAGATGCTCAGCCTAGGTCCATCATATCCAACTAACTGTTACCTGGGAATTCCAGAGAGCATCAGATTCCATAATCTCACAGGGAACCCATCCAAACACAGACTGCCAAACTACCTTTCCGGGGTTTCACTGCAGCTGCCAACCCCTCAGACAGGTTTCTGCCCTCCTGGGGTCCAGCCAGGCTTGGCCCAGGAAGGCAGAACAAAGGACTTCCTCAGAGAGAGGGTGTTACACCCTGTCCCTTTGGAAAAAGGTGTCAGGGCTGGGGAGGAGTAGCCTCCCCCAGCCTCTGGAATTGCTTTGATGGGCACAGATGGTGCCCATCTCTGCATAAGCCAGTCTACTCCGGTTCAGGGATCCCCCAGCCCTGCTCTGGCACGAAACTGGACAAAGGAAAGGGGAGTGACCACTTTACAAATTATTGTAGGCCTTCAGACTGTTGTAAATTTATGTGGCTGTGAATGAGAACTAGGTTGATGCAGTATAGGATTGTTGTAGTTTTATTAAAGCGGTGTAGTTAGATATGACTGTCATGTCAGTGGACCCCACCAGGAGCAGGATAGCAGTAGATGCTCAGCCCAGGTCCATCATATCCAACTAACTGTTACCTGGGAATTCCAGAGAGCATCAGATTCCATAATCTCACAGGGAACCCATCCAAACACATGAGTATGACATCTGATTGTGGCAAATGCACTTCTACCACTTCTTTAGTTTTTAGGTCCTCTCTTGCCTGCAGACATCTTACACTGGATGTACTCCTGCAGTTTGAGAACAAGAGAGAGTTGGTTGCCTTTTTATAACAACCCACTGTTTGCAAATATGGAGTAAATGGACTGTAGGAGACTGGCCTGGTTTGTAGTGGATCGCTAATGTACTTACACTTTATACCACATCCAGTTATCACTTATTAGTGAAATGTAGGTAGTGTTCTAGCAGTTTAGGCTGTCTAGAGGTAGATGTAGCAGAGCAGCTTAGGCTGAACTAGGAGACATGCAAAGCTCCTGCAATACCACTACAGGGAGTGCAGAATTATTAGGCAAGTTGTATTTTTGAGGATTAATTTTATTATTGAACAACAACCATGTTCTCAATGAACCCAAAAAACTCATCAATATCAAAGCTGAATATTTTTGGAAGTAGTTTTTAGTTTGTTTTTAGTTTTAGCTATGTTAGGGGGATATCTGTGTGTGCAGGTGACTATTACTGTGCATAATTATTAGGCAACTTAACAAAAAACAAATATATACCCATTTCAATTATTTATTATTACCAGTGAAACCAATATAACATCTCAACATTCACAAATATACATTTCTGACATTCAAAAACAAAAACAAATCAGTGACCAATATAGCCACCTTTCTTTGCAAGGACACTCAAAAGCCTGCCATCCATGGATTCGGTCAGTGTTTTGATCTGTTCACCATCAACATTGCGTGCAGCAGCAACCACAGCCTCCCAGACACTGTTCAGAGAGGTGTACTGTTTTCCCTCCTTGTAAATCTCACATTTGATGATGGACCACAGGTTCTCAATGGGGTTCAGATCAGGTGAACAAGGAGGCCATGTCATTAGATTTCCTTCTTTTATACCCTTTCTTGCCAGCCACGCTGTGGAGTACTTGGACGCGTGTGATGGAGCATTGTCCTGCATGAGAATCATGTTTTTCTTGAAGGATGCAGACTTCTTCCTGTACCACTGCTTGAAGAAGGTGTCTTCCAGGAACTGGCAGTAGGACTGGGAGTTGAGCTTGACTCCATCCTCAACCCGAAAAGGCCCCACAAGCTCATCTTTGAGGATACCAGCCCAAACCAGTACTCCACCTCCACCTTGCTGACGTCTGAGTCGGACTGGAGCTCTCTGCCCTTTACCAATCCAGCCACGGGCCCATCCATCTGGCCCATCAAGACTCACTCTCATTTCATCAGTCCATAAAACCTTAGAAAAATCAGTCTTGAGATTTTTCTTGGCCCAGTCTTGACGTTTCAGCTTGTGTGTCTTGTTCAGTGGTGGTCGTCTTTCAGCCTTTCTTACCTTGGCCATGTCTCGGAGTATTGCACACCTTGTGCTTTTGGGCACTCCAGTGATGTTGCAGCTCTGAAATATGGCCAAACTGGTGGCAAGTGGCATCGTGGCAGCTGCACGCTTGACTTTTCTCAGTTCATGGGCAGTTATTTTGCGCCTTGGTTTTTCCACACGCTTCTTGCGACCCTGTTGACTATTTTGAATGAAACGCTTGATTGTTCGATGATCACGCTTCAGAAGCTTTGCAATTTTAAGAGTGCAGCATCCCTTTGCAAGATATCTCACTATTTTTGACTTTTCTGAGCCTGTCAAGTCCTTCTTTTGACCCATTTTGCCAAAGGAAAGGAAGTTGCCTAATAATTATGCACACCTGATATAAGGTGTTGATGTCATTAGACCACACCCCTTCTCATTACAGAGATGCACATCACCTAATATGCTTAATTGGTAGTAGGCTTTCGAGCCTATACAGCTTGGAGTAAGACAACATGCATAAAGAGGATGATGTGGTCAAAATACTCATTTGCCTAATAATTCTGCACTCCCTGTATAGTTACACAGTACTTACACACAATAAAAGGCAATACTCAGTGTTACCAAAAATAAAGGTACTTTATTTTAGTGACACAAGGCCAAAAATATCTTCGAGGCAATACTCCTACTGGAAGTAAGTATTAAACACAATATATACACTAGTAACCAAAATCGGGTAAGTAAACAGTCCTAGAATAGTGCAAACTGTAGAAAATACAATAGATTGTAACAGGCCTAGAGGCAACACAAACCACATACTACAATAGTGGAATGTGAATCACAAATTCCCCCCCTAGGCAAGTGTAGTGTGTAGAGGGGTGCTTGGAGTGTAGGAAAACAAAGGTAAGTAAAGTACCCCACCCAGAGCCAAGGAAAGCAAGAGTAAAGTACAGCAAGTTTCCTCAGGACACACAAGTCGTGATTAGAGTTATTGCAAGACTGCAAGAAACAAACAATGTATTCCTGGACCTGAAGACCTGTGGAGAGAGGAGACCAAGTCCAGAAGTCTGCAAAGAGTCCAGGATGGACAGGATCCCCTGCCAACCTAGAAGAAGGTGCAAAAGTGGATGCTCCGGTCAGAAGAAAAGTACAGAAGAGCACCAAAGATGGCTGCGGGTTCCTGCTTGGTGCAGGTGATATCCCACATCGAGTTGTTGGATGCAGGCTGTTTGCGTCCCTGGATTCTGTCAACAAGCCTTGGTTCAAGCAAGTACGCAGTTTGCGTCAAAAAGGAGCTGTCTGGACTCAGGAGGACCCAGGAGGGACCTGGGGTCTCAACTCGGACTGAGGAGACAGAGTGGGCTCTCAGCACTTCAGGCAGCACGCACAGGAGTCCCAGAACACTAGGGAAAAAGAAGATGCAAAGTGCGGTCGTCGCATCACTACACTGGAGGAACCCACACCGCCAGAGAACAACTCTGGGAGCTGTGCATCACAGGATGGCGTGCTGGGGACCTGGGCTACACTGTGCACAAAGGATTCATGGACGAAGTGCACAGAAGCTCCAGGAGCTGCAGAAGACGCGGCGCACAGGGGTACTGTTGCAGCACGGGGAGGCAAGCTCTTACCTCCACCAAATTCGGACAGCTGCTCCTTTGGACAGTCTGGGTCACTTTGGCCCACGACCTGTGTCCCAGGGAGCATGCTCGTCATCAGGAGAGGAGTCCCAGAGTACCAGTGGTCATCGCAGAGAGGTGCCTGCTGAAGCAGGAAAGTGACTCCGTCACTCCATGGGAGATTCCTTTGGTTCTTCTGGTGCAGGGTGAAGACAGGCAGTCCTCGGACCGTGCACACCTTGGAAACTGTTGCAGTTACTGGCTGGAGCTTAAGTTGCAGGTCACGGTAGCGTTCCTGGATACTTTGTTGCAGTTACAGCGGTTCCAGGAGCAGTCTGCGGTTGATCTGACGGTCGGAAGCTGAAGCAGAGGATGCAGAGGAGTCCTGGTGGAGTCTTGCAAACTAAATCTGAGGAAACACCCAGAGGAGAGTCCCTAAAAAGCCCTGAAAGGGGGACTGGCTACCTACCCAGTTATGCACCTATCAAGAGAGGTCTCTGACGTCACCTGCTGCCACTGGCCACACAGAGGTCTCCAGAGGGTCCTACACGGTTGGGATCCAAGATGGCTAATACCAAGGACACATTGGAGGAGCTCTGGGCACCACCCCTGGGGTGGTGATGGACAGGGGAGTGGTCCCTCCTCTTTCCTTTGTCCAGTTTCACGCCAGAGCAGGGACTGGGGGGGGGGGGGGGACCCTGAACCGGTGTAGATTGGATTATGCTACCCCTCCCAAGCCTGAAACACCCGTTTCCAAAGGGAGAGGGTGTAACACCCTCCTCCCAAAGGAAATGCATTGTTCTGCCTTCCTGGGATTGAGCTGCTCAGTCCTCAGGAGGGCAGAAACCTGTCTGTAAGGTGGCAGCAGCTGCGGCTCCAGTGCAAACCTCAGTGAGCTGGTTTGGCAGTACTTTGGGTCCATGGTGGAGCCCCCAGGATGGATGGGATTGGCCCCTCCAATACCAGATTTGGATTGGGGTGGGGCAATTCCATAATCTTAAACACCTTGCATGGCCATATTCGCAGTTACCATTGTGAAGCACAGACACAGTAAATTTGCACCTAGCCTTCAGTAAATAAAAGTTAGACATATAGGTGACCTATAAGTTACCTTAGTGCAGTGAACATTGCTGTGAAAGTGTGTGTGCATTATTTCACTCAGGCTGCAGTGGCAGTCCTGATAGAGGTTTGTATGAGCTCCTTGTGTGGCAAAAGAGATGCTGCAGCCCACAAGGATCTCCTGGAACCCCAATCCCCTGGGTACCTAGGTACCATATACTAGGGAATTATAAGGGGGGGGGGGTCCAGTGTGCCAATCAGAATTGGAATATGGAGTCATTAAACTATAGTGACAAATTTGGTAAGTGGAGAGCATAAGCGCTGGAGTTCTGGTAAGCAGAACTTCAGTGACACAGTTAAGCATACTGACAACACACACATAGGCCACAAACTATGAGCACTGTGGTCCTGGCTAGCAGGATCCAAGTGAGACCGGCAAAACACACTGACAAATGTGCAGAAATTGTGGGTAACATGCCAAGAAAGATGGTACTTTCCTACATGGACTGCTCGCAAAACTGGTGCTTGGTTTTGATTCTAAATTTTAGTTTAGATGAAGAATATCCTTGGCGATGCAAATGATGTGTTGTTACTAATTGGTGCTTCTCAAATTAGTTTCTGAATGTTAGACAAATTTGTATCAATCTGTGAAGGTGGACTAGTATTTTGGAAGGAGTGCTAGTCGCTTCAGCTACTTTTGTTCTGCTGTTCATACAGCCACTCTTACTTAGGCCAGCCATCTATGCTTTCTGTCTACATCTCTCCGACATTGAATTAGATGGGATGAATAAAAACACATCTAAATGGGTGTCGGAGTTTTTATGGAGCAGGGCATTAGCTAGTTGGGCTTGAGTTTTTAATACATTTTTTTTTTATGCTGATAAGTGGCCCTTTCGTACTGAGGGAGGGGATATTGAATTGATCTTCAGAGAAGGGATTGAGGTGGAATACGAGCTGGGATTGCAAGTCATTATATTATGTAAAGTATGTTTTTTCAGTTTACTGTTAAAGAAGTAGCTGTCACTTCAAAATGTACTTATTAATGCTATGCAGAGGAAGTTCGTGGCAGCTAGAAGGATGTTTGACCAATTTTTGTGTTTATTTTCCACAGAGATGGCGGTGTCCCACCTTACCGGCTCCGAAAACAGCACCGGCGGGAAATGCATGAAAGTGCTAAAGCAAATGGGCAAGTTCCTTTGCCCACTATTCCTGTAAGTAAAAGCCATTCCATGCATCCTACTCATAGTAGATACTCTTCCCATGGTTAGCTGCTGATCTCGTGTTTTCCCAATGCAGACTAACTGCACGTTGTACCATTTGCTAAGCAAAAGATCTTTTATGAATTTATTTAGTGACTATTGGTATGCCAATAGCAATATTGAGCTGTGGTACATATCCCATAGATGTGGGTATTTTGAAAATGATGCCGTTAAGTCTTCTCCTGGCAGTCAGTGACCTTAGGTATCTTTGCCTCGGCTATTGGGTTTAGTTTGTAGTGTTGCATTTGCCTCATACAGGTAGAGGAGAACTGTAGCACTGCTACACCGACCTCACCGAGGGGTAAGCAATGCTCCTTACAGGTTGTTTCACAACAAGATGAGCAGGCTATACACCATCAGTTTGTTTTTCCTAACAGAACTCTGCAGGCATCTTGGAAATCTCACCCTCTTTCTGTGACAAGTCTGCTTAGAATGAACATTGTATATGCAAGCTCCCCCTAATCCTTCAGTCCTTTGCAATAACTCGGAAATAAGGGTGTGATTTCTATCGGAGACGGAGCCAAGACAACTTTCTCCACTGAGATTATTTAGAGCAGTTAAACACAAAAGTTGTAGGTCATAGAAACTGTAATGGTGTATATAAATTACACTGAACAGATGCTATGAGATGTCCTTGTGGGACCTATCTGCACAACATCTCGTTCTGGTATCTTTGATCCAAAAAATGATCCCTTGGCGTGTAGCTCTTGTTCCTTGATGCACTCAAAAGCTGCTGAAAGCAGGCATGCTGAGCTGTTTTTTGGTCAGGGCTCATAGGGACATGGCAAAACATTTCAGCTCCTCTTCATGTAAATCTTGTCATAAGGACATTCTTACGTGAATTCTTTTCACAAAAGTAGGGATCCACACCTGCTGATAACCTGTTTCAGTATTACCAATTTATAGTTACTGGTGTGTATAACTGGCCCTTGGGAACTTGGAATCTGTCTTAAGGCTTGGTAGTGACCCAGTGTATTATTTTTCCAAGGTAGAAATAGAAAGAAGGAGGATACCATTAGGACACTAAGGGACATATTTATACTCTGTTTGCGCTGAATGTGCATCAAAAATTGACGCATATTCGGCGCAAACCTCGCCCCATATTTAAACATTGACGCCTGAGCACCAAAATTCCGCTGTGTGCATAATTTTCTGGATGCGGGAAACCGCATTGCGTTAATGACATGCAAGGGAAGCGTTCCTGTCCAAAAAATGACGTTAACACCCGTGCGCCATATTTATGCTACTGTGCAAAAATCTCGCACGACCGGGAGGCAGAGTCGGCAAATGATGCACAGCCCGATTTGCATTAAAAAAAATAACGCCTGGGTCAGGGCAGGCATTAAAAAGGGGCAAACACACCAGTACTTAAGGAAAACACACAGAAGCAACAGCAGAGCTCCAAAAGGAAGACATGGAGGAGCTTTTCATCCAGCATGCACGCAGATGCAGAGCACAGGACCACCAACAACAGCAGCTTCTACAACACCAGCAGGGACCCCAAAGGCAACGCAGAAGGCAGGAGAGGATTTTCCGCACCAGGACAACCCTTCTGGGACTCCACCAACAAGACATCATCCAGAGGTACAGGCTCAACTGGCAAGCCATTCAGCAGCTGCGGCGCAACATTGAGCCACAGTTGGCACCCAGCTTGCAGACACCGCACACCATTCCACCAGAAGCCAAGCTGCTAGCTGTACTCCACATGTTGGCAAGTGGATCCTTTCAAACCACTGGTGCCCTGGTTGCTGGGATCTCACAGCCCTCATTTTCTGCCTTCCTACCTAAGGTATTGGATTCCATCATCTCCCTCACACCCTGCCACGTCAGCTTCCCGAACACACAGCAGAAGCAGCAGGAGACCAAATAGGGCTTCTATCAAATCAACGGCTTCCCACATGTGCTTGGTGCCATTGACTGCACACATGTACGCATTGTGGCATCTGCTGCAACCGAACATCTATACTGCAACAGAAAGCGCACACACAATCAATGTGCAGGCCATTGTCGATCACCGGGGATTGGTCACCAACATTGTGGCAAAGTATCCTGGGAGTGTACATGATTCATTCATCTTCCGCCACTGCACCATCAATCAACACTTCCAGGGTGGACGATAAGGAAATGGCCTACTTGTTAAGTCCAGAAACCTACTTATATACACACACAGCATACACCACTACATTGACACGTGGCCAGGAAGACAATGAGGTTGTGACACTGCTAGGCATGTGTGATATCCTGACCCATTTGGATACACACCTATGGACAAATGACAGAACCAAATAACAACGGATGCCACTCCACAGACACTAAGGAACAATTCAAAACACCACAATGACATGGCCTCAACTGGCAGTACAACCTGGAAGATTAATCTTTCAATATTGCATCAATAACACTCAATCAAACACCCTTCCAACCAATATGTACTATGTAAGGGGTGTGTAATGTGTTTTGCTGCAGTTCAAACACCATGACACACATAGCATGATGATGACTACAATGAAGGTGACATGGAATCATTGAGGCTGTACCAATATCTCACATCACTCCTGCTCTCACATTGCCCACTACCAATAAGCAAGTGGACTGTGCGAAGAACACATATTGATGTGACGTTATTGAAAGTGCACATTCCTACACATACGGTTTGAGACAATTTCACACGCACACAACAGATGTTCAGGCATACGGACCTTCTGACACTCCAAATGACAACCTCACAACCAAGTTAGCCAGCTGAACTAGAACATGTTCAGTAGTATATGTACACGTTAGAACCGGAGTCGACTTGGCAAGGGCAGAGAGATAGGTCTGCAGAGAATTTGTCACGTGAAATTTGTGTAAAGTCAATTGTCAACACGTCGGTGCTGACAACGTACGGAGATGTGTTGTACATTGTCACCTAGCCAAATCTAAGGGTCTCACTGATGATTAACTAATTCTATTGCATATGTGACATTGGATGGGATGTCCAGGGTATATAGATGCAACCGTGATACCACCACTGTGGAATTGATTCTGTGTATGGAAGTATCATGTCTCCCCCAGTTAAGACACATGGACACCTCTTTCACATGACATAATGTAAGGGAGTACACAATGTACTGCAACTCTACAAAAATACTGCTGACATCCGGTCAATCAGCCAAACACCCGTTCAGATAAGGAAACAACCCAATGCTGATGGTACATGCTAGAAGCCTAGGATTCCACAGAATAACACAAACACTGATGAGTCACAGACAACACAAGAGAACAACTGCCATGCAAAGTGATAATCATGGTGCAAGCAACATAAACATGTGCTCACTCATTTTCTCTTTCAGCTGATCAGAGGTATGGGATCCAGCCATGGATCATGACCCATTTGCAAACCCAAGCACAGCATCAGAGCGTTCCTATAATGAAGCACATCGTAGGACACGCACCATAGTCAAGAGGACCTTTTGGCATCCTGAAGTCAAGATTCAAGTGCCTCAACATCACCGGAGGCAGCCTCCTATACTCACCTGAAATGGTGTGGAAAATCATTTTGACCTGTACCATCCTGCACAACATATGTGTAAGAAGGAACATTCCCCTATATGAACCGACCCACAAATGCCTGAAGAGGAGGATGCTGTTCATCAACATGAGGGGGACCATCCAAACACAGCTGCAGGATTGCGTCGGAGACAACATATTGTCAAAAAATCCTTTTAACTCTACACATCCATCACCACTGTCTTGCCATATGTCAATAAACACCTATTCTATTCACTATATCATGGTCTGTGTAATCACTTTTGCATAATATTATCCCTAACAATCATAATCAGAGTGTAGCCTCCTGGACCATTGCAGAAATACAGATTAGGATACAGAAAAATCCACATCATATTTGGGTATGAATGTACACCCAGCTTCTCACACACACTGTAAATGACACATATCCTGTCCATTTCACATTTGAAGGGCAATATCACAGGATCACAGCTATTTGACACATACATGTTGGCAACATTGTTCATTTCAGCATATGGCACACAACTAAGACACCATCAGTCAATACGGTAACAAATGATGGAGCATGTTTGCCTCATACATGAGGCAGTGGATGTGCTATTGCATTGGTGACAAGAAGGTATAACCAGACCCTTGACATCAGTAAGTGTTATATCAGCTATCTTTGCAAGGAGTATGTGTGACAAGAATTCCATATAAGCAGGAAATGGATAGCATGAGTGCCCCAGGTATGACTAGCATTGCTCACAAGACATCCCCTGCACATGCCAGCCCAGGTTGTAAGTCCTGCCACTGCCATGTTCCCTGTCTCACCCCACCCTTCTTCAGAGTACCCTGGAAATGGAATATGTGTACCCAGATAATCCCTCATCTACACACAACCAGACTCTCATTCTAAATCCAGTGTGATTCTCTCTTTAGTATGGTATGCCATAGTCATTGTTCTTCTGTCTGCATGGACATCTTCTTGAATAATGCACTGCCTTGTAGTCTGTAGGACCTGTAATCACCTGTACATTGCTTCCCATGTGTAGGAAGTTGGCTCTGTATGTGCTATTTCAAAGTAAGGAATAGCATGCACAGAGTCCAAGGGTTCCCCTTCGAGGTAAAATAGTGGTAAAAAGAGATAATACTAATGCTCTATTTTGTGGTAGTGTGGTCGAGCAGTAGGCTTATCCAAGGAGTAGTGTTAAGCATTTGTTGTACATACACAAGACAATAAATGAGGTACACACACTCAGAGACAAATCCAGCCAATAGGTTTTGTTATAGAAAAATATCTTTCTTAGTTTATTTTAAGAACCACAGGTTCAAATTTTACATGTAATATCTTGTTTGAAAGGTATTGCGGGTAAGTACTCTAGGAACTTTGAATCATTACTTTAGCATGTATACTTTTCACATAAAACACAATAAGCTGTTTTAAAAGTGGACATTTAGTGCAATTTTCACAGTTCCTGGGGGAGGTAAGTTATTGTTAGTTTTCACAGGTAAGTAAGTCACTTACAGTTCTCAGTTTTTGGTCCAAGGTAGCCCACCGTTGGGGGTTCAGAGCAACCCCAAAGTTATCACACCAGCAGCTCAGGGCCGGTCAGGTGCAAAGGTCAAAGAGGTGCCCAAAACACATAGGCTATAATGGAGAGAAGGGGGTGCCCCAGTTCCAGTCTGCCAGCAGGTAAGTACCCGCGTCTTCGGAGGGCAGACCAGGGGGGTTTTGTAGGGCACCGGGGGGGACACAAAGTAGCACAGAAAGTACACCCTCAGCAGCGCGGGGGCGGCCGGGTGCAGTGTGCAAACACGCGTCAGGTTTCCTTCAGGTTTCAATGGGAGACCAAGGGGTCTCTTCAGCGATGCAGGCAAGGGGGGGGCTCCTCGGGGTAGCCACCACCTGGGCAAGGGAGAGGGCCTCCTGGGGGTCACTCCTGCACAGAAGTTCCGTTTCTTTAGGGGCTGGGGGCTGCGGGTGCAGGGTCTTTTCCAGCCGTCGGGAAATGGAGTTCAGACAGTCGCGGTCAGGGGGAGCCTGGGGATTCCCTCTGCAGGCGTCTCTGTGGGGGCTCAGGGGGGACAACTTTGGTTACTCAGTCGTAGAGTCGCCGGAGGGTCCTCCCTGAGTTGGTTGTTCTCCACCAGTCGAGTCGGGGTCGCCGGGTGCAGTGTTGCAAGTCTCACACTTCTTGCGGGGAGTTGCAGGGGTCTTTAAATCTGCTCCTTGTAACAAAGTTGCAGTTCTTTTGGAGCAGGGCCGCTGTCCTCGGGAGTTTCTTGTCTTTTTCGAAGCAGGGCAGTCCTCAGAGGATTCAGAGGTCGCTGGTCCCTTGGAAAGCGTCGCTGGAGCAGGTTTCTTTGGAAGGCAGGAGACAGGCCGGTAAGTCTGGGGCCAAGGCAGTTGGTGTCTTCTGTTCTTCCTCTGCAGGGGTTTGTCAGCTCGGCAGTCCTTCTTCTTGTAGTTGCAGGAATCTAAATTCTTAGGTTCAGGGAAGCCCTTAAATACTAAATTTAAGGGCGTGTTTAGGTCTGGGGGGGTTAGTAGCCAATGGCTACTAGCCCTGAGGGTGGGTACACCCTCTTTGTGCCTCCTCCCAAGGGGAGGGGGTCACATCCCTAATCCTATTGGGGGAATCCTCCATCTGCAAGATGGAGGATTTCTAAAAGTTAGTCACCTCAGCTCAGGACACCTTAGGGGCTGTCCTGACTGGCCAGTGACTCCTCCTTGTTATTCTCATTATTTTCTCCGGCCTTGCCGCCAAAAGTGGGGGCCGGGGCCGGAGGGGGCGGGCAACTCCGCTAGCTGGAGTGTCCTGCGGGGCTGTGACAAAGGGGTGAGCCTTTGAGGCTCACCGCCAGGTGTTACAGCTCCTGCCTGGGGGAGGTGTTAGCATCTCCACCCAGTGCAGGCTTTGTTACTGGCCTCAGAGTGACAAAGGCACTCTCCCCATGGGGCCAGCAACATGTCTCGGTTTGTGGCAGGCTGCTACAACTAGTCAGCCTACACAGATAGTCGGTTAAGTTTCAGGGGGCACCTCTAAGGTGCCCTCTGTGGTGTATTTTACAATAAAATGTACACTGGCATCAGTGTGCATTTATTGTGCTTAGAAGTTTGATACCAAACTTCCCAGTTTTCAGTGTAGCCATTATGGGGCTGTGGAGTTCGTGTAAAACAGACTCCCAGACCATATACTCTTATGGCTACCCTGCACTTACAATGTTTAAGGTTTTGCTTAGACACTGTAGGGGCACAGTGCTCATGCACTGGTACCCTCACCTATGGTATAGTGCACCCTGCCTTAGGGCTGTAAGGCCTGCTAGAGGGGTGTCTTACCTATACTGCATAGGCAGTGAGAGGCTGGCATGGCACCCTGAGGGGAGTGCCATGTCGACTTACTCATTTTGTTCTCACTAGCACACACAAGCTGGTAAGCAGTGTGTCTGTGCTGAGTGAGGGGTCTCTTAGGGTGGCATAATACATGCTGCAGCCCTTAGAGACCTTCCCTGGCATCAGGGCCCTTGGTACCAGAGGTACCAGTTACAAGGGACTTATCTGGATGCCAGGGTGTGCCAATTGTGGAATCAAAAGTACAGGTTAGGGAAAGAACACTGGTGCTGGGGCCTGGTTAGCAGGCCTCAGCACACTTTCAATTCAAAACATAGCATCAGCAAAGGCAAAAAGTCAGGGGGTAACCATGCCAAGGAGGCATTTCCTTACACCATGTGAAAGGTACTGTTGGCCCTTTGAACTTGATTCTTACCTACAGGACTGGTGAGAGACTGAAGCTGCACACACCTGTGAGCACCTCCATGCAGACCAGCCATTTGAACATGCACTGCCCTTGCAGCTTCCTGGAACAGCATAGAAGCTGCCATTATATGTGTATCCCAGTTATGCATTGCCGTATAAATCACTTCTGTAACACAGGCCTTGGGTTATTGTGTTACATTCCAACACGCAGGACACAGTTTTCATTTTCCACAGTGTTCCAGCTTTGACCAGTCTCAGTCTGCTCACTGTGTATTTGCCTTGTTAAATTTTTGATCCTGATTGACCCTGCATCATGTTAGCCTGACTAGTTCCTGTCTTTGCGTTACCATAAAGGTTCCCTGTGGCTACCTTTGTCTCATAGTGGCTTTCCAAGCCCTCACTTTCCTCCTGAGGTATTGTCAGGTAGGTCTACAATGAATACTCAAATACATTGTATAGCATAATCAGTTTATCGTATCATGGGGTGGAACTTTTCTTCAAATAGCCTAATCATGTCCCATCCCTTGTCTGGGTTTCCTGTAAGCATTAGTGACAGTGTACCATGGCTGTATGCGTGGATTGGGTATGGTGCCTCCAGCACAACAAACAGCGTCCGATAATGTGCATGACATGTCAACACGTTAAGACCCTGACAGTCCACACACTGATTCACATTGCCCCCAACATATTGATGGGGCTTGCGTGGTAAATAGATGTGAGATTAATCAGCAAAGAGGCCCTGATGTGTGCCACTTCCTACCTTTAATGATAGAAGCAGGTGGGCGTGTGATACAGGGGTATCACACAGAGGCAAGGAGGCTCTCGTGGGCTAAGGTCCTGTACTATTTCAAGCAAATCTACCGTGCAACGACCACCAGCTGAAACACCTTTGGGCTGACCTGGTTGCGAGGGAGCAAGACCTGCTGGACCACCTGGGGATTGTGATTGGTGGCCCTGTTGGTGAGTACAGTTCAGTGTAATGTGCACATTTAAATGCTCTGTAGTGACAGTAGCAGATTTGTTCATATGCTGCAGGCAATGTTTTTAGACCTGTGGAATGCAAGTTAAACCTACAGTTGCCGTGAGTTATAAAATAATTCCTACACATTACTGTCATTTGTTGACGCAAAAGCTGCACTAACTTACAAAACACAACAGGAGCCTGTAAATTAGTGCTGCCTTCACATCACTAGATGATGCAAATGTGGCTCTAACATATGTTTTATGCATGGTCTGTGAGTGAACCAGGAAAGACATGTTCTAAATCCAGATATTTCAAGAAATAATGTGTCCCTCATTTTTTTGGTTAAACGTCTGAACTGGATTCTGACACATATGTAACAAGTTATAGCTGACCTCAGGTAACATCTTAGATTGATATTTGGACTTTGTTGTGCCACAATTAAATTAGGGTTGGATGCCAAAAGTAACGCACACAGGTTCATATCTCAATGTTTGGTGCAACTTACCATAGATGTGACACATAAAATGAAGCAAATTATACAAATTGAGTGGTAACAACTGTCCCTGGCCCTCTGTACATTGTACCTGTGTGTTTTACATTGGTCTTAGTCACAATAGCTGGGTGACTGGTACTGCAGTCCTCCAGGAAAGTGGCTTTGCATGTCTCTCATGGAAACACATGATGAGAGGAATACACTCCTTGAATGAGTCTGCAAACAAATGATGGAGCATGTTTGCCACCACATCATAGTTATGGCCACTGCATGTTTGCAGATGTGTGTATCACTCACTGGAGTGCCCGGGTCTGTACGTGTTTGCAGTGGTATGTCTGATGCAGTGTCATCATGTCTGAGAGGCTTGACTTTCTGATTTAATCTTACACATAGTATTTGTATTTGGAACTGTTGTACAGTGCACAGACATTGAGCACATTTCTCCATTCCATGCTTTACAGGTGGACCTGCCCCCTACACTATCGGAGAGGTGACTCGATTTGTGGACCCAGACATCTCCAGTAAGTGTTGATATTTATGTTCTGTGTTGTGTGTGCTGCTGTTGTGTGATTGACTCCTGTGTGCTGGATACATAGCAAGGTGTGGTGCGTTGGTCAATGATCGGATATGTTCCTTGAGTGGAGTATCATTTTTTGTTGTTGCCATCTTTGAGTTGGGCAATCATTACCGTATAGTCATAGTTTGGGATTGTAGGGCAGTCCTGTAGGCACGGCCATGTGAATAGGGAGGACTTTTGTGGATAAAACTTAGTCAGAAAATGTAGCAGAGGACCATATTTGTGATTTAGTCAGCAAGTCAGACCCTCATTCTCACAGAATAGGGATGCCAAAGTCTTACCCACAGAATTCAGCTTCCCTATTCACTAATGAACATGTTTGACTGTATGTTTGACTTCCTTGCAGCATGAAGCTCCACGTGTCGTGTATGAGGCTCTTGAGTATAATGGCCTAGGTTTCCCTGCAGCTCATGATCAGATGTGTGCTTGCATCTATCTGCTTGTTGTAAGTCATGTGTTACTGGTAGGAAATGATGTTGACAATTGTCTGCATTTCCAAACATAAGTATAGATGGGATTGTCCAAGGTTTGGGTGTATCCTAGTTGGACATCCTTCTTACCTGTGGTGGACTGCCCAAACCCATGTGCAGCTGTCCAAAGCTTCCTGGGTGTGCTTGATGTTTGAAAGTATTTGTTGCTTGATCACACCCCCCCTCCCCTCTTAAGGCACAGGCGTAGGGTTGTGAAGTGTACCTAGGACGGATGATCCAAGTTTAATACACATTCATGTAAATCTGTAAGTCACTTGTCCAAACCTAGGATACCCACTCGTGATTAGCAACTGCATTCTATCCTGGCAATTCCATTTACAACTTGCAGATCTTGTGGCCCTTGATTGTCATCCAGAAGATAATCATTAGTTGGCCTGTCAATGGTGGAGGACTTGCAGCATTTTTTTGACGTGACAGATGGCTGAACAATGATGCATAGGTCATTCAAGTTGTTGCCCATCTTTTAGAGTATTGCTGTGCTGTTTGATAAGACATGTGTAGGCTGCATTAGCATGTACTTCCTCAGGGACAATCGGTGATCTGTATGATGATATTGGCTGTTTCTGGTACATTAGAGGTATTGCCTGATTTACTACTGGAGCCATATCACACAATGAAGTACCTAATGTTTGGTTTTATATTTGTTTAAACAGCTGCCAATATGAATCCCATCCAGATTCGGGAGTTTCAGCGCAGGGCGTTGCGTTACCACCACATTCTGGATGTGTAATCAGGGTTCCGCAACATGGCAAGGCGTTATCGCCATGTAAGAGCCTCCGGAGTGTGGAGGGCATTTGCCCAAGGGGGCCCTTCGGTGTCCAACACAGCCACCGCCACTACCACCTAGGTAGCACCAACCTTAGCAGGCACCTTTGCTGGACCGTCAACCTCCACTGCTCCACAGCCTGTCACAGCACCACCTGCACCTCCTCCTACAGGCATGGCACCGACAAGGGGACATACTACTTCAACTGGCACCCAGGCCACCCCTGCTGCAGTCCATGACCCAGCCGATTTTCAGCGGATGCAACAGAACTTGGACCGTATGTTGAGGAAAATGACCAGGCTGCAGCAGGCGGTGACACAAGTAAATAGGAGGGTGCGTGCCATAAAAAAGACCCTGCGGAGGGCGAACTTGTAAACAATATATCTTCAGCCATGATTCGCTCCCCTCCCTCCTCTTTCCTGCTTCTTTTCATTAGTGGGTTTAGGGGGCTTAGTGTTAGGTTAGAATAGGCTGTTAGTAGTAGTTGGTGGGGGGTGGGGGTATGATACTTTTAATATCTGTTTTTTATTGTGTGTGTTGGATGATGGGGTTTTGGTGTTTTAAAAAAAAAAAACAAATTGAAAAATACAAAATAATATATATTTGTTTAGTATAAGATAGTATGTGTTTAGGTTAGTATATGTTGTCCTCCATGTGCCCCGTCTTATAAGGGGGGTTGATGTTTAGATCGTTTCGTTAAATGTGATAAGTAAGTTTATCTTAGGTTAGTTATGGCCAGTTGTGGGTAATGTGTTGTTAGGATAAGTTAGGTAAGGGGTTTCCCCTGCTTTTAGCTTCTGTTGTTACTGTTTTAATAGATATTTAGGTAAACCTTTACAGTATGTGTCATGCTTGGGGATCAGGGCCTTGGCATAAGTGAACAGTGTCTTTAGTATCAGCTTTTGTATCCCATCCTGCAACCAAATTCCAACTGAGCTGTTACATTGGCAGCTACACCAAAGCTACTTTGCTAAGATTCTGCCATCCATTGCACCCACCACTCAAGGTTACTCTGGATCCCAAAGTATTGTTTATTTTTGTTTTCAATGTCACATACTTTGCTACCAGATTTGTTATTGGGGACACTGTGTTAAGTCTGCCTGCAGCCTGATGTCCAAGCGAATCCTTATAAGGTGAGTGGTAGTATGCTGTCATGTAATATGGTATACATAACTCACACCTATCATTTGTTACAATGTTCAGCCCGGTTACATATTTGTACGTAAACTCATAAACATCCATTCATGCAGGATGGTGTGTGTTAGCTAAAATTTGGGTCAAATGGCACATGTGTAAGTTTTGGCTTGAAGAAAAAGTTGAAGGTAATAATTTGTGGCTTAGACTTCCCTTGAGGAAGCGTTATTCTGTCCAACACAGAATTATGGTGTATAGTGTCTATTTTCCTCAGAATTAAGCCTCCGGAAGGGCACATGATGGTACAATCCAGACCACTGTGCATAGTTATCAGCCAACATTCTGTCAGGTCAGGTGTATTGACAATCTATATTCATTGACCTGAGGTAAACATCACTGATCTCCCTCGCGGTTGATGTGTCACATTACAGAGAGACAAAGTTGTTGTGTAAGTGCTAGTTATTTGAAAGTGTTGTAGTGCTATATGTACTCTGTCCATGATTGTGAGTTCATTAGTGTGACACCTTCCATTGTGATCCTACACAAGTGCAAAAGGACATGTCATTGGACATGCTGGGGTGAAGTGCCAGACAGTGCAGAGGGACAGGATTTGCCATTGAGTTAGTGAGAGACATTCACAGGGCAGGGTGACAAGATAAACAGTGGGCTGTAGAACAGTGCTTGAGTGCAGTTGTTGCAAGACTGGCATGTTACAAAGCACAAGACCTTGGCAATAGGTGGCCATGTGGCAGGGACTAGTGCTACCGGGTACTCTTACGGGTGAAGGTGATCTGTTCATTGTCTTCATTTTCTGATGTGTGTGTTGTCTCCTCTGCCCTTGGTGGTGGTGGTGGTTGTGAAGGGGCAACACACTCCTCAGTGTTTGAAGACGTGGAGTCGGACATCCCAGTAGCTGCCAACTGTGGGGCTATGAAGGGCAGTACTGCAGCAAGGAGGAGCTGCTGGTTCTTAAGTATAACAGCCACATCACTGTGGTAGGCAGCCAAGTCGGCCCTGAGGGGTTCAATATTGCATTCGTGAACATGTTGACCGGATTGGTGTTGTGTCAACTCTCTTGCAGCTGTGCTGATTTCCATCAACCTTTTTTCAAGTTCCTGCAAGATTGATGTTTGCCCTCACATGGCTGCTGCCTGTTCTGCAGTTGACATCATGCATGAACGCACCCCCTCTAGGCTTGCTGCCATATTTTCCTTCCCCACCCACACCTCCTTGGCCAGCTCCCATTGTACTCCAACTTCAGTTCTCTCAAAGCTGGTCCCAGTGTCGACAGAGTCCTCAGCTGTGTTGGAGCTGGCAGGCCGTACAATTGGGGTGGTGGGTGGGTCCTCTGTGATGGCTGCTAGTTCTGTGCTCCTCCTTGCGACTGAAGGTGGTATCTGGAGGGGTCCCAAGGACATCTTGGAGGGTCTGCTGGCTGATGTTTGTCAGCTCGTCATCCATGTCATCAGGGTAGTCCCGGAGAGGCATATCAGCAGGAGAGCCATCATCCGCTGGAATGAGATATGGTACAATTAGTGTGTCTGTGTTGTGGGATTTATAATGTGACGTGCCTGCCTTCCTATTGGTTTCACATTGTGATCTTGGTTCCTGTTCATTGTTCCCCGCTTTCATACTAGCATTCTCCCAGGCCTATGCCCCACCTGCATGTCACATATATTGTGGTCAGTTTGGGGACTTGTCAGCATCACATCCTCTAGGTGTTGGTTCTGGCCTATTTGTGAAGTTCCAGCTTCTTGTCCTACTCAACCCTCCATTTACTTCCATTCTCATGGTGAGGCCTTTCACTGGCTGTGGGTGCTCTGATGGCACTTGCACCACACTTAACATTCTGGAACTGACACAGTCTGATATTTCACATCCACCTATATGTTGCTGAGACCTAGCATATACTATGTATTGCATTGGCATGGCATGATACGGGTGTCAGCATTGGTAGTGTGTACTGCTGATGTTGGGAAATGTGTGCTACATAAGATTGCACTGATGGTCCCAACAGTGTTCCATTTCCTCCTCTGACTGTGCAGGTGTATTTCTGTAGCCAGTTTCATATGCCCCCCCCCCCCCCCCAAATGCTGTTGTCTGAGCAATATGACATTTGGGATGTTGCATGATGTCATTGGAGCTATTGTGACCCAGGCATAGGGTGGACCATGACACATCAGCCATTGTCAAACATTATGAGGTACACAGCACTAATGTCATACCCATGCTGCATGTTTGTAGCAACTATGGACAATCCCATTTCACAGGATTGGAACATTTGTATTGATAACGTTGTCATCCTGAACCCTCTAATTTGGGTGTGTTTGATCCATGGGGACGTTACTGCCATTAGCTACTTGACCTGCACACACAGCAGAGGTGGTAGTGGCATCTGTTGTCCATGTTACATTCCACTTGCAGATATGGCCTGAGATTGTTAATTGGGCCCTAGTTCATGTAGGGAGAATACTGGCTAACGTGTACCAGCATGCCAGTTTTACGTTGTACCGTACCCTCCTGGCCTGGCTTTACTTTTCCAACATCCTTGGCATGGCAGCATACCCCCTTGTAAAAGTTGTTGGTGTAGTGTAGTGTAGAACTGTGCCCCAGGTTTCCTCTAAACAGACCATGCCCCGTACCGTGCCCCTTTACCCATGCCCCTCCCTGAATATCATGACTTACATGCATTGTGTAGTAGGTATGTCTCCCCCCCCCCCCAAACCCCCACCTCCCTCTCCCAGTTGCAGTTAACAATGAGGCATTTTAGTTCCCCATTCGACTTACCCTGCATCTGTGTTGTTCCCTGGTAGTCTGCGCTGTCCTGTCCTTGAGTCCCTGTGATGATCTCCTCAGGGATGACGGCTGCCACCATCTCCATGTGGTCCAGGGCCTCCTGTGGTGCTGGACTCCCACCTCCAGTCTGCAGTGCTGCCTTCCTGTTCCTGGCCATCTTTTCCTTGGTCCTGCGCTTGCAGTCATGCCAGCGTTTCTTGCACTTGATGACTGTTCTCAGTACTTCTGCCACACTGTTGATCTTGTCAACCATTTGTTGCCATATTGCCTCTCTCCTACTAATTGTCAACTTTGAGGTGACAAACAGTTGGTGCTGGTGTTCCGTCACCTCTTTCACCAATATTTCATGCTCTTCTGCACTGAAGCAACACTTTCTTTATTTCTTCTCCCTGTCCTGGGTCTTCTGTCGATCCTCCTGGCTGGTTCCTGGTCTGTTGTCATCTTCCTGGGGTCTGTGCAAGCATCTGGGATCCATTTTGGCTTTCCTAAGCACATTTTGCTGTGTTGTGGGCCGCTTAAAATGGTGCGTTTCTGGTTTCGACGCCGTAAGCCGGCTCAGTCATTTTCGCTGCGTTAACATCGTTTTTCTTTACGACATGACGCATTGGTTTGAGTAAAAAAAAAAGACTCACACCTGTGGTTTGCGCCGCCGTGCATCAAAGTATAAATTTGATGCCCGAATGGCGCAAAGAAATGGCGTTAGCCGACGGTAAAAGTATAAATATGGGCCTTATTTAGGTAGTGCCAGTGGAATAAGTCGGGCATAGATAAAAGAAAAATCGAAATAACTAGGAATTAATCAAGCAGAGGACTGGGAAGGAGGAACAAGAGCAGGAATTTCACAGTCTAGCAGAATGTGTATGCCTTAAAGGTAAGTTGTTGATTGCCTTGATGCCTTTTTTTCCCTCCAATACCCTTCCTGTAGGAAGCTTGTCTGCCTCCTACAGGTATGAATGGCTGATGTAATTTCTAGTGGGGGTTGGCCAACATGAATGGTGCTAGTTGTGATCCCCCACACCCAGTTTGCTATGGGGTTGTTCCAAACTACCTGCATCCTGATAAATTCCCCTTTGCCCTGTGCAATCTGGCCCCCGCCTAGTTGTCTCCAGTATGTCTCTGCCTTTTGTCTCCAGATGCATGTGCCTGTCCTGGAATCTGGCAGCACCGGTGCATGGCTGGTATAGCTCTCCAGTCAGCCCAGGCCCACTGGAAAAAGTTGTATTTATATTTTTATGCTGCTGATAGAAATCTGAATCACTGCATAGAATTACAGTCAAATTTTGTGGACAAGACAAATTACCAGGCAAGCAGAGTGGATCATTGGGAGTGTCACTGCTTTCAAACATGTAGTAGAGGCTGGGGTGGGCATTGACAGATGGGGACCTGCAAGACCTATAGTGTTCAAGTGACCCTTGTGCCTAGTTATATCTCAGGCTGCAAGGTTTTCTCCTTTATTTATGTAGTCTGTTAAATAATGTTCATATTTAGTTCCTTTCAAATAAAGCCACAGTTTTTCTTCTCCAGCATACATATCGCATCCCAAAGGATATCCATGTGGATCCAGAGAAATTTGCTGCTGAGCTGATTAGTCGTTTGGAGGTGGTTCTGCGAGAACGGGAAGCAGGAGAAAAGTTGGAAGAACGTCTTAAGCGTGTCAGAGCGGTGAGTAGAAGAGTTATGATGAGAGAAGGTTGTTGCCTTCCGCATGTGTATCATGATGTCTTTCTGCTTGATAGTAATTTTTATAATGCTTAATTTGCAGACTTTCACACGGAGACTGTTAAGGCAGCGGGGACAGGGCAGCTTGTTATGAACAGTTGTTCATGAAGTTTGGGTAAAGTGTGTATGTAAGGAGTCCTGGAATGCAGTTTATTGAGGAAGGTGTGTTCATTTTTCCTCGGAAGAAAACATGTACAGGGCCATATTAGTAGTCCTGAGAATGCTATTGTCTCTTATGCTGCCAAATGGCAATCTAGTATGAAAGTTCTATTCGTGACAGCAGTTGGATGATCTCTTTTTGATAGTCACTAGTGTTCTTTTTGTGACACCCTGACCCCTTAGCTCTGGTGGTGGGGTGCTAAAAAGCATTTTTTATTTTTTATTTTTTTAATGTAGAGCGGGAGTCGCTGCGGATCTGCCATAATAAAAAATAAAAGTAAAAAATGTTTAAGCCCCCGGGTGAGCTAAGTCCTGGAGGCGTTGTTTATATGTAACTAGGTCCCCCACCCTGGGGACCACCAACTCCCCAGGGCTATATTTAAATTGTCCTAGATCACACTCTAATATGATATCTTGATGCATTGCTCCCTTTCCCCAAATCTTTGCAAATTTTTGCATTGCTCCCACCCTTTGAGTATATCTTTCTTCCCTTTACTGAGCTTGGGTCATCTTACTTCCCCACCGTTCAAAAGATGGAGGTATTACCATTTTCCTTTGTTGTAATATCAGCAATTTTGCAACCAATGATGTGATAAAAACCTTCTGCTCCTGAAATACTGAGATCAGGATTGCTGGGAATACATAAAAGTGCCCCCAGACAGAGGGTCTGGGCTTATCCACACGCGTATTTGGCCACTCAGCCATACAAATAATTTTTTTCCCATTATACGTGCAAGCATGGGCAAGTAAAGCATACATGCACCCAATCCCCCACCTTGTGATGACATCTATAACAAGCCCCCGATGCTGATGGAAAAAATTTCTGGACTCGAGTAGGTTATAATATATTCTCCATTTTGTAAAGAAGGCCATTCTTTTAAAATTCGCACCCCTGATAGATTTGTGGGCCCGCTTGTTGTACTGCTTCTATACCTGAATGTCTAGTTTACATCCTGTTTCTGTCTTCGTCGCCTTCAAAGTATCTGGAATTAATTTTGCTTGAAGCTGTTGCTGTAATAACCGATACTAGTTCCCCACCCCATCTGTCTTTTCATGTGACCTGCTTGGATATAGGAGGGAGCACCTGGATCAAACGTTATTAAAACACATCGAATAAAATAATGAATTTGCAGAAATGAAAAATACAGCCATTTGAGATCTCTGGGATGTCTAGATTACGCTGCTCCCACGTTTGCCCTGTGGTTACAAAATCATTAAACTGTAGAAAACCTAGCTTCTCCCATTCCTTGATACGTTTTGTTTCCATCTGCAATCCCCATATCTTAGTTTCTTGAAGTGACAATAATAAAGAAGCTGCTTAAGCTAATATTCTTCTTTAAGTTGATTGAAACAAGATGTCACTACTTGGGGAGTTTTGTATCTAGTTCTTTTGGGGAGCCTTAGAATTTTGAGGAAACAAAATAGCTCAACACTATTGTCAGCCAGCATTTTTTTAAAGTAAAAGTTTGTGTTCAGCATGTAGGATACTGCTTTTCTGATAATCCAATCCAGAAAGGCTGCTTGGTAATATTTCTTGCAATATGGCAATGCTAAGCCCCCATCTTCGATCCTCAACTGTAATGTCTCCAGTTTAGTACGGGGTTTACACCTGACCATACAAACTGGTGCAAAATTTGATCCATTTCCTTTAAAATAATTTTGGTGAACCTTAATCACGTTTGACAACAGAAAAAAGAAAAGCAGGAGGAGAATCATCTTGAGCAAAGAGATTTGACCAATAATTAACAGAAAAATGTTCTATTGGCGGAGTATACTTCTTCCCTTGTTGAAAGTGTACAGATAATTTAGTACATAAAGGCCCTCATTCCTACCGCCAGAAGACCGTACCGCAGTCAAAAGACGGCGGCGGTCATTCTGACTTTCCCGCTGGGCTGGCGGGCGACCGCCAAAAGGCCGCCCGCCCGCCCAGGGGGGAAAGCACCAGCAACGAGGAAGCCGGCTCCGAATGGAGCCGGCGGAGTTGCTGGTGTGCAACGGGTGCAGTGGTGATTTTCAGTGTCTGCCAAGCAGACACTGAAAATCAATGTGGGGCCCTGTTAGGGGGCCCCTGCAGTGCCCATGCCAGTGGCACTGCAGGGGCCCCCAGGGGCCCCACGACACCCGTTCCCGCCAGCCTGGTTCTGGCGGTGAAAACCGCCAGAACCAGGCTGGCGGGAAGGGGGTCGGAAGCGCCGCCGTGGAGGATTCACAGGGGCAGCGGGAAACCGCCGGCTTCCCTTTTCTGACCGCGGCTTTACCGCCATGGTCAGAATAGCCCCAGAAGCACCGCCAGCCTGTTGGCGGTGCTTCCTCCGTCCCCTACCCTGGCAGGCTCGGACCGCCAGGGTAGGAATGACCCCCAAAGTGCCTTGTAATTGTGAGAAATGTAAATACCCCGATATCTAATAAAGCGCTGGGCTTGGTGCTGTGGCATATCCTCTGGCTATATCGATGCTGAGCTGTTGAACAGAAGTACCTCTGAATTTGTGTGGTTTACCCGATATCCCTTCAATTCTGTTAATGCCTTAAACTTATCCAATGCACCACTTATATTAGATGCCTCTGCTGCCAAATACAAAATCATATCATCAGCAAATAACTTTAACTTGGGCTCACCTTGCAATCGCTTTTTGATCTGGCCATCTTGACGCAGTGCCACTGTAAGGGCTCTATAAACAATGCGAATAACACCGGAGACATAGGGCACCCCTGGCGCGTCCCCCGAGAAATTGAAACTTTCACTCCTACTCGTGCATTCACCATAATAGTTGCTTCTGCTTTTCAATATAGATTTCAAAGCAGACCCACCAATTTGTGAGGAATATTAAATCTAATCAAGGTGGTAAATAATACTTCCCATTTGACTAAATCAAACGCTTTTTCCGGGTCCCTTTGGCAGCCCTAGTCTTATTCTTAGTAAAGTAGTCTATTGACTGCATTAGAAAATTAGTATTTGCTGACATTGTTTGCCCCAGGAGGAATCCACATTGATCAGAGTGGACAAGCTTAGTGGAGTAATCCTGGCTGCTATTGTTCTTGAAAATATTTTAGTCGTTGATGAGGAGACTTATGAGCTGTTAGGGACCTGGTTTATCCGGTGGCTTGCCTTTCTTTTAAAAAAGGATATAATTACCGCTGTACTAAAGATAGTCAGCACCTCGCCCCATTTAGTGTTTCATAAAATAATATAACTAAAATGGAAGAAATCTGATCTACCAGAAGTTTATAAAGCTCTGCTGGTAGCCAATCGCTTCCACTGGCTTTTCCATTGGGAGAGTTTTTTTGTTTTTTTGTTTTGTGGTTTTTAATTAAAAAAAAAAATATATATATATATCTTCTTTTATCTCAGCCAGCTCGATTGAGCGCTAAGCACTTGTCCTAGATTCATTATCTAGAGTGGGCAATCTAATGGCTCCTAAATACACATTAACTTGCTCCGGTGTAGCAATAACTGAGGAAGAGTACATCTTCGACTAGTGTGATAGAGAAACACATTCGACTTCCACTTGCTGGTGCACCAGACATCCTTAGTTTCATCAAATATAGTATTAATCACTGCATGGTTCTGCTCTTGCTTAACCGCCCAGGCTACTGCCCTCCTCGTGTGTTCATTCTCCTCATAATATTGCCAGAAGCACATGTTTTAGTTGACTATTTCCTGTGCTATAAAATGCTCCTTCAGATTATACTTAGCCTCTACCAAACGTACTTCGGAAGTTGAAGTATGAACTAGTTGGTGGGCCAGACTAGCGTGCTCTAGCTCACCCTGTAAGGTTGCAATATTTTTTTCTCTTTATCTTAGATATCTGTGCCTTATACAAAATAGTTTCACCTTGATAAAGGCTTTGCATGTCTCCCACTCTACAAATGATGCCCATCTGCCTATATTTGTTGTCAGGAAATCATTAATTGCCGTGGGGAGAGTTGCTACCCAGCCAGTATCAACCAACAGGGATTTATCCAATGACAAGAGATCTTTAGCTTGATCAATAGGACTGAATGGTTGGAAAATGGGTTAGTTAAAATCTTAGCCTGACCCCTAATACAGAATTGTGAAATTAAAAAAAAATTGTCTATCCTTAAGGCTGAGTTGAATCTCTTCGAGAAACAGGTAAACTCTTGGCTTTGTTGATGGTCGACCCTCCAGCACTTAAAAAAAAAAAAAAAAAAAAAAGCCTGAAAGCATGTTTGTTTTGAGACTTATTTTTATGTGATGAGTCGAGAATTACATCCTGCATAATGTTAGTCTCCCCCTATTACCAAGAGGCCTGGAAGGGAGATTAAGTTCTTGTTTAATTCCTGTAGGGCAGCTTTATCGTTGTCTATTGGGCCATAAAAGCTAATCAGGCTTAGTAACTTATTTTCCCTTTTGATACTGATGATTATCAATCTAGTTTGGGTGGTCCCTCTTAACTTAGCACACTTCACCCTTCAATCCCTGCATAATTAGTATTGCCACACCCCCAAATTGCAGCACTAGCCGAAGCTTAGAATGCATACCAAACAGCTAAGGATACCCGGTTATGTAACTAAGGTGTAATCTGCCCCTGGCCATTCTAGAATAGCTGTAAATTTCACATGATTCTTGATTCCGTTTGTGTTACAGGATGCTAATCTGATGACTCCACTAGCCATAATGATATATGGTCTAGACTCTGGATACCTAATTTGCTAGCTGCTTGCCCCTTTTATTTTGTTGCTTAGAGTCCCTGCATTTCCTTAGTTCCCCTAGTCTCCGGGACCTCCCACTATTATCAATAAGAGCCTTTCTCTCTCTCTCCACCTTTCTCACCTGTTTTCTCACATCCTTCCACCAATGTGACCCTCCCAGCATCCTTCCCCACTGTTACTCTGGGTCCCACACCTGTCACTAGTCCCCCCCACCCCCCCCCCCCCCGCTCCCACCTGTAATGCGTGCCCTAGTGCTGCACTTTCTTTACCGACGTTCGGAAGACAGCTGCAACAAAGACAGGTTAAGAAAAACACACAACGTTTGTTTGAGCGGGGGCTAAATTCCTCCTGTACTAAACTGAGGACCTGCATTTCATCATATGAAAAGAGAATTCAGGAGTGTTAAAAACTTTGTTCTCCTCAATCATCTGTGAGCATTCGTTCTTTTACTTTGTAGTCCCCCCAACATTGACCAGAGTGGTGCGAGGATAATTTGAATTCATGGACCTTACTGGTGGTACTTGATGTATGCGATATATAATAAAATCCACTTCTTGACTGGACGTGTTCGGGAGCACATGCTTTTGTACAAGTTCTGTAACCACTTTGGTTACTGTTGATCCTGATTCCTGATCCTCCAACACTCCTACAAACCTTAAATTAATCCAGCTGGGCCTGTTTTCCACATCATCTAATTTTAATTGAAGTTCTTACAATTCTTTCTGCATTTTTGAGGCATTAATTTAGTATTTGCTCTTTGAGTCCAAGTCGGATACCCATTGCTCCACTTGGGAGATGCAAGAGGTAAGCTGCATGAAATTGCTATTAATTTGCCCCCAAATGCTCCTTGGTCTTTTGGTGAGCTTCTATATACGATAACTTCAACTATCGAAGTTCCAGTAGTATCATGATTCAGTATGACTTCTATTGGTGAGGTTGTCTTGGAAGTCCCAACTGATATTTATTCTACTGAATGTATTGATTTCCCCTCCATGCGGATAGTCTTTTAGATTGACCTGGGTGGGGGATGATGCAGTGGATATGTTGCCAGGTAATTCCAATGCTGTACACAGGACGACCTCCAGTTCCTTTGGAAGGGGGTAGGGGAGAGGCTGAGGAGGGGGTCAGAGGGGCCAGGGAGAACTTCAAAAAGCTGCATCTGTTTTTTTTTGTTGTGTGTTTTTTTTTTTTTTTTTTTTCTTTTTTTAGGGCAGGGTATCAAATGCAAATAGTCACCAGGCAGCGTGGCTATCTCACACTTTGGGCTGAGCACGTAGGCAACAATAGGACTTAATAATCAGCCCTAGGTTTGTCTGGCCCCCACTGTTTGAACTCCCCGGTTCAGGGAAGTACTCAATAAAAGGCAACTTAAGGCAGCAAAAAACAAGAGGTGCCGTTTAGGTGAGTCGAGGTACCACAGAGACTATTGGAGTTGGGAGTGGGCTACATTACAAGTTGCAGTATAAGCAGCTGTTATCTATTAACATATTGAAATGTGTGCTGTGCGTCAGTTAGTAGAGCTGGAAAGTGCACAAGACTATAAGGAAAATGTCAGGGGGGTAGGAAGCAACCTAGTGGTGGTGTCATGTAGGCTCTAATTATTCTAATGAGACTACTGGATTTTGAGCAGCAGAATCGCCTGCAGTGTTGGAGACTTAAGTCGGACCCACTACAGGTGACCCCTATCGCCCCAATCTGGGTTTTGCTCCAGCTAACTAGCACTGCCTCATCTCTCCCCAAGGGCAGGGATGATTGGACAGCCGAGCGCTTGACTTAATTGATTTCTCGGGGAAACCGTGGTCACTCAGGTCTCATCCGTTTCTCTCAGTTACATTAGTCTCACATACACAATGACAAACAGAGGCAGTATATGTTTCAATAAGATTTTAATGAGGCGACTGCACCTTAGATAGCAAAGCATGTGCTGCAATAACCAGGACGATACAGCATGACAAGATTAAAACTGTGACAAGGAGAGTAAAGCATAGAAATAACGCTACCATATTGTCACTAGAGTCAATAAATTAATTCCTACCTAGGCTATAATAGAGCACAGCGTGTTAAGCTCTAATTCTGCCCTCCAAGTCCCCTGAGAAGACATCATCCCCCATATCTGAGCAAATTCCTGAAGTCTGCATAAGCAGATGTAGCGAAGCGTTTGGCAATCAGCATATCGTTGTGGTGCTCTGGCTGGAATCTCCATCTAATGTGTAAGGGACAAGGAAGTGTGTTTATAATAAAATAGATGATGTTCTGAGAAAATGTCCCTACATAAGGTTGTGCGTTTTCCTGTGAATGTCAGACAAAACTTGTACCCGTTCATCAGCAACCTATCTTACTGCAGCCTTGAAAGTGGCTATTGTAAGAATAATCAAACAAAGCTGAATAAAATATATCTAGGTTGCAGCAGGCCTAGTATGCTAAAAATAACGTGCATAGAGCTATACCTAAAATGGCTACACAACTCCCTCCCCTTGTCAGTTGAAGGTGGTTCAAAGCCTAAGCATACATAAAAGCTACTAAACCTCAACCTAAGATATATATTAAAATGGCAATAGTGACAAGTTAAAAGGACACATGAACATATATAAAAGGACAATTTAAAATGTTAACATGTGGCTTAAAAGGGCCTGAATTTCAAGAGTCATTTTTAAAATTGCCAATTGAATCCGGGGCAATGTAGGACAGGAAATCTTCCACTTCGGCAGGTGTTAAAGTTGGGAAGGCATCGCCAAGAAGAAGCAGTCGTGTTCCATAGCCTGAGCCTCAGCCAAGTCAGCAGCGTTCCGTGGTGTGCCCGATAATGAGTTAAGAGCTGCATCCTCCAGGAAGGGCAACTCCTAAGCAGCTTCCCGTAGCAAACGCACCCTCCGGTAATGAACCCTCCGCGAGAACACCAACATATAAGCGTCCTATGAAAGCAAGAGCTGCGTAGAAAGACAAACTTTTCCACTGCATGTTCGAAAGAGCACCAAAGGCAGTGAAACACGGGCTGCACACAATTCAAAACTGGTCTGAATGACAGAGACCAGTCACACTCCAATTCCTGCAGGAGTGTTGCTCCAAAGTACTGCATCATGCGTTCACGACACAGCTGCCCTGGTGGGCGTGCTTTCATTCCTCCTTGTTGCGGCGGAACAGCCATTGCACATGAGAATCAGGAACAGCAAAATGCCAACTATTATAGCCAAAGTTATTGGAAATCCCCCGAAAATACCGGAGAATATTGAGTGGATGGCTGATGGTATTAAACCGAATATGGAGGAGAAGATCTGACTGAAACCAGAAACAACCAAAGTGTCTCAGAAAGTTGGTACTTAAAAGGGACTGGATCTCTGCTGACGACCTTCCCACCTGAAGTGCGTAGGTCTCGCATGCAGATGTGAGAGCCACATGTTTTTGAAACAATAAGGTCTTGACTATGCTCAACTTGTCAAAATTCACAGTAGAAGTAGCAATATGGGGCCAAATGTCAGTTACCTCTTTTATTCTAGTGTGAGGAAAAAGTACATTCTCGCAGCATTTATCAATCTTAGAGACCGAAACAACAAACTATTCCGTCTTGCATCCCACAACAGTCTTCACCATTGAGGAGAACTTAGCTACTGTTTGAAAGCACCTAGAACGTAGGTCTAATCAAGGGGACTGGAACTCCTTTCAGATAGCAAGGGAAATTTGCTGCAGGCGCATTACATGCCCCATGGAAGGACAACTGTTTACAAACCATCGAAAGGCTGACAGAAGTCTTGCATTCACTACTGCTAAGAAAGACTTCTTTCATGCCACTGAGACATTTGTACGAGAAGGGCAGCTCCCATGCCTTATGGATGTCACTATCTCCCAGCCTTTCATATCTGCCTACCAAAATGTGTTTTAAATCTGACGTGAATTGTAGTGTGGAAATAGGCAGATTAATGACCCCGTGTATTAACGACTCAGCAGGTGGTATTTCAGACTCTGTAAGAGGCAACTTTTCTAACTTTTCAGTGTTTAGCATGGCATAAGTCGCTTCTTTTTTAGCCATTAGTTGTTGTTGTTGTTGCGCTAGATTAAAGGTAGAAAATATGTTTCTCGCGCTAACGTGTTGCCAGGGAATGCGGCCTGCCTTCAGTGTTTGAAGTGTCCAACCCAACTGCATAATGGATCTTTGTTGACTCTGTCCATGCTGTAATGAAGACATATCTGTTTGTATGATGTCTATACCAGAAGAGACGATGTTATTTAAGGTGTATATCTGGTCAGACATGGTATTGATCCCATTATCTACAACAGCTAATGCCTTCTGTAAGTTTTCTTGGTCTATTTGCCTTAACCGGGCAGCAGCTTCTTGTTGGGAAAGCTTCCAAATCTCATTATATACTTCATATGTGAAGCGCTTTCTGTGTTGTCTTCTGGGGCCTAATAGAAAGTCCTGTAAGTCTGTGTTATTAGACAGGAGACTGAGGTGTTCTCTAACTGCATCTAGTGAGGAACTCTTTAACCATTGCTGGCATAGTTTCCTCACATTGTATGTTGTTTCTGTACCCGCATGTTCGGATGATATATATCGAAGGTCCGGCCTACTAGTTCTAAAACCCCCGTGGAGTTTATAAAACGTTTATGACCCCCATTGGTATCTATTTGTCATAATAACCACCCACCAGGACGTGACAGTAAAGCATTCTGGACCCATTCATCGAGCTGATCTTCAGTTGCATTTATATATTTTTGCCATTTATGAAATTTTGCAGGGGCAGGAATACTGGGTGTGTTCAATTCCTTAATCTTTTCTAAGCCTAAACAACTTGTTTGTTGTACAGTTTCATTTAAAAATATCATTTGAACAGCTATCAGGTATGCTCTAAATAAAGCTTCCTTCCCTCGTATTTGCCAATGTCTAGGAATTGGTATAGCGGAAATATTGACAAAGGACAAGTCTCTGCAAACCTTGTGTAAAGAAAACTGTGGTTTTAGGATCTCATCCACCAGTTCAACAGTTGATTTTTCAGGAAGAAAATGACCATGTATTAACAAAATTAATTTTATAGCCAACCCAAAGCAGAAAGCCTATACTGTCAAGGAAAGCCACAGATAGTTCCATGGAAGAACAAAGTAATTTGTTTTAAGCCAATTTATCAGCTTACGTTTTTTTGACAGTTCAGGTGTCGAAGAGGCGAATGAGTCCGAAACGTTGTCGTTGATGTCGGCGAAGTATCCAGAAGCAGTTTGTGCAAAAACTGGAGTCGTGTTTGTAGGTGAAGTGGGTGTTTCCCGCAGTGGTTCAGAATAAATGACGCCATCCGTCTGTGTTGAAGTTGTGTCAAATCAATCCGTTTATTTCTGTATTATTTGATGTCAGTTGAACCAATGCAAGAACATTTTCCACCCTCCCCAAGCTCGGAGAGGTGTCTGTGTTGCTGCCTACAACTTGTAAAGGAACGTCTTGACCAGTAGTGAGAGGGGCTCGGGAACTACTGGCTGTTCCTTTTGGTCGGCTGTGCAGGATCGGCCACATGGTGTAACTTGACATTGTTGATAGATACAAAGTGGTTTTCTTTGGCACCTGCCAACGGTGTTAGAATGACAGTTCTAGTACGGTGTATTCCCAAAACTGGGACTGGTGCATGATAAGAAGGACCAAACTCCTTTTTCACAGCAACCTTTTCACGTACTAGATCCCCAACTTTAGGAATCCAGCCTGTAGGCGTTACAGGTACATCCTTAATTCCTGTGGAGACAGCACTTGCAGAAGTGTTGTCTTCACGGAATTGTTGTAATTCCTGTAAGACAGTGACACGTTGTTTGTCAAAGGGTGTTCTCTGCCGCCTCCATGCCAGGACCATCAAGATCTGGAACATACATTTGAGTTCCGAACAGGCACTCGTATGAAGTACGACCCCCCCCCCCCCCCCCCCCCCCCCCCCCAGGGACCTTCTAGGCAGATTAAGTGCTCTCTGGACTCCATACATGTGGTTAAGCCAACTACGACTCGTACCTAAGACTCTGGCTGTTAAGGATTGCTTTAAATTACGGTTTAATCGCTTCACAACACTATTTCCCTCGGGATGAAATGGAGACTAGTACTGGAGTTGGATTCCCAGCGAAGCCATGGTGTCCCTGAATGCCCCTGAGGTGAAAGCAGGGCCCTGGTCCAAGTGGAAAGCCGCAACTGCATATGTACCTATAAAGACTCTCAAATCTGTAATAACAGTCCGAGCGTCAGCCGAGCGTTGTTGCCACACCCATAGAAATCAGGAGCAGGAGTCAACAGTGACTAAGATGTATTTGTATGCACTGTCTAGTGTTAATGGACCAGAGTGGTCCAAGTACATGCATTGTAAAGGTTTGATGGAAATTAAGAGGGGTGTCTGCGTTGGGCGCTTAGCAGTGGAAACTTTAATTTGTTGGCAGATGTTACAACAAAGGACATACTGTTTGGCCTCCTTGTATAGGCCTGGCCACCAATAACGGGCTTGTATCAATTATATTGTAGCCGCCACACCAGCAGGGGCAGATACTACCCCCCTCATGCGCTGCTTTAATCAACTCTGGTCTTATGTCTTTGTTGGGAATATCTGGAGCCCCCACACCTGGTATCTTAACCTCAGCATTTAGGCAGCCTCCCATTCGGTAGGAATATTTAGCAGGAAATGCCTTTGGATAGGGCGTACCATCAGCTGTAGCTTTCATGGCAGCCCACATGTCTTTTTCCGGTTTCGCACCTGAGCGGGTTACTGCAGCAACAGTGGCTGTAGCTACTGCTGACTTTGCGGCTTCATCAGCCAGTGTATTTATTCCCAGCAACGTGTATTCCAACGCGCTGGTGTCCAAGTGTATGTGCAACATAGACATTTGGTGGCATTTCCTTCAGATCCGCTACTTTACCCCAAAGAAGTCTGTGTTTAATGATGTTGTCTTTAGAATCTCTGAACCCATTCTAACGCCAGTAATGCAGTTATTCATTGAAGGACTGGACACAATAGTACGAATCACAAACGATCAGTGTTAGCTGTGCAGGATCCGTATGTTCCAGTGCCATCACCAGAGCCTTTAGCTCTGCTAATTGTGCTGTGCAATCCCCTAGGGTTTGCATGTATATATGTTGGGGACAAATGTATTATCCTCCATGTAGCCACTTACGACTGCGCAAGCAGCGGAATATTAATGCTTTATGCCAATTGTAGGTTGCGCCGAGCCATCAGTGTACATGACCCTTTGTTACTGATCAATAGGCAGTGTGTTTGCAGGTACTGGGTATTCTAGTTCATATTGCAAAAATTCTTGAGTTTGTAATTTTGAGTAAAAAATGTAGTCTACATCAATGGCTGTCAAAGACGTGGCCCATTGTAGCCAGAGTGGATGTAATGCTTTAGCGTTTGGAATGCTGGCTTAGGTGACAGCCTCAAGGGCAGGAATTGGAGAAACGACAATAATGCGTTTAACCTGTGCTAGAGGTCTTTCTTTAATGACAGCCACTGTACAGTAGTGAGAATTTTCTCAGTGAGAGCAAAGCATTGTTCTGCTGCTGAGTACAAATGTGATTTGTATGCAATCAGGACTGTCTCACCCTCATTGAAAGTTACATAGGTGAAACCAATGGCCCCAGCAATTACTCTGATGATCAAATGTGTTTTGTTGTCCCTTGTGTGTAAATGTTGTGCTGCAAGCATGTCTGCAGGTCTCTGAGAATGCATGTCTATTCGACTGTCTAAAATTTAGTTGAAAAGTCAGGATGTATTAAGTCATATAAAGGTTTTATGCGTGTTGCATAGTCTGGAATATAAGTTCTGCCAACATTTAGGAAACCGAATAGAGATTGGAGTTTTTTAATGGTATTTGGAGGTTGTAAATATGCGCATTTTCCCAAGAATTTTGGCGCTAGGCTCTTTCCTTCACTCGATAGCTCATATCCCAGAAACAGGATGCTAAGGAAGGCTATTTTTGTTTCTTTGAAATCAAATTTGTAGCCAAATTCAGCAAATCCCACAACAATGCAGGCTAACCATCTTAAATGTTGCAGTAATTCATTATCCGTAAAATATATATCTACATTGTACAGTGCTTTAGGGTCAATGCCGTGCAGGATTGAAGTCACACGAACTGCGAACAGTCCTGGACTGCACTGCACTCGGCCACCCTGTGCCACTGAGGGTGTTTTGTGTGCCTACTTGTTCCCCCTTCCTCCTCCCCCCCCCCCCCCCCCCCCCCTCCAAGTGCTCTGCAAACCCCCCCCCCACCCCCGGTCTGCCCTCCTAAGACACAGGTACACCTGTTGGCACACTGGAACCGGAGCACCCCTGTTCTCCATAGGGCGCCTATGTATTTTGTGCCCTCCTTTGACCTCTGCACCTGACCGGCCCTGTGTAGCTGGTGCGGTGACTTTGGGGTTGCCTTGAACCCCCAACGGTGGGCTGCCTATGCCCAGGAAACTGAACTTGTAAGTTTCTTACCTTAAAAACTAACCAGTACTTACCTCCCCCAGGAACTGTTGATTTTACACTGTGTCCACTTTTAAAATAGCTTATTGCCATTTTAACCTATGCTGTGTATGTTACTGCTCCAATTCAAAGTTCCTTACTTACCTGTGCGGAGTACCTTGCATTTTATGTATTTACTTCAAATCTTGAATCTTGTTGTTCTAAAATAAATTAAGAAAATATATGTTCGATGGCATGTGTAGCTGCAGATACACATGTTGTGCATAGCCCGCCATCTGGTGTTGGGTCGGAGTGTTACAAGTTGTTTTTCTTGGAAGAAGTCTTTCGAGTCACGAGACCGAGGGACTCCTCGTCTTTTGCTTCCATTGCGCATGGGCGTCGACTCCATCTTCGATTGTTTTCTTTCCGCCATCGGGTTCGGACGTGTTCCTTTTCGCTCCGGGTTTCGGAACGGAAAGATAGTTAAAACTTCGGAAAATTACGTCGGTATTGTTGCGTTCGGGATCGGGTTAGATAGAATCGACACCGAATCGTGAAGAGCTCCGGTAGCCCTTCGGGGTAATTTCGATCCCCCGTCGGGGCCTGGTCGGCCCGACCGCGTGTAACATTGAGGCTGATGGAATGGACCCCGTTCCGATTCTGTCCGAAATGCCACAACAAATACCCATATACAGACCAACATTTGGTCTGTAACCTGTGCCTGTCGCCCGAGCACAAGGAAGAAACTTGTGAGGCCTGTCGTGCGTTTCGATCCCGAAAAACGCTCCGTGACCAGCGAGCCAGAAGATTACAGATGGCGTCCATGCCGACAGGACACCGAGAGTTCGAGGAACAAGGAGAAGAAGAGGAAGCCTTCTCTATCCATGAATCGGACTCGGAGGAATTCGACGTCCAAGAAACAGTGAGTAAGACATCGAAGCCAGCACACAAGAAAACAGACAAGGCCCAGGGGACGCCACTGCCAACAGGCCATGGCTCAACCCATAAAGTCGGTGACCGCCCATCGGCACCGAAAAAGGCCGAACTAGTGCCGAGATCGTCCGACTCGGGTCGAGACACAGGCACGCAGCAATCTCGGGACCGAGAAAGTGCTGCCGAAAAAGATCGACGCCGAGACAGCGGAGCCGAAGCTGCTCGACGCAGAGACAGCGGCACCGAGGAGGATCGATGCCGAGAAATTTCGACTCCAAAAAAGAGAAAAGTCACCTCGGAGCCGAAAACGAGTAAGGAGATAGTTTCGGTACCGAAACGACCGGCAACCAAGCCAACTACCAGCTCATATTCAGAGGAGCAATCACTGTCCTCTCAAATGCGCAAACATAGATTCGAGGAAGAGTTACAAACCACTGAAGTAGACCACACTCAAAAGCGGATCTTCATACAGAATGGAACAGGGAAGATCAGCACCCTTCCCCCTATTAGGAGAAAAAGGAGACTTGAGTTCCAAACAGAGGAACATGCACCACAAACAAAAGTGGTGAAGAAGGTAACTCCGCCACCCTCTCCTCCACCTGTAACTCACATATCTCCGGCACAGACTCCGTCACACTCACCGGCTCACACCACCATGAGCCAAGATGACCAGGTCCTTGGGACCTATACGACGCCCCAGTGTCAGACAACAGTCCGGAGGCGTATCCTACCAAGCCCTCACCACCAGAGGACAGCACAGCGTATTCACAGGTGGTAGCTAGGGCAGCAGAGTTCCATAACGTGTCGCTACACTCGGAACCTGTCGAGGAGGACTTCCTTTTCAACACCCTCTCCTCCACCCATAGCACCTACCAGAGCCTGCCTATGCTCCCAGGAATGCTAAGGCACGCAAAGCAAATCTTCACAGAGCCTGTCAAGAGTAGAGCAATAACACCAAGGGTGGAAAAAAAATATAAAGCACCGCCCACAGACCCTGCTTTCATCACCTCACAACTGCCACCAGATTCAGTTGTAGTAGGGGCAGCTCGCAAGAGAGCCAACTCCCACACATCAGGCGATGCACCACCTCCGGATAAAGAAAGCCGCAAGTTCGACGCAGCCGGAAAAAGGGTCGCAGTACAAGCTGCAAACCAGTGGCGCATCGCTAACTCTCAAGCGCTCCTAGCGCGATATGACAGAGCCCATTGGGACGAGATGCAGCACCTCATCGAGCATCTACCCAAAGATTTACAAAAAAGGGCGAAACAGGTGGTTGAGGAGGGACAAAACATCTCCAATAACCAAATACGCTCCTCTATGGATGCAGCGGACACAGCTGCAAGAACAATTAACACAGCAGTAACCGTAAGAAGGCACGCGTGGTTACGAACATCTGGCTTTAAACCGGAGATACAGCAAGCGGTGCTCAATATGCCATTCAATGAGCAACAATTGTTCGGACCTGAAGTGGACACGGCAATTGAGAAGCTAAAAAAGGACACGGACACTGCCAAGGCCATGGGCGCACTCTATTCCCCGCAGGGCAGAGGCACCTTCCGCAAAACAACCTTCAGAGGGGGGTTTCGGGGTCAGGCCACACAAGCCAGTACCTCACATTCAACACCGTCTACCTACCAGGGACAGTACCAAAGGGGAGGCTTTCGGGGCCAGTACAGAGGAGGACAATTCCCTAGAAACAGGGGAAAATGTCAAAGCCCAAAAACACCTGCAACCAAACAGTGACTCACAGGTCACTCATCCCCTCCACACAACACCAGTGGGGGGAAGAATAAGTCCGTATTACCAATCTTGGGAGGAAATAACAGACACTTGGGTCTTAGCAATTATCCAACATGGTTATTGCATAGAATTTCTCCAAATCCCTCCAAATATACCACCAAAAACACAGAATATATCAAGACAGCATTCAGACCTTCTGGAAATAGAAGTTCAAGCATTACTGCAAAAGAACGCAATAGAACTGGTACCAGGTGCACAAATAAACACAGGAGTTTACTCACTGTCCTTTCTAATACCAAAAAAGGACAAAACACTGAGACCAATCCTAGATCTCAGAACACTAAACACCTACATCAAATCAGAACACTTTCACATGGTCACGCTACAAGAAGTGTTACCATTGCTAAAGCAACAAGACTACATGACAACCTTAGATCTCAAAGACGCGTATTTCCACATACCGATACATCCCTCGCACAGGAAATACCTAAGGTTCGTATTCAAAGGAATACATTACCAATTCAAAGTATTGCCGTTCGGTATAACAACCGCACCAAGAGTCTTTACAAAATGCCTAGCAGTAGTAGCTGCACACATCAGAAGGCAGCAAATACACGTATTCCCGTATCTAGACGATTGGCTAATCAAGACTAACTCACTGACAAAGTGTTCACACCACACAGATCTGGTCATACAAACCCTCTACAAACTCGGTTTCTCCGTCAACTATGCAAAATCACACATTCTGCCGTGCAAAGTACAGCAATACCTAGGAGCAACAATAGACACAACAAGGGGAATAGCCACTCCAAGTCCACAGAGGGTTCAAAATTTCCTAAAAGTTATACAAACCATGTATCCAACACAAAAAATACAGGCAAAGATGGTATTACAACTCCTAGGCATGATGTCCTCATGCATAGCCATTGTCCCGAACGCAAGACTGCACATGAGGCCCTTACAACAGTGCCTAGCATCACAATGGTCACAAGCACAGGGTCACCTTCTAGATCTGGTGTTGATAGACCGCCAAACATACATCTTGCTTCTATGGTGGAACAGTATAAATTTAAACAAGGGGCGGCCTTTCCAAGACCCAGTGCCACAATACGTAATAACAACAGATGCTTCCATGACAGGGTGGGGAGCACACCTCAATCAACACAGCATCCAAGGACAATGGGACGTACATCAAACAAAGCTGCATATAAATCACCTCGAACTGCTAGCAGTTTTCCTAGCGTTAAAAGCATTCCAACCCATCATAACCCACAAGTACATTCTTGTCAAAACAGACAACATGACAACAATGTATTATCTAAACAAACAGGGGGGGACACACTCGACACAGCTGTGCCTCCTGGCACAAAAAATATGGCAATGGGCAATTCACAACCACATTCGCCTAATAGCACAGTTTATTCCAGGGATCCAGAATCAACTTGCAGACAGTCTCTCTTGAGATCACCAACAGGTCCACGAATGGGAAATTCACCCCCAAATTCTAAACACTTACTTCAAAATTTGGGGAACACCTCAAATAGACTTATTTGCAACAAAGGAGAACGCAAAATGCCAAAACTTCGCATCCAGATACCCACACAGGCAGTCTCAAGGCAATGCCCTATGGATGAACTGGTCAGGGATATTTGCGTACGCTTTTCCCCCCCCTCTTCCTCTCCTTCCATATCTGGTAAACAAATTAAGTCAAAACAAACTCAAACTCATACTGATAGCACCAACATGGGCAAGGCAACCTTGGTACACAACACTACTAGACCTATCAGTAGTACCCCACGTCAAGTTACCCAACAGGCCAGATCTGTTAACACAACACAAACAACAGATCAGGCATCCAAACCCAGCATTGCTGAATCTAGCAATCTGGCTCCTGAAATCCTAGAATTCGGACACTTAAACCTCACCCAAGAATGTATGGAAGTCATAAAGCAAGCTAGAAGACCATCCACTAGACACTGCTATGCAAGCAAATGGAAAAGGTTTGTTTGCTACTGCCATAATAATCAAATTCAACCATTACACGCATCTCCAAAGGATGTAGTGGGTTACTTACTACACTTACAAAAATCGAACCTGGCCTTCTCTTCCATTAAAATACACCTCGCAGCAATATCTGCATACCTGCAGATTACCAATTCAACTTCACTATTTAGGATACCTGTCATTAAAGCGTTTATGGAAGGCCTCAAAAGAATTATACCACCAAGGACACCACCCGTTCCTTCATGGAACCTCAACATCGTCTTAACAAGACTCATGGGTCCACCTTTTGAACCCATGCATTCTTGCGAAATACAATTCCTAACCTGGAAAGTTGCATTTCTCATCGCCATCACATCTCTAAGAAGAGTAAGTGAAATTCAGGCGTTTACAATACAAGAACCTTTTATCCAAATACACAAAAATAAGGTAGTCCTAAGAACCAATCCTAAATTTCTACCAAAGGTTATTTCACCGTTCCACTTAAATCAAACGGTAGAACTACCAGTGTTCTTCTCACAGCCAGACTCGGTAGCTGAAAGGGCACTACATACATTAGACATCAGAAGAGCACTAATGTACTACATTGACAGAACAAAAGAAATCAGAAAAACAAAACAACTGTTTATTGCATTCCAAAAACCTCATACAGGAAACCCAATATCAAAACAGGGTATAGCCAGATGGATAGTTAAGTGCATCCAAATCTGCTACCTTAAAGCAAAAAGGGAGCTGCCCATTACACCAAGGGCACACTCAACCCGAAAGAAAGGCGCTAGCATGGCCTTCCTAGGGAATATTCCAATGCACGAGATATGTAAGGCAGCCACATGGTCTACGCCTCACACATTTACTAAGCACTACTGTGTAGACGTGCTATCCTCACAACAAGCCACAGTAGGTCAAGCCGTACTAAGAACTTTATTTCAGACTACTTCCACTCCTACAGGCTGAGCCACCGCTTTTGGGGAGATAACTGCTTACTAGTCTATGCACAACATGTGTATCTGCAGCTAAACATGCCATCGAACTGTAAATGTCACTTACCCAGTGTACATCTGTTCGTGGCATTAGTCGCTGCAGATTCACATGTGCCCACCCGCCTCCCCGGGAGCCTGTAGCCGTTTGGAAGTCATCTTCAACTTTGTACATTTGTAAATATATTACTTAAACCTTAATTGGTACATACTTATTCACTCCATTGCATGGGCACTATTACTAACACACACAACTCCTACCTCACCCTCTGCGGGGAAAACAATCGATGATGGAGTCGACGCCCATGCGCAATGGAAGCAAAAGAGGAGGAGTTCCCTCTGTCTCGTGACTCGAAAGACTTCTTCGAAGAAAGACAACTTGTAACACTCCGACCCAACACCAGATGGCGGGCTATGCACAACATGTGAATCTGCAGCGACTAATGCCACGAACAGATGTACAGTGGGTAAGTGACATTTTCATTTTTCTATATAAAAACTATTGGCCTGGAGTTAAGTCTTTGAGTGTGTTCCTCATTTATTGCCTGTGTGTGTGTACACCAAATACTGAACACTACCCTCTGATAAGCCTACTGCTCGACCACAAAAGAGAGCATTAGAATTATCTAATTTTGCCACTATCAACCTCTAAGGGGAACCAATGGACTCTGTGCACACTATCTCTCACTTTGAGATAGTATATACAGAGCCAACTTCCTATAGTTTGTATTTAACGTTTGCATTACAAACTGTACTAAACGTCTATATATTGCCGTCAGCTCAGTGTGTATATATAAATGACTGACTTCAGCTACCATTAAGTTCGCTGCAGCAGGGTGAGGTGTATAAGTGGCCAATAAAGGCCAGGTAGGACCATCATTACTTAGAGGACCTAACCTAAGAGGTACAATGGTGTTGGGTAGGGTGCTATCAGGCCAATTATTATGTTCTTGATAAGATAAAAGTATTTCTAAATAGGCGTATGCTCAGTATTGTCCAGGTACGTTTGCAGGTTTATAATGATGAAATGTGTTTGTGTTCCCATCAACTGCTGGAAATGTGACCCAAGAATAGAAAAGTTCTGTTCTATAAACTGCATGTGCATCCACCACAAATGTGACTGGACCCCCTTGGGCCACGAGGCCATTTGCCAATAAATGTGCAGTCAGGGTTTGTCTCATATAGGCTGCAATTGCTACTTGTTGTGGATTCGCCAAATTAGATGGTAAATTTGTTCAGAGATAAGTTCACCAAATGGGGATTTTCCTTTTAGGGTTCAAGCTTGAACCACCTCCAGCATCAAATAAGTGCTCCCTACTTAGCTGAGGAGGCAATCCTCAATACCACAGACGTCTACGTATATAGTACTGAGGTGCCTTTGTATATAGTGAGACAGATACTCAGGAGAACCCAAAAATTAGAGCCTGACCAAACGTTGGCAGCGCCATGTCGTTTAGGATCTCATTATTCTAATGAGACTACTGGATTTTGAGTCTTAACCCACTACAGGTGACACCTGTCGCCCCAATCCGGGCTTTGCTCCGGCTAAGTAGCAATGCCTCATCTCTACCCAAGTGCAGGGATGATTGGGCAGCCGAGCACATGACATAATTGATTTCTCAGGGAGACCGTGGTCACTCGGGTCTCATCCGTTTCTCTGTTACATTAGTCTCGCATACACAATGACAAACAGAGGCAGTATATGTTTCAATAAGATTTTAATGAAGCATCTGTATCTTAGATAGCAAAGCATGTGCTGCAATAACCAGGACGATACAGCATGACAAGATAACATTTTTGACAAGGGGAGTAAAGCATAGAAATAACGCTACCGTACTGTCACTAGAGTCAATAGATTAATTCCTACCTAGGCTATTATAGAGCACAGCATGTTAAGCTCTAATTCTGCCCTTCAGGTTCCCCTGGAAAGACATCATCATCATCCCCGATACCTGTGCAAAGGCCCGAAGTCTGCATAAGCAGCTGTAGCGAAGCGTTCAGCAATCAGCATACAGTTGTGGTTCTCTGGCAGGAATCTCCCTCTAACGTGTAAGGGACAGGGAAGTGTTTTTATAATAAAATAGCTGATGTTCTGAGAAAATGTCCCTATGTAAGGATGTGCAACCTAACTTGATGCAGCTTTGAAAGAAGCACAGAGTGAACAAGAATGTCTTGTTTGAGAACGTAGTGCTGGCATAGGCAAAAACAGCTAGATAGAGAGAAATAAAAGAAGACCGCAAAAGTGGCTATTGTAAGAATAATAAAACAAAGCTAAATAAAATAGATCTAGGTTAAAATGCACAGCGGCAGGCCTAGTATGCTAAAATAACGTGCATGGAGCTAGAACCAAAATGGCTACACAACAAGGGAGCATTGGGATTCTCCCAAGGGGGAGTGGATCGTGCAGGTGTCGCAGAAGTGGTTCTTGTAGCATGAATGCGTCTTGTGAACCTCTTGTTACATTCTTGTTTTTCCCTGGTGCAGATGCAAGACGTGCGAAGTATTTATCCTGAGACGGGCCAAAGAAGAGATACACCCCGTCTAAGCTGGCTAAATCTGCCAAGAGACGAACAGCGTCTGATTATAAGTCCCTCATATGCAAGGATACTTCACTTATTGATAAATCCCGGGCGCAGCAGCATGCTACATCAGCAGGTACCCTAGGAGATGTCCACCCCAATCTCAACAATGTCATTAATAAGATCAGATTCTCAGGCCACACTCAAGCCACACTCAAACCACTTTTGGCTCAATCGGTGGAGCTGCTGCGCACTAGGAGTAATGATAGTACCATCCCACAAGCTTGTCATCAATTAGGCAAGACTCCCCGGGCACTAAATCTTTCACTCCAAGAAACCCCAATACTAAATCAACAGACCCCCTTGTTCAGTATGAGTAACTCTCACATAAAGGGAGCAAGAACTGCAAAAGCACCATTAACAGTACCAGCAGTACCTATAGTAGCTACTGAGGGACAACCTGCCGAAGCTCAGATTAACCTAGAGGGACGTTATAGTTAGGTTTGCATTTTAAACATACAAAACCATAGAAATTTACCTGTTATAGTTAGCTATCTCAAGTAACTATAACTCGTGCCCTAAGATAACTAACTCATGCCCTTGACAATCACTGCTAATTGCCCCACAAATTACAGCACTCATGACATCTTTGATAACATCACTGATAATATCAATGTAATACTTGCAGTGAAATTTTCGATGTCTCAGTGACACCTCTCCACAGTCTAACAACGGTATATAGTAGAGTATTGGGAAAGGCTGGACTCTCCACTAACTGCTTGCATGGATGTAACCAGAGTGTAAAGAGACACTGCCTCTTTACTTGCACCTTTCCCAGGCTTACTAGTATGTATAGTATTGTAGAGAAGGTGCTCACCTTATCAAGTATAACAAGTGCTGGCCTCTCCACTGAGACCTCTGGCCAAGGAAATAACCATATTTATGCTGACATGTATAAGTAGTTGGCTGTGAGGAAGAATTGTCCTGTTTGTTGACAGATCTCCCTTGCATCATAAATCGTCATAGTACAGTGTGGGAAGAGACTGGTCCTTCTCCTGTGACCTGTCTCTTGGATGATGGGAGTCCAGTTAGACTGCGAAGAGGGGCTTACCTCTCTGGTCACAGCTCTGCCCAGAATGACAGATGAGCCAGTAAGGTGTAAAGATTAAATTACCCCAATGCTGAACAATCTGTCTTGCATAACAACTTTAGAGACTATGGTATGGAAACTCACTACACTGTCAGCCGACACATCTCCCCAGAGTAACATATGTGGAAAGTAGACTTTGGGTAAGGACTGTTCTTTCTGCTCATACCTCTTTATCTTGTTGAATGTCCATAGTAGGGTATAAAATGGAGTGTTCTTTGTGTTGAAAACCTTGTCTTCCATAAGTGATACAGTACTATATTGTCTAATCTTTACTACATTTTTTAACCCACAATTGCATATTTATATCAAGTGCACCAGTAACTTGTTATCTCTGTCTTCTGAAAAATACCACTTCAACCAGACTATTTTCATATTTTTGCAATTAAATTATAACATGACACAGGCTCTGCTTCATAACAGTTTCTAAAGTAACAGAATCATCTTGACACACCTTTGCTAACACTCACCACAGTATTTCACTCTAGAAATAGCAAAGTCACCACTCAAACATCTCATAGTGCGAAGTATATATGTGCGTGTGTGTATGTATGTATGGAGATATATATATTATGCATAGCTCGTCTGACATCTAGTGTTGGGCTTGGAGTGTTACAAGTTGTTTTTCTTTGAAGAAGTCTTTTCAAAGTCACAGGATCGAGAAACTCCTCCTCTCGGTTACAGTGCGCATGGGCATCAACTCCATTGTTAGATTGTTTTCTTTCTGCTGTCTGGTTCGGACGTGTTGCCTCTAGCTCAGAGATTTGGAATTGGAAAACCTTTAGAAAACGTATTAATCGTCGGTATTGTTTCAATCGCGTTTCCATCTAGCATCGAACCGGTAGTACCGTCTGAATCTAATTTTCGACGTTTGGGGCATGTGTGCCCAATCAGGCCTACTTAGGCCTACTGCGTGGAAAGCCTGGTGGATCGGACTCCATTTCAATTCTGCCCTCAGTGCCACGCAAAGTTCCCATATACAGACCAACATCTGATTTGTAATTTGTGCCTTTCTCCAGACCATCGAGAAGACGATTGCAAAGCCTGTCGATTGTTTTGATCTAAGAAGACCTTGCGAGATAACAGGGCCTGAAGACTAGAAATGGCATCGAAAAGCACTGAACATCTCGTCGTCATGGAGGAAGAACAGGCACAGACAGCGGTCTCCATCCGAGACACTGACTCCAAGCAAGAATCGGAAGATGACACTCATCACGGCTGGCCAGTATGTGAGTACGTCTGCCACTATGCCCACATATAAAAAACAACCAAAGGCCTTGGGTATACCACTGCCGGAAGGCCATGGTTCGGCCTGAAAAAAGACTGCCAGCGACTGACCTTCGGGATTGACTCCAAAAAAGGCTACGCCTCCGTCCACTTCGGAGTCGAGCAAGTCCTAAAAAAAACTTCCACCTCTGACTCCAGTATGCGACTTCACTCTTCGGAGTAGAAAGTTCGACGTCCTGCTTTGGAGCGAAACAACTGACTTTGTTTTCAGGACTGAAAAAGATCCAAACTTCGGAACTGAAAAAATCCTCTTACGCAGAGGAGCAAGGACTTTAAAGTAAACTTAAACAAGTCTCTAAGCCATTGCAAGAATCTCACAAAGCTTCTGAAGAAGAGACTGAGATTGAGACAATATTGGAGGTTATGGATGAAAGACAATAAAGAATCCATATACACAGGGGCTGGTTGAATCCTTACTGCACCTCCTTTAAAAACTAAAAGAAACCTGGCCTTTCAAGAGGAGTTGGATTCTGCTCAACCACCAGCAAAGGTTCTGAAACAAATGGAGAAACCAGCGCCTCTCCATTCTCCTCCTCATTCTCCACAGCTTTCTTTCTCACATCACAGTAGCCCACCACCATTGCCTTCAACACATTCTTTATACTCACATGGAGCTACAGTGGACCCATGGGATCTTTACGACCCTGATCCCATTCCAGATAATGATCCTGATCTATACCCCTCCAAACCTTCTCCACCAGAAGACACTACTGCCTGCACTCAAGTAGTCTCTAGGGCAGCTGCTTATCACGGGGTGCTTATGCACTCTGAACCCCTGGAAGATGATCTTTTTTTTTTTTTATTCAATACTCTCTCTTCCACTCTCTAGATACCAATTTCCCCAATGTTGCATGGAATGGTAAAACATGCTGAGCAAATCTTTAGTGAGCCTGTCAAAGCTACAGGCATCCCCCCTAGAATAGACATAAAATATAAACCTGCACCTACAGACCTGGACTACATTACACATCGTGTTCCTCCGGACTCAGTAGTAGTTAACGCTGCTAGAAAAAGAGCTAACAGCTAGTCATCGGGAGATGCTCCCCCTCCTGATGTAGAAAGTTTGCTGCTGGCAAAAGAGTAGCCATGCAAGCAGCAAACCAAAGGAGAATTGGCAATTCTCAAGCACTTCTGGCCAGATACGATAGAGCCCATTGAGATGAGATGCAAAAATTCATACAGCACCTCCCAAAAGAGCATCAAAAAAAGGCTCAACAGGTTGTAGAAGAGGGACAAGCTATAAGCAATAACCAGATAAGGTCTGCCCTCGATGCTGCTGATACAGCCGCAAGGAGTGTCGATACTGCCATTACAGTTAGAAGGCATGCATGGCTGCGCTCCTCTGGTTTTAAATCCAGAAATTCAACAGGCAGTGCTTAATATGCCTTTTGATAAGAAACATCTATTTGGTGCTGAAGTAGACACCACTATTGAAAACTGAGGAAAGACTTGGATACTGCAAAAGCAATGGGGGCATTATATACCACACCATATAGAGGCTCCTTTTGCAGACCACAGTTTAGAGGATGATTTAAGACAAAATTCTCTGATGCTTTTACCTCCCAGACAAAGCACAACAAGCCCAATATCAAAGATGGGGGATTTAGAGGGCCCTATAGAGGACAATATTTCAGGAACAGAGGCAAATTCCAAGCCTCAAAGCAAGCCACTACACCATCTAAACAGTGACTTACTTCCCACCTCTCCACTCAATACTTCTCCTGTGGTGGGGAAGACTACAGCAATTCCACTCTTATTGGCAAAATATCATTACAGACAATTGGGTATTATCAATTATCCCCAATGGCTATTGCCTGGAATTAATCTCCACCCCTCCGAACATTCCACCACAATACCACACGTTGTCCCCAGAACACAACGTTCTGTTGCAAAAAGAGGTACAAGCTCTACTATTAAAAAAAAAAAAAAAAAAAAGCATTAGACTTGGTTCCACATTCTCAACAAGGAACAGGAGTATATTCACTATACTTCCTCATTACCAAAAAAGACTGCACCCTCAGGTCCATCTTGGACCGCAGGCCTCTCAATCTATACATCCTGTCAGAACATTTTCACCTGGTAACTCTGCAGAAAATACCTCAGGTTTGTCATAGCAGGAAAACATTACCAGTTCAAAGTGTTGCCATTTGGCATAACAGCTCCAAGAGTGTTCACAATGTCTATTAGTAGTAGCAGCTGACTTAAGAAGACAACACATCCACGTCTTTCCATATCTAGAAGAATGGCTAATAAAATCGAGCAATTTTACACAATGCCAAAAACACACATTATGTGATCCAAACCCTGCATACGCTAGGTTTCACTCTCAATTACAAAAAATCACACCTTCAACCAGCACAAGTACAACCTTACCTAGGTGCTATCCTAAATACTCAAAAAGCCCTAGCGTATTCAAATATACAAGGGATACAAGCTTTCCAAAATCTCATACCACACATACAGCCAAATCAACAATATACTGTAAGATTTATCATGAAAATTCCAGGAAGACAGCAGTCTTTATCAGAGACAGTCGGAGCAGGAATCTGAGGAAAACAGACCCGTCACAGCCGGCCAGCATGTGAGTACGTCTGCCCCTGCACCCCCGCATAAAAAAACAGAAGGCCTTGGGTACGCCACTGCCGGAAGGCCATGGCTTGGCCTAAAAAAAGACTGTTGATGACCAACCCTCAGGTTTGGCACGAAAAAAGGCCATGTCTCCGACGACTTTGGAGTCGACAAAGACTATTAAAAGCTCCATTTCAGACTCCAGTAGACAACAATTTTCGGAGTCGAAAATTAGAAAAACTGTTTCGGAGCCAAGACCTTCCTCATCATTTTCGATCCTGGAAAAACATCACACTTCGGAACCAAAAAAGTTAGGTTATACAGAAGAACAAGGACTTTACAAAAGACTGTCAGAAAGCCAGAAAACCTCTGAGGAAGAGACCGAGATTGAACCAATCCTTCAAATTATGGATGATAGACTGTCTAAGCTACACATCCATAAAGAAACAGGGAGAATTATCACAGCACCTCCTTTAAAAACAAAGAGAAAGCTGGCATTAGAGGACGAATTGGACACTGCGCAGCCCCCAGATAAAGTTCTAAAACAAAGAGAAGCCAGCACCTCCTCCTCCTCCTCCTCCTCCTCCACACCTACCTACCTCTCCTCAAATAAGTCCTACACCAATGCATTCTCCAACGCATTCTTTTGACTCACAACAGGACACTGTTGATCCATGGGACCTTTACGACCCTGATCCCATTCCAAGCAACGACCCAGACACATACCCCTCTAAACCATCTCAACCTGAAGATACTACAGTATATAATCAGGTGATAGTCTGCAGCCCTGGCTATCATGGGGTTACAATGCATACAGAACCACTAGAGGAAGATTTTTTTTTTTTTTTTGTTCAGTACATTATCCTCAACTCATTCTAGGTACCAATGCCTCTCAGTGCTACCAGGCATGGTAAAGCACGCTGACCAAATTTTTAATGAGCCAATGAGAGCAAGAATAACAACACCTAGAATAGAAAAAAAGTATAAACCCGTACATTCTGACCCTGATTACATCACACATCAGGTGCCACCTGATTCAGTAGTGGTTAGTGCTGCAAGAAAAAGAGCAAATAGTCAGTCCTCAGGAGATGCACTCCCTCCTGATAAGGAAAGCAGAACATTTTATGCTGCAGGAAAGAGTTGCATCCCAAGCAGCAAACCAATGGAGGATAGCTAATTCCCAGGCACTGCTAGCTTGTTACGATAGAGCCCATTGTGATGAGATGCAGGATATCATACAGCATCTCCCAAAAGAGCACCAGAAAAGGGCGCAGAAGGTAGTAGAGGAATGGCAAGCTATTAGTAATAACCAAATAAGATCTGCCCTTGATGCAGCTGATACCCCTGCAAGGAGTGTGAACACAGCAGTCACTATTCGTAGACATGCATGGCTGCGCTCCTCTGGTTTTAAACCAGAAATACAACAGGCTGTGTTAAACATGCCCTTTTGATTAAAAAAAATAATATATATATATATATATATATATATATATATATATATATATATAATCAAAAGGGCATGTTTAACACAGCCTGTACACAGCCAAGGCAATGGGTGCACTCTATTGTCACCATATAGAGGGTCCTTTCGTAAGCTTCAGTTTTGAGGAGGTTTCAGACCGCAACCTTCAGTGGCATCAACTTCCCAAACAAAACCAACTTACCAAACCCAGTACCAGCGAGGTGGTTTTAGAGGCACATATAGAGGACAATACTCTAGAAATAGAGTTAAATTCCGGACCTCTAAACAGCCTGCAACACAGCCAAAACAGTGACTTCCCTCACTCCCTTCCACTCCACAAGTCTCCTTTCGGGGGAATACTACAGCGGTTCCATACACATTGGCAACATATCACCACAGACAACTGGGTGCTATCAATTATCCGCAATGGTTATTGCCTAGAATTGATAAACACTCCTCCAAATATTCCATCAAGGTATCACAAGTTAACCCCAGAACATATAAGTCTGTTACAAAAAGAGGTTCAATCTCTACTACTCAAACAAGCAATAGAATTAGTTCCACAGTCTCAACTAGGAACAGGAGTTTATTCACTGTACTTTCTAATTCTCCCAAAAGATAAAACCCTCAGGCCAACATTAGACCTCAGGACCCTCAATTTTTTACATCCTGTCAGAATATTTTCACATGTTAACTCTGCAAGATGTTATCCCACTGCTACAAAAGCAAGATTTTATGACCGCCTTAGACCTCAAGGATGCGTATTTCCACATACCCATCCATCCAGCTCACAGGAAATACCTCGGGTTTGTCATTCAAGGAAAGCACTACCAGTTCAGAGTGTTACCTTTCGGCATAACAACAGCTCCAAGAGTATTCACAGTGCTTAACAGTAGTAGCAGCCTACCTAAGAAGACAACTTATCCATGTCTTTCCATATCTAGACGATTGACTAATAAAATCAAGCAGTCGTAGACAATGCCAAAATCATACATGTTATGTAATAGAAATCCTTCACACCCTAGGTTTTTCTATAAACTACCAAAAGTGTCACCTTCAACCAGCACAAGTACAACCATATTTAGGTGCTATCCTAAATACTCAACTAGCTCTAGATTATCCAAATGCACAAGGGATACAAGCTTTCAAAAATCTAATTCCACTTATAAAAACAAATCAACAGTACACTAAGATTTGTCATGAAAATCCTAGTAATTATGGCATCTTGCATTGCAATAGTTTCACACGCAAGATTAAACATGAAGCCCTTACAACAGTGCCTTGCACAACAATTGTCACAGGCACACGGTCAACTCCAAGATCTAGTGTTGATAGACTGCCAAACACCTGTGTCCCTTCAGTGGTGGGATTGCAGCAATTTAATCAAAGGGCGGTTGTTTCAAGACCCTGTGCCTTGAACCATAATTACAACAGACGCATCAATGATTGGTTGGGGAGCTCACCTAAACAATCACAATATTCAAGGACAATGGGATGTAAAACAGAAACAGCTTCACATTAACCACTTACAATTAATAGCTGTGTTTCTGGCCCTCAAAGCTTGTCAACCTCTTCTCACACAGAAGAATATTCCTATAAAGACAGACACATGACAACCATGTATTATCTCAACAAACAGGGAGGGACACATTCATCCCAACTGTTCCTTCTAGCCCAAACAAATTGGAAATGGGCAATTCACAAACAAATTCATTTATTAGCACAGTACATTCCAGGGATAGACAATCAGTTGGCAGATATCCTCAGCAGAAATCACCAACAAACACACGAATGGGAGATTCAAACTCAAGTACTTTCAAAAGTGGGGAACACCAAACCTAGATCTATTCGCAACAAGCGAAAACACAAAATGCCAGAACTTTGCATCCAGACACCCACATCCCCTATCCAAGGGCAATGCTCTATGGATCAATTGGTCAGGGATATTTGCTTATGCTTTTCCCCCTCTCCCACTCCTTCCATTTCTGGTCAACAAGTTGCGTCAAACTTCACTCAACATGATACTCATAGCACCAACATGGACACGTCAGCCATGGTACACAACACTACTAGATCTATCTGTAGTACCGCACTCCAAACTCCCATACACACCGGATCTGTTAACACAAAACAAAGGTCAAAGAAGACAGCCAAACTCCAGTGCTCTCAATCTAGCAATTTGGCTATTTACAACTCCCATCAGAATGTATGGAAGTTTTTTAAACAAGCAAGAAAACCCACTACTAGACAGTGCTATGCAAATAAATGGAAAAGCTTTGTCTATTACTGTCAATCTAAAAATAGATCCTCTTATAGCATCAATATAATATATTGTATGCTATTTACTTCATTTGCAAAAATCAAATTTAGCATTTTCCTCAATAAAAATACACCTTACTGCAATATCTGCATATTTACAAAATATTCAACATACCTCTTTATTTAGAGTTCCTGTCATTAAAGCTTTCATGGAAGGCTTCAAGTGCATCATTCCACAAAGAACACCACCAGTTCCATCTTGGAATCTAAATATAGTACTTGGAATCTAAATATAGTACTTATGGGACCACTTTTTGAACCCATGCACTTGTGCCAAATTAAATTTTTAACATGGAAAGTAGCAATAACTTTTTAAAGAAGAGTAAGTGTAATTTACTTTTACTCTTTAGGAACCTTTTTTCCCAAGCACACAAACACAAAGTTGTACTAAGAACAAATCCAAAGTTTCTGCCAAAAGTAGTCTCACCATTTCATATCAAACAGTGGAACTGCCAGTCTTCTTCCCACAGCCAGATTCTGTGACAGAAAGAGCTCTACATACATTCTACCGCAAAAGAGCTCTAATGTACCATATAGACAGAACTAAACAATTTAGGAAGACAAAATGTTTTGTGGCTTTCCAACAACCACATACATGTATTCCCATATCAAAACAAGGTTTAACAAGATGGATTGTAAGGTGCACACAAACATGCTATTTCAAAGCAAAAAGACAACTAGTAATCTCTCCAAAAGCACATTCTACATGAAAGAAAGGGGCAACAAAGGCTTTTTTTGGGGAAATATACCAATGGCTGAAATATGTAAAGCAGCTACATGGTCAACACCTCATACATTTACTAAACACTACTGTGTGGATGTATTATCACAACAATAAGCCACAGTAGGACAAGCTGTTCTTAGAACATTATTTCAAACAACTTCAACAGGCTAGCCACTGCTATTTTAGGAGGACAAATTGCTTTGTAGTCTATGCATAGCATGTGTATCTGCACCTACACATGCTATCGAATGGAAAATGTCACTTACCCAGTGTACATCTGTTCGTGACATGTCGTGCTGCAGATTCACATGCACCCTCCCTTCATCCCTGGAAGCCTATAGTCGTTTAACATTTGTACATATGGATATACATTTACATTTGCATGGGCATCTCTTTTTTCACTTATACTCTAGCGCTCCTTCCTTTACCCTCTGCGGGAAAACAATCTAACAATGGAGTCGATGCCCATGCACAATTGAACCGAAGAAGCTTGGAGGATCGTAAACACCTCGTGGCAGACTCAGTAATTTTCAATGCAAGTCTTGCGAGTGATTATTTAAAAAACAAAAGTATGAATTAACCATATGTTAGTCAAAGAATTTGCCACTAGGTGTAAAGATGTACCACAAATAGATCAGCAACCTGTCCCAGCATTACTTTACGCAGACGACGCAGTATTTATGGCCAGGACCCCAATAGCTCTCCAGAAACTTCTAACAGCCTTCATTACATACATGACACAGCTGGGACTCACTGTCAGTCGCTCCAAAACCTTTATCATGAACTGCGGAAGGAAGCGCGGCAAGACTTATAACACCACCATTTTAGACAGCAAGGTCGAAATCGCGCAAACCTTTTCATATCTGGGCATAACATTTGATAAGCTGGGTTCCTGGGCCAACTGCAGGAAGATGAAGAGAGTACACCTGATTAAAACAACAATGGCACTTCGACTCTTCTCTAAAAGGCTTGGGGGGATTACACCACCTAACATGATAAAGATCTATAAAGCCAAGTGTATTCCGGCCGTTACGTACGGGGCAGGAATTTGGGGACATACAAACTGTGATCTAGTGCAGACAGTGGAAAATGACTTCCTACGACCTCTGTTGAGGGTACCAAAAGACACCTCATCGTATGTCACACACTCGGAACTCGGGTTTCCCTACATTGCAGACTTGATAAAGATCCAGCCACTATTACTATGGCATAAAGTCTGGACTTCGGAACACACCAGTTTTAATAAGGCTATCCTGACCGACTGTACGAAATCATTATATACATCAAGGGTACCATGGTTAAAATACATTATGACCTTTTTCGAAAAAATGGGCAAGCAAGACTACTATACAAATCCAGTCTCTTTGCAGAAGATATCCAGGAAGGACCTGAGTATCTTGGCATTAAACTATCTAGAAGACATACGTTGGGAGGTGGAATAAAAAAAAAAAAACCTCAGTCATTTATAATCAAATAATTCTGACGGCTGAGGGTATGCAGCCGTACTTGGCAAACATGGTACTCCCTCGCCACCGTTACGTTCTTACAAGATTTAGGCTAGACACATTCCATTGTCTAGTTTCATTTCCAATTATGAACGATTGGACCACTGTGTTAAAACCATGTCCCTGTGATGCAAAAACACTTCAATCTACAATCCATGTGGTTTTATTCTGAAATGTTTACGCCTATCAGAGGAAGCGTCTAGTTGTTCCGCTTTTAAGGTCAATTAAATCTCCCCCAGTGTCGCACAGCCTATGTCTGTCTCCAGTCACTATCTTCTTTAGAGATGTGCGGAATCTTAGCTAATTTTTTATGTTCTGTATTAAAGAAAAGGAAATCTATGGGGGAGGTGATCGAATTGTAACTTATCGTGATAGGGTATTTTATTTATTGATATACTAGACTGATTTATTGTTGTGTGCTTTTACATTTTTTATTATTTTTTATTATTTTATCTACTCGACTTTTTGTTATATATTGAATTGTATGTATCATAATTGGAGATCTTTTATGACTTATGTCTTTTATGACTTGTTGAAAGTTGAATAAAGATTTTGTATATACATATGTTAGTCACAGTAATTATCCTGTGCACACTGTCAAAAATAAACACCACAATATCCATTCCTACTAATAAAATGTACTGTGAACTCATCTACTCATTTTTACTATTCCTGATCCCGCAAGAGTCCTGCAAGATCGAAAACATTAGTTAAAAGCAATATACATTTATAATCTTCACAGTAGTTATCCCTTAGACAGGTCCTCTCTAAATCTAGGAGCTCACTAAACCCCAGATGAAGGTGCAAAAGGTATGCCTCCCTGTGGAAGAAGCTGAAGATTCTGCAACAACGGAAGGTGCTAGGAACTTCTCCTTTGGTAAGATGTCCCACGGCGTGCTGGAGGATGCAGAAGTGTTCCCACGCAGAAAGACCGCAAACAAGCCTTGCTAGCTGCAAGAGTCGCGGTTGAGGATTTTGGGTGCTGCTGGGGACCAGGAAGGACCAGGATGTTGCCCCTTGGAGGAGGAGACTGAGGGGGCGCTCAGCAACTCGGAGAGCCCCCACAGAACCAGGCAGCACCCGCAGAAGTACCAGAACAGGCACTTGGAAAATCTGAGGACATCGGTCGACTCAGTCACAAAAGAGGGTCCCACGACGTTGGAGTCCAACTCAGCGAGTTGGGCAATGCAGGACGGGGTGCTAGGGACCCAGGCTAGGCTGTGCACAAAGGAAGTCTTGGAAAAGTGCACAGAAGCTGGAGCAGCTGCAGATCACGCAGTACACAGGATTACTGCCTGGCGTGGGGAGACAAGGACTTACCTCCACCAAATTTGGATAGAAGGGCCACTGGACTGTGGGAGGCACTTGGACCCAGCTCCTGTGTTCCAGGGACCACGCTCGTCAGGATGAGGGGGGACCCAGAGGACCGGTGATGCAGAAGTTTGGTGACTGCATTGGCAGGGGGAAGATTCCGTTGACCCACGGGAGATTTCTTCTTGGCTTCCAGTGCAGGGTGAAGGCAGACAGCCCTCCGAGCATGCACCATCAGGAAACAGTTGAGAAAGCCGGCATGATGAGTCGCTACAGTGTTGCTGGTAGTCGTCTTGCTACTCTGTTGCAGTTTTGCAGACGTCCTGGAGCAGTCAGCGGTCGATCCTTGGCAGAAGTCGAAGAGGGAAGTGCAGAGGAACTCTGGTGAGCTCTTGCATTCGGTATCTGAGGAATAACCCAGAGGAGAGACCCTAAGTAGCCAGAAAAGGAAGCTTGGCTACTGAGAAAGGAGGCTTGGCTACTGAGAGAGGTAAGCACCTATCAGGAGGAGTCTCTGACGTCACCTGCTGGCACTGGCCACTCGGAGCTGTCCATTGTGCCCCAACACCTCTTTAGCCAAGATGGCAGAGGTCTCGGAGACACTGGAGGAGCTCTGGGCACCTCCCCTGGGAGGTGCTGGTAAGGGGAGTGGTCACTCCCCTTTCCTTCGTCCAGTTTCGCGCCAGAGCAGGGCTGGGGGATCCCTGAACTGGTGTAGACTGGCTTATGCAGAGATGGGCACCATCTGTGCCCATCAAAGCATTTTCAGCGGCTGGGGGAGGCTACTCCTCCCCAGCCCTTCACACCTATTTCCAAAGGGACAGGGTTTAACACCCTCTCTCAGAGGAAATACTTTAATCTGCCTTCCTGGGACTGGGCTGCCCAGCCCCAGGGGGGCTGAAACCTGTCTGAGGGGTTGGCAGCAGCTGCAGTGGAGACCCCGGAAAGGCAGTTTGGCAGTACCCGGTGTAGGAGGCTGGACTGGCTTGTAGTGAGTACCAAGGGGTACTTGCACCTTGCACCAGGCCCAGTTATCCCTTATTAGTGTATAGGGTGTCTAGCAGCTTAGGCTGATAGATAATGGTAGCTTAGCAGAGCAGCTTAGGCTGAACTAGGAGACGTGTGAAGCTACTACAGTACCACCTAGTGTCATATGCACAATATCATAAGAAAACACAATACACAGTTATACTAAAAATAAAGGTACTTTATTTTTATGACAATATGCCAAAGTATCTTAGAGTGTACCCTCAGTGAGAGGATAGGAAATATACACAAGATATATATACACAATAGCAAAAATATGCAGTATAGTCTTAGAAAACAGTGCAAACAATGTATAGTTACAATAGGATGCAATGGGGAAACATAGGGATAGGTGCAACACAAACCATATACTCCAAAAGTGGAATGCGAACCACGAATGGACCCCAAACCTATGTGACCTTGTAGAGGGTCACTGGGACTATTAGAAAATAGTGAGAGTTAGAAAAATAACCCTCCCCAAGACCCTGAAAAGTGAGTGCAAAGAGCACTAAAGTTCCCCTAAGGACAAAGTAGTCGTGTTAGAGGAATAATGCAGGAAAGACACAAACCAGCAATGCAACAACTGTGGATTTCCAACCTAGGGTACCTGTGGAACAAGGGGACCAAGTCCAAAAGTCACAAGCAAGTCGGAGATGGGCAGATGCCCAGGAAATGCCAGCTGCGGGTGCAAAGAAGCTTCTACTGGACAGAAGAAGCTGAGGTTTCTGCAGGAACGAAAAGGGCTAGAGACTTCCCCTTTGGTGGACGGATCCCTCTCGCCGTGGAGAGTCGTGCAGAAGTGTTTTCCTGCCGAAAGAACGCCAACAAGCCTTGCTAGCTGCAAATCGTGCGGTTAGCGTTTTTGGATGCTGCTGAGGCCCAGGAGGGACCAGGAGGTCGCAAATTGGACCAGCAGAGAGAGGGGACGTCGAGCAAGACAAGGAGCCCTCCCTGAAGCCGGTTGCACCCGGAGAAGTGCCAGAAACAGGCACTACGAGGATGCGTGAAACGGTGCTCGCCGGAGTTGCACAAAGGAGTCCCACGTCGCCGGAGACCAACTTAGAAAGTCGTGCAATGCAGGTTAGAGTGCCGTGGCCCCAGGCTTGGCTGTGCACAAAGGATATCCGCCGGAAGTGCACAGGGGCCGGAGTAGCTGCAAAGTCGCGGTTCCCAGCGAGGTGAGGCAAGGACTTACCTCCACCAAACTTGGACTGAAGAGTCACTGGACTGTGGGGGTCACTTGGACAGAGTCGCTGGATTCGAGGGACCTCGCTCGTCGTGCTGAGAGGAGACCCAAGGGACCGGTAATGCAGCTTTTTGGTGCCTGCAGTTGCAGGGGGAAGATTCCGTCGACCCACGGGAGATTTCTTCGGAGCTTCTGGTGCAGAGAGGAGGCAGACTACCCCCACAGCATGCACAAGCAGGAAAACAGTCGAGAAGGCGGCAGGATCAGCGTTACAGAGTTGCAGTAGTCGTCTTTGCTACTATGTTGCAGGTTTGCAGGCTTCCAGCGCGGTCAGCAGTCGATTCCTTATCAGAAGGTGAAGAGAGAGATGCAGAGGAACTCGGTTGAGCTCATGCATTCGTTATCTAAAGTTTCCCCAGAGACAGAGACCCTAAATAGCCAGAAAAGAGGGTTTGGCTACCTAGGAGAGAGGATAGGCTACTAACACCTGAAGGAGCCTATCAGAAGGAGTCTCTGACATCTCCTGGTGGCACTGGCCACTCAGAGCAGTCCAGTGTGCCAGCAGCACCTCTGTTTCCAAGATGGCAGAGGTCTGGAGCACACTGGAGGAGCTCTGGACACCTCCCAGGGGAGATGCAGGTCAGGGGAGTGGTCACTCCCCTTTCCTTTGTCCAGTTTCGCGCCAGAGCAGGGGCTAAGGGGTCCCTGAGCCGGTGTAGACTGGCTTATGCAGAATTGGGCACATCTGTGCCCAACAAAGCATTTCCAGAGGGTGGGGGAGGCTACTCCTCCCCTGCCTTCACACCATTTTCCAAAGGGAGAGGGTGTCACACCCTCTCTCAGAGGAAGTTCTTTGTTCTGCCATCCTGGGCCAGGCCTGGCTGGACCCCAGGAGGGCAGATGCCTGTCTGAGGGGTTGGCAGCAGCAGCAGCTGCAGAGAAACCCCAGGAAGGGCAGTCTGGCAGTACCAGGGTCTGTGCTACAGACCACTGGGATCATGGAATTGTACCAACAATGCCAGGATGGCATAGAGGGGGCAATTCCATGATCTTAGACATGTTACATGGCCATATTCGGAGTTACCATTGTGAAGCTACATATAGGTAGTGACCTATATGTAGTGCACACGTGTAATGGTGTCCCCGCACTCACAAAGTTCAGGGAATTGGCTCTGAACAATGTGGGGGCACCTTGGCTAGTGCCAGGGTGCCCTCACACTAAGTAACTTTGCACCTAACCTTTACCAGGTAAAGGTTAAACATATAGGTGACTTATAAGTTACTTAAGTGCAGTGTAAAATGGCTGTGAAATAACGTGGACGTTATTTCACTCAGGCTGCAGTGGCAGGCCTGTGTAAGAATTGTCAGAGCTCCCTATGGGTGGCAAAAGAAATGCTGCAGCCCATAGGGATCTCCTGGAACCCCAATACCCTGGGTACCTCAGTACCATATACTAGGGAATTATAAGGGTGTTCCAGTAAGCCAATGTAAATTGGTAAAAATGGTCACTAGCCTGTTAGTGACAATTTGGAAAGAAATGAGAGAGCATAACCACTGAGGTTCTGATTAGCAGAGCCTCAGTGAGACAGTTAGTCATAACACAGGTAACACATTCAGGCACACTTATGAGCACTGGGGCCCTGGCTGGCAGGGTTCCAGTGACACATACAACTAAAACAACATATATACAGTGAAAAATGGGGGTAACATGCCAGGCAAGATGGTACTTTCCTACACCCGGGTACTGTGCTAGAGACCCGGGGATGCATGGAATTGTCCCCCCAATACCAGAATGGTATTGGGGTGACAATTTTGTGATCCTAGACATGTTACATGGCCATGTTCGGAGTTACCATTGTGAAGCTACATATAGGTAGTGACCTATGTATAGTGCACACGTGTAATGGTGTCCCCGCACTCACAAAATCTGGGGAATTTGCCCTGAACAATGTCGGGGCAGCTTCGCCAGTGCCAGGGTGCCCACACACTAAGTGACTTGGCACCTAACCTTCACCAAGTGAGGGTTAGACATATAGGTGACTTATAAGGTACTTATGTGCAGTGAAAATGGTTGTGAAATAACGTGGACGTTACTTCACTCAGGCTGCAGTGGCAGGCCTGTGTAAGAATTGTCTGAGCTGCATATGGGTGGCAAAAGAAATGCTGCAGCACATAGGGATCTCCTGGAACCCCAAGAACCTGGGTACCTAGGTACCATATACAAGGGAATTATAAGGGTGTTCCAGTGTGCCAATGAGAATTGGTAAAATTAGTCACTAGCCTGTAGAGACAATTTTAAAAGCAAAGAGAGCATAAACACTGAGGTTCTGGTTAGCAGAGCCTCAGTGATACAGTTAAGCACCACACAGGGAACACATACTGGGCATACACTATGAGCACTGGAGTCCTGCCTAGCAGGATCCCAGTGACACAATGGCACAAACAAACAAACAAACAAACAGTGAAACAAACAAACAGTGAAACAGTGAAACAAACAAAGAAACAGTGAAACAAACAAAGAAACAGTGAAACAAACAAAAACAAAAGAAACAAACAAACAAACAGTGAAACAAACAAACAAACAGTGAAACAAACATACAGTGAAAATGGGGGTAACATGCCAGGCAAGATGGTACTTTCCTACAATTGGCGATTACAAAATACTATGGAAGATACTTACAGACTGTTACCGCTAAATACCACTCAGCATCATCCACCCCGATTAGAATGGGCTTTGTAGGAAAGTACCATCTTGCCTGGCATGTTACCCCCATATTTCACTGTATATGTGTTGTTTTAGTGTATGTGTCACTGGGACCCTGCCAGGCAGGGTCCCAGTGCTCATATGTATGTGCTCTGTATGTGTTCCCTATGTGATGACTAACTGTCTCACTGAGGCTCTTCTAACCAGAACCTGAGTGGTTATGCTCTCTCTGCTTTCTAAATTGTCACTAACAGGCTAGTGACCAATTTCACCAATTCACATTGGCATACTGGAACACCCTTATAATTCCCTAGTATATGGTACTGAGGTACCCAGGGGATTGGGGTTCCAGGAGATCCCTATGGGCTGCAGCATTTCTTTTGCCACCCATAGGGAACTCTGACAATTCTTACACAGGCCTGCCACTGCAGCCTGAGTGAAATAACGCCCACGTTATTTCACAGCCATTTACCACTGCACTTAAGTAACTTATAAGTCACCTATATGTCTAACCTTCACCTGGTGAAGGTTGGGTGCTAAGTTACTAGTGTGTGGGCACCCTGGCACTAGCCAAGGTGCCCCTACATCGTTCAGGGCAAATTCCCCGGACTTTGTGAGTGCGGGGACACCATTTTACGCGTGCACTATACATAGGTCAACTACCTATGTATAGCATCAGAATGGTAACTCCGAACATGGCCATGTAACATGTCTAAGATCATGGAATTGTCACCCCAAATGGCATTGGGGAGACAATTCCCTGATCCCCGAGTTTCTAGCACAGACCCGGGTACTGCCAAACTGCCTTTCCCGGGGTTTCATTGCAGCTGCTGCTGCCAACCCCTCAGACAGGTTTCTGCCCTCCTGGGGTCCAGCCAGGCCTGGCCCAGGAAGGCAGAACAAAGGATTTCCTCTGAGAGAGGGTGTTACACCCTCTCCCTTTGGAAAAAGGTGTCAGGGCTGGGGAAGAGTAGCCTCCCCCAGCCTCTGGAAATGCTTTGATGGGCACAGATGGTTCCCATCTCTGCATAAGCCAGTCAACACTGGACAAAGGAAAGGGGAGTGACCACTCCCCTGACCTGCACCTCCCAGGGGAGGTGCCCAGAGCTCCTCCAGCGTGCCCCAGACCTCTGCCATCTTGGACTCAGAGGTGTGCTGGCACACTGGACTTCTCTGAGTGGCCAGGGCCATCAGGTGACGTCAGAGACTCCTTCTGATAGGCTCTTACCTGTGTTACTAACCTATCCTCCTTCCTAGGTAGCCAAACCTCCTTTTCTGGCTATTTAGGGTCTCTGCTTTGGGGAATTCTTCAGATACCGAATGCAAGAGCTCACCAGAGTTCCTCTGCACTTCTCTCTTCACCTTCTGCCAAAGGATCGACCGCTGACTGCTCAGGACGCCTGCAAAACCGCAACAAAGTAGCAAAGACGACTACTGCAACCTTGTATCGCTTTATCGCCTGTTTCCTGGTGGTGCATGCTCTGGGGGTAGCCTGCCTCCTTCTTGCACCAGGAGCTCTGAAGAAATCTCCTGTGGGTCGACGGAATCTATTCCCCCTGCAACCGCAGGCAACAAAAGACTGCATCACCGGTCCTCTGGGTCCCCTCTCAGCACGACGAGCATGGTCCCTGGAACTCAGCAACTCTGTCCAAGTGACCCCCACAGTCCAGTGACTCTTCAGTCCAAGTTTGGTGGAGGTAAGTCCTTGCCTCCCCACGCTAGATGGCATTGCTGGGTGCCACGTGATTTCCAGCTGCTCCGGCTCCTGTGCACTCTTCCAGGATTTCCTTCGTGCACAGCCAGGCCTGGGTCCCCGACACTCTAACCTGCAGTGCACAACCTTCTGAGTTGTCCTCCGGCGTCGTGGGACTCCCTTTTCTGACTTCGGGTGGACTCCGGTTCACTCCTCTTCCAAGTGCCTGTTCCAGTACTTCTGCGGGTGCTGCCTGCTTCTGTGAGGGCTCCCTGACTTGCTGGGCGCCCCCTCTGTCTCCTCATCCAAGTGGCGACATCCTGGTCCCTCCTGGGCCACAGCAGCATCCAAAAACCCTAATCGCGACCCTCACAGCTAGCAAGGCTTGTTTTTGGTCTTTCTGCGTGGGAACACCTCTGCAAGCTTCTTCACGACGTGGGACATCCATTTTCCAAAGGGGAAGTTCCTAGTCCTCTTCGTTCTTGCAGAAACCAAAGCTTCTTCCATCCGGTGGCAGCTTCTTTGCACCCTCAGCTGTCATTTCCTGGGCATCTGCCCACTCTCGACATTGTCGCGACTCTTGGACTTGGTCCCCTTGTTCCACAGGTACTCGGGTCCGGAAATCCATTGTTGTTGCTTTGCTAGTGTTGGTCTTCCTTGCAGAAACCCCCTATCACGACTTCTGTGCTCTCTGGGGGTTATAGGTGCACTTTACACCTACTTTTCAGGGTGGGATATTTTTCTAACCCTCACTGTTTTCTTACAGTCCCAGCGACCCTCTACAAGCTCACCTAGGTTTGGGGTCCATTCGTGGTTCGCATTCCACTTTTGGAGTATATGGTTTGTGTTCCTATGTGCTCCTATTGCAATCTACTGTAACTTTACACTGCTTGCATTACTTCCTTTTGCTATTACTGCATATTTTTGGTATTGTGTACATATATCTTGTGTATATTTGGCATCCTCATACTGAGGGTACTCACTGAGATACTTTTGGCATATTGTCATAAAAATAAAGTACCTTTATTTTTAGTATATCTGTGTATTGTGTTTTCTTATGATATTGTGCATATGACACCAGTGGTATAGTAGGAGCTTTACATGTCTCCTAGTTCAGCCTAAGCTGCTTTGCCATAGCTACTTTCTATCAGCCTAAGCTGCTAGAAACACCTCTTCTACACTAATAAGGGATAACTGGACCTGGTACAGAGTGTAAGTACCCCTTGGTACCCACTACAAGCCAGGCCGGCCTCCTACATTGGTTGTGCAGCGGTGGAATAAGTACTTGTAACTACTTACCACTTTGTCATTGTGTACTTTTCATTAGAGAATAATATACAAAACAAGTTCAGTGTATGTACACCTAACCAAAACGTTTTGCTTTTCTTCTCTTACACTATCTGCTAAGTGCTGAAAAGTACTCCTAAACTTTCAAAAAGTTTAAAGTTTTTTTCTTGTTCCTTAAGTCCTGAAACTTTTTCTGTCTTTTCTGTCTCTAAACCTTTTTCTATCATGTCTGGTTTAGGAACTCCTCTTAATTTGGTCAGTACAATTTATGACCCCCTTAACTTTAAGAGCCTAAGGAGTCTCTGCATTGATAGAGGTTTAGTGGTAGGAAAGTACCCTTCTAGAGAGTTACTGTCTAATATGCTTATTGAAAATGATAAGGCCCAGGGTGGCACCTCATCTGAAACGTTGATAGATAGCTCACACTCTGACTCAGGGGAGCCCCTTGAGAGACTGTTACAGGGCTCCCTTCTTAATCTGCCCCTTAGCAGACCACCTAGCATTGCTGGTAGTAATAGAAGCTCCAATCACAGAGGGATGATTTTGTTCCTGTAGGCCAGGTTGTTAGGGTGCCAACTGTTAGGGACAGGTCTCCCGCTGCTCATTCAAATCTTTCTTCTGTGTCAAAACATTCCCAACCCACCCACCCTGATGACAATATGTTAGAAAGGGAACTCAATAAGTTGAGACTGGAAGAGACCAGGCTGAAGCTTAAACATTAACAGCTGGCTCTAGAAAGGGAATCCCTAGACTTAGAAAAAGAGAGACAGAGGTTAGGGTTTGGACCCCATGGTGGCAGCAGCAGTATTCCTGATAGCAATCCTGTGAAAGAGCATGATTCTAGGAATCTGCACAAGATAGTTCCCCCTTACAAGGAGGGGGATGACATTAACAAGTGGTTTGCTGCACTTGAGAGGGCCTGTATGGTACAGGGGGTGCCTCAAAGGCAGTGGCTGCTATCCTATGGCTATCTTTCAGTGGAAAGGGTAGGGATAGGCTGCTTTCTGTTAAGGAAAGTGATGCCAATAATTTTACAGTTTTGAAGAATGCACTCTTGGATGGATTTGGCTTAACCACTGAACAATAAAGGATTAAGTTCAGAGAAACCAGAAAAGAGTCCTCACAAGACTGGGTAGACTTTGTTGACTATTCAGTGAAGGCCTTGGAGGGGTGGTTACATGGCAGTAAAGTTTCTGACTATCAAAGCCTGTACAATCTAATCCTGAGAGAGCATATTCTGAATAACTGTGTGTCTGATTTGTTACACCAATATCTAGTGGACTCAGATCTGACCTCTCCCCAAGAATTGGGAAAGAAGGCAGACCAATGGGTCAGAACAAGAGTGAACAGAAAAGTTCATACAGGGGGTGACAAGGATGGCAAGAAGGATGGTAAGTCTTCAGACAAGGGTGGGGACAAATCTAAAAATGAGTTTTCATCACGCCCACAAAAACACTCTGGTGGGGGTGGTGGGTCCAAATCCTCTTCTAATCAAGTAAAGAAACCATGGTGCTATTTATGTAAAGTAAAAGGCCATTGGACAACTGATGCCAGTTATCCAGAGAAAAGCACCAAGCCTCCCACTACCACAACACCTACTGCAACCTCTAGTGCCCCTAGTAATAGCAATGGTGGTGGGAGCAACCCTACTAATAGCCAATCCAAGGGAGTAGCTGGGCTCACTTTTGGTAATTTAGTTGGGGTTGGTCTTGTTAGGGAGACCACAGAGGCTGTGCTAGTCTCTGAAGGTGCCATTGATTTGGCCACCTTAGTTGCTTGTCCCCTTAATATGGATAAGTACAAGCAACTTCCCCTAATCAATGGTGTTGAGGTTCAGGCCTACAGGGACACAGGTGCCAGTGTTACCATGGTAATAGAGAAACTGGTACACCCTGAACAACACCTACTTGGTCACCAGTACCAAGTGACAGACGCTCATAACAACACTCTTAGCCACCCCATGGCTGTTGTGAATCTCAACTGGAGGGGGTTACAGGTCCAAAGAAAGTTGTGGTTGCTACAGATTTACCTGTAGACTGTCTACTAGGAAATGATTTAGAGACATCAGCTTGGGCAGAAGTGGAGTTGGAGGCTCATGCAGCAATGCTGGGCATTCCTGGGCATATTTTTGCTTTGACAAGGGCTCAGGCCAAAAAGCAAAAAGGACAGGGTGACTTGGATCCTGGAACAATGGACCAAGTGCTCCCTAAAGCTAGGGTTAGTAAGGGTAAATCCCTACCCACTATCCCTCCCTCTACAGATGATTCAACTTCTGAGGAAGAAGAATTTCCCCCCTGTGCAGAACCTTAACCAGAGGAGCTGGCAGCAAACACTGCTGAGCTTTTGGGTGGAAGGGGCCTGTCAGGGAGGAGCGGAGTGTGGCACAGCAAACCTGTCCCACATTAGAGGGTCTCAGACAGCAAACTGTCAAACAGCAAAATGGGGATGTCAGTGACTCACATAGTTTACTGGGAGGACAACCTCTTGTACACAGAGGCAAGGGACCCAAAACCTGGAGCAGCCAGGAGATTGGTCATTCCCCTGCAGTACAGAGAGTTCCTCCTAACTCTGGCACACAACATTCCCTTGGCTGGACATTTCGGTCAGATTAAAACATGGGAAAGGCTTGTCCCCCTGTTTCACTGGCCTAGGATGTCAGAGGACACAAAATACTTTTGTAAGTCCTGTGTGACCTGCCAAGCCAGTGGCAAGACTGGTGGCACTCCAAAGGCTCCCCTTATTCCACTGCCTGTGGTTGGGGTTCCCTTTGAAAGGGTAGGGGTTGACATAGTTGACCCCCTTGACCCTCCTACTTCTTCAGGCAATAGGTTTATCTTGGTGGTAGTGGACCATGCCACAAGATATCCTGAAGCTATTCCTTTAAGGACCACTACAGCACCTGCAGTGGCAAAAGCCCTCCTGGGAATCTTTTCCAGGGTGGGCTTCCCAAAAGAGGTTGTATCAGACAGGGGTAGCAACTTTATGTCTGCATACGTGAAGGCCATGTGGAAGGAATGTGGTGTTACATACAAATTCACCACACCTTATCATCCACAAACAAATGGACTGGTAGAGGTTTAATAAAACTCTCAAAGGAATGATAATGGGACTCCCTGAAAATCTCAGAAGGAGATGGGATGTCCTGTTACCTTGCCTCCTTTTTGCTTACAGGGAGGTACCCCAGAAAGGAGTGGGCTTCAGCCCCTTTGAACTCCTATTTGGACACCCTGTAAGAGGTCCCCTAACACTTGTGAAGGAGGGTTGGGAACAACCTTTAAAAGCTCCCAAGCAAGACATAGTGGACTATGTACTCGGCCTAAGATCCAGAATGGCTGAGTACCGAAAAAGGCCAGTAAAAACCTTCAGGCCAGCCAAGAGCTCCAAAAGCAGTGGCATGACCAGAACGCTGTTCTGATTCAGTACCAACCAGGACAGAAGGTTTGGGTATTGGAGCCTGTAGCCCCAAGAGCACTCCAAGACAAATGGAGTGGACCCCATCTCATTGTTGAAAAGAAGGGAGAGGTCACCTATTTGGGTGACTTGGGCACTGCCAGGAGTCCCCTTAGGGTGCTCCATGTCAATCGCCTTAAACCCTACTATGACAGGGCTGATCTCACCCTGCTCATGGCAACAGATGAAGGACAGGAAGAAAGAGTGACCCTCTCCCTGATCTCTTCTCTTCCACAGAACAGGATGCTCTAGTGGAAGGTGTAGTTTTGGCAGACTGTCTTACTGCTGAAAAGAAAGACAACTGCATAAATCTCCTAGGTCAGTTTTCTGAACTCTTTTCTACTGTGCCAGGCACCACTTCTTGGTGTGAGCACACTATAGATACTGGAGACAGCATGCCTGTCTAAAGTAAGATATATAGGCAGCCTGACCATGTCAGAGACTGCATAAAACAAGAAGTTCAGAAAATGCTTGAACTCTGAGTGGTTGAACATTCTGAAAGCCCATGGGCGTCTCCTGTGGTGCTTGTACCAAAGCCTCACTCAAAAGATGGGAAAAGAGAGATGAGGTTTTGTGTAGATTAGAGGTCTCAACCAGGTAACTAAAACTGATGCTCACCCTATACCCAGGGCAGATGAGCTCATAGATGCACTGGCATCTGCCAAGTATCTAAGCACCTTTCATTTTACTGCAGAGTATTGGCAGATCAAGTTATCAGAGGATGCTAAAGCAAAAACTGCATTTTCGACTATTGGAGGGCACTACCAATTCACAGTAATGCCCTTTGGTTTGAAAAATGCACCTGCCACTTTTTAGAGGTTGGTGAATACAGTCCTGCAAGGGTTGGAGTCTTTTAGTGCAGCATATCTGGACGATATAGCTGTCTTTAGCTCCACTTGGGATGATCACCTGGTCCACCTGTGGAAAGTTTTGTAGGCCCTGCAGAAGGCAGGCCTCACTATCAAGGCTTCAAAGTGCCAGATAGGGCAGGGGAAAGTGGTTTATCTGGGACACCTGGTAGGTGGAGAACAGATTGCACCACTTCAGGGGAAAATCTAGACAGTCATGGATTGGGTTCCCCCTACAACTCAGACCCAGGTGAGAGCCTTCTTAGGCCCCACTGGGTATTACAGGAGGTTCATTAAGAACTATGGCTCCATTGCAGCCCCACTTAATGATCTCACTTCCAAGAAAATGCCTAAAAAGGTATTGTGGACAGCTAGCTGTCAGAAAGCTTTTGAGGAGCTCAAACAGGCCATGTGCACTGCACCTGTCCTAAAAAGCCCATGTTACTCCAAGAAATTCATTGCTCAGACTGAAGCATCTGAATTGGGGGTAGGGGCAGTCTTATCACAACTCAATTCTGAGGGCCAGGATCAACCTGTTGCTTTTATCAGCAGGAGGTTGACCCCTAGAAAAAAAGCGTTGGTCTGCCATAGAGAGGGAGGCCTTTGCTGTGGTCTGGGCACTGAAGAAGTTGAGGCCATACCTGTTTGGCACTCATTTCATTGTTCAGACAGACCACAAACCTCTACTTTGGCTAAAACAAATGAAAGGTGAAAACCCTAAATTGTTGAGGTGGTCCATATCTCTACAGGGAATGGACTATACAGTGGAACATAGAGCTGGGAGTACCCACTCCAATGCAGATGGACTCTCCAGATATTTCCACTTAGACAATGAAGACTCATCAGGTCCTGGCTAGTCTTATTGTCCTTCGTTTGGGGGGTGGGGGGGTAGGGGGGGGGGGTTGTGTAGGAAAGTACCCTCTTGCCTGGCATGTTACCCCCATATTTGACTCTATATATGTTGTTTTAGTGTATGTGTCACTGGGACCCTGCCAGCCCCAGTGCTCATAAGTGTGCCCTGTATGTGTTCCCTGTGTGATGACTAACTGTCTCACTGAGGCTCTTCTAACCAGAACCTCAGTGGTTATGCTCTCTCTGCTTCCTAAATTGTCACTAACAGGCTAGTGACCAATTTCACCAATTCACATTGGCATACTGGAACACCCTTATAATTCCCTAGTATATGGTACCGAGGTACCCAGGGGACTGGGGTTCCAGGAGATCCCTATGGGCTGCAGCATTTCTTTTGCCACCCATAGGGAGCTCTGAAAATTCTTACACAGGCCTGCCACTGCTGCCTGAGTGAAATAACGTCCACGTTATTTCACAGCCATTTACCACTGCACTTAAGTAACTTATAAGTCACATATATGTCTAATCTTTAGCTGGTGAAGGTTAGGTGCAAAGTTACTTAGTGTGTGGACACCCTGGCACTAGCCAAGGTGCCCCCACATCGTTCAGGGCAAATTTTCCGGACTTTGTGAGTGCGGGGACACCATTACAGTGTGCACTATACATAGGTGTATAGTGTCACAATGGTAACTCCGAACATGGTCATGTAACATGTCTAAGATCATGGAATTGTCACCCCAATGCCATTCTGGCATTGGGGAGACAATTCCATGATCCCCCGAGTCTCTAGCACAGACGCGGGTACTGACAAACTGCCTTTCCCGGGGTTTCACTGCAGCTGCTGCCAACCCCTCAGACAGTGTTCTGCCTTCCTGGGCCAGGCCTCGCTGGACCCCAGGAGAGCAGAAACAAGGACTTCCTTAGAGAGAGGGTGTTACACCCTCTCCCCTTGGAAAAAGGTGTCAGGGCTGGGGAGGAGTAGCCTCCCCCAGCCTCTGGAAGTGCTTTGATGGGCACAGATGGTGCCCATCGCTGCATAAGCCAGTCTACACCGGTTCAGGGATACCCCAGCCCTGCTCTGGCACGAAACTGGACAAAGGAAAGGGGAGTGACCACTACCCTGACCTGCACCTCCCAGGGGAGGTGCCCAGAGTTCCTCCAGCGTGCCCCAGACCTCTGCCATCTTGGATTCAGAGGTGTGCTGGCACACTGGACTGCTCTGAGTGGCCAGGGCCAGCAGGTGACGTCAGAGACTCCTTCTGATAGGCTCTTACCTGTGTTACTAGCCTATCCTCCTTCCTAGGTAGCCAAACCTCCTTTTCTGGCTATTTAGGGTCTCTGCTTTGTGGAATTCTTCAAATACCGAATGCAAGAGCTCACCAGAGTTCCTCTGCACTTCTCTCTTCACCTTCTGCCAAAGGATCGACCGCTGACTGCTCAGGACGCGTGCAAAACCGCAACAGAGTAGCAAAGACGATTACTGCAACCTTGTATCGCTTCATCCTGCCGGCTTTCTCGCCTGTTTCCTGGTGGTGCATGCTCTGGGGTAGCCTGCCTCCTTCTTGCACCAGGAGCTCTGAAGAAATCTCCCGTGGGTCGACGGAATCTTCCCCCTGCAACCGCAGGCAACAAAAGACTGTATCACCCGTCCTCTGGGTCCCTCTCAGCACGACGAGCGTGGTCCCTGGAACTCAGCAACTCTGTCCAAGTGACTCCCACAGTCCAGTGACTCTTCAGTCCAAGTTTGGTGGAGGTACGTCCTTGCCTCCTCACGCTAGACTGCATTGCTGGGTACCACGTGATTTGCAGCTGCTCCGGCTCCTGTGCACTCTTCCAGGATTTCCTTTGTGCATAGCCAAGCCTGGGTCCCCGACACTCTAACCCTCAGTGCACAACCTTCTGAGTTGTCCTCCGGCGTCGTGGGACTCCCTTTTGTGACTTCTCGTGGACTGCGGCTCACTCCTCTTCCAAGTGCCTGTTCCGGTACTTCTGCGGGTGCTGCCAGCTTCTGTGAGGGCTCTCTGACTTGCTGGGCGCCCCCTCTGTCTCCTCATCCAAGTGGCAACATCCTGGTCCCTCCTGGGCCACAGCAGCATCCAAAAACCCTAACCGCGACCCTTGCAGCTAGCAAGGCTTGTTTTTGGTCTTTCTGCGTGGGAACACCTCTGCAAGCTTCTTCACGACGTGGGACATCCATCCTCCAAAGGGGAAGTTCCTAGTCCTCTTCGTTCTTGCAGAAACGAAAGCTTCTTCCATCCAGTAGCAGCTTCTTTGCACCCTCAGCTGTCATTTCCTGGGCATCTGCCCACTCTCGACATTGTCGCGACTCTTGGACTTGGTCCCCTTGTTCCACAGGTACTCAGGTCCGGAAATCCATTGTTGTTGCTTTGCTAGTGTTGGTCTTCCTTGCAGAAACCCCCTATCACGACTTCTGTGCTCTCTGGGGGTTATAGGTGCACTTTACACCTACTTTTCAGGGTGGGCTATTTTTCTAACCCTCACTGTTTTCTTACAGTCCCAGCGACCATCTACATGCTCACATAGGTTTGGGGTCCATTCGTGGTTTGCATTCCACTTTTGGAGTATATGGTTTGTGTTGCCCCTATACCTATGTGCTCCTATTGCAATCTACTGTAACTTTACACTGCTTGCATTACTTCCTTTGGCTATTACTGCATATTTTTGGTATTGTGTACATATATCTTGTGTATATTTGGCATCCTCATACTGAGGGTACTCACTGAGATACTTTTGGCATATTGTCATAAAAATAAAGTACCTTTATTTTTAGTATATCTGTGTATTGTGTTTTCTTATGATATTGTGCATATGACACCAGTGGTATAGTAGGACCTTTACATGTCTCCTAGTTCAGCCTAAGCTGCTTTGCCATAGCTACCTTCTATCAGCCTAAGCTGCTAGAAACACATCTTCTACACTAATAAGGGATAACTGGACCTGGTACAGAGTGTAACTACCCCTTGGTACCCACTACAAGCCAGGCCAGCCTCCTACAGGTTTGTCTCAGGTCGCAGCACAGCAAATAATAAGTGTCCCATGTGATGGATTAGGCATCGCTATGGTTCCCTGGTGCAACGTGCTTAATACTTGACCTAGAGAAAACATTTGAAATGTTGTCCTCGTTTTTACCTTTTTACGGTGGTGGCTGAGCTTGTAATCAATAGGCTTTTCCTCACATATGCAAAACTGATGTGTGCTACTCCATAGTCTTGTTTGAATTTGCCACTTGATATCTGCTTTGTTCTCGGAGGGTTGTGGCACTTGCCAAGGCTGCCCACTTCCCCCCCATATTCTTCACGGTTATTGATCCCTTGCCTCTCCCAATCAAGTCAGAGGGCATGCGCTGAGGGATCCCACTAAATGGATTGATTGATGCGTTATTGCTGTACTCCAATGACCACCTGCTTTACCTTCATAACACCAGCACGGACACTGACACGATATACACGGCCCTTCAAGATTTTGTGAAAGATGTGGGCTTAGGGATAAACTGGCCAAAATCATGCACCCCCCCCTGCTGAGATTAGCCCCCCACCCCTTGCCAAGAGTTTCAGCTCAGTGGTGTTAACTGGCCTGGGCAGGGGAAGCAAATCTACATTTAGGCATCCAATTACTCCACTCATAACAAAACCTGTTTGAGGGAGACCTGGAACGGGTGCTCAAGGTCCTAAAGTCCCAGACTAGGTTCTAGAAGCGTCTACCTCTTGCCATCATGGGTAAGATTGCCCTCTCTAAGGTCATCCTTCCTCTCTATTGTACTACTTTGCAAATGTACCGGTCTACCCACCCAGATGTTTCTTCTGGGAGCTGGACTTGATGATTGGGGAGTTGATCTGGAATGACAAGTGGCACTGAGTAGCCCTAAGTAAACTAGAACTGCTGGTGGGGCAGTGTGGCTTTGGTAGCCCCTTCCTTAGAAATCTTGCTACTCCATGGCCTAACTTCAGCTGCTGTCCATTTGGCTTGTAGGTGGTAATCTGTATGAAACCAGTGCTAGAGATGGGCCCTTGTCCCCCGACTTCCTCCATGAGCTTCTACTGCCCACTATCAAATTACAATGCTCATAATTACTGCATGTCTTAGTAGCTTGTAAGTGCTTATCCCAGATCTTCCCACTGTTGCGCCTTGTCCAAACATACCCTCCCCCAATTCCCTTCTGGGGCCTACTAACATTCCCAGGGCCTTTACTGCTGAAGACTTGCCTACCTGGCACAATAAATCTATTGACACAGTGGACAATATATTATAAGACTATGACTTAAAACCTATGCCCAGCTTTGGCAAGATTATATTTCATCAGATCAATTCCTTTTCTGGCTGTGAACCTCCTCTATGGCACATGGTGAACAAAAACAAAGCTGTGTCAGAATTCCTGTTGCGAAGTCGGTGCTGCCCTCTTCTGATGTGGTGATGTTCTAGCTACAGTGCAGATGCTGCGTTGATTTTTGCAGGTTTTTATTTGATTTTCCAACACACGAGGATTTCCTGAAGGGGTTACGTTTTTGTTGGCCCTGAGACTTAAAAAACATGAGGCAAGCTCAATCCAAGCCCTGGGAGAGCACTTTGGAGAAGGCAGAGCCCTTCCAGCTGAGTCAGGAGCAGCAGGGCAACAAGCAGGAAAGTAGTTCTTCAGCAAAGCAGTCCATATGAGTCTTTTGGGCAGCAGGCAGGCTCTCTGACTGAGTCCGGGGGGGGGGCTTGTTTATCAGTCCTTTGTGTGAGGGCAGGCCACTGGCCTTTGAAGTGTGAGAGAGCCCCTCCACCCTTCCTGTCCGGGGAGACCCATTCAGTATGCAGATGAATGCAAATGTCACTAAGTGTACTGTGTTTATGGCTGTCTGGATGGAATGCACAAGGGGCGCTGTCAACCAGCAAAGACCAGAAGTGAATTGGAGACCGCTGTAAGGCACAGATTGCAGTAAGTGCAGGGAGATGCCCACTTTCTAAAAGTGGCATTTCTAAAATAGTAGTATTGAATCCAACTTCACCAGTAAGCAGGATTTTATGTTACCATTCTTACAATACTAAACATGACAGGGCTACTCCTTCCAGATCCAAATCTACCACTGTAAGGAAATGCCTCCTTGGCATGGTTACCTACTGACTTTTTGCCTTTGCTGATGCCAAGTTTTGATTTGAAAGTGTGCTGAGGCCTGCTAACCAGGCCCCCAGCACCAGTGTTCTTTCCCTAACCTGTACTTTTGTTTCCACAATTGGCACACCCTGGCATCCAGGTAAGTCCCTTGTAACTGGTACCCCTGGTACCAAGGGCCCTGATGCCAGGGAAGGTCTCTAAGGGCTGCAGCCTGTCTTATGCCACCCTGGGGACCCTTCACTCAGCACAGACACACTGCTTGCCAGCTTGCGTGTGCTAGTGGGGAGAAAACAACTAAGTCGACATGGCACTCCCCTCAGGGTGCCATGCCAACCTCACACTGCCCATGAAGTATAGATAAGTCACCCCTCTAGCAGGCCTTACAGCCCTAAGGCAGGGTGCACTATACCATAGGTGAGGGCATAAGTGCATGAGCACTATGCCCCTACAGTGTCTAAGCAAAACCTTAGACATTGTGAGTGCAGGGTAGCCATAAGAGTATATGGTCTGGGAGTCTGTCATGCACGAACTCCACAGCACCATAATGGCTACACTGAAAACTGTGAAGTTTGGTATCAAACTTCTCAGCACAATAAATGCACACTGATGCCAGTGTACATTTTATTGTAACATTCACCCCAGAGGGCACCTTAGAGGTGCCCCCTGAAACCTTAACCGACTATCTGTGTAGGCTGACTGGTTTTAGCAGCCTGCCACACACCAGACATGTTGCTGGCCACATGGGGAGAGTGCCTTTGTCACTCTGTGGCTAGTATCAAAGCCTGTACTGGGTGGAGATGCTTATCACCTCCCCCTGCAGGAACTGTAACACCTGGCGGTGAGCCTCAAAGGCTCACCCCCTTTGTTACAGCACCCCAGGGCACTCCAGCTAGTGGAGTTGCCCGCCCCCTCCGGCCACGGCTCCACTTTTGACGGCAAGGCCGGAGGAGATAATGAGAAAAACAAGGAGTCGTCACTGGCCAGTCAGGACAGCCCCTAAGGTGTCCTGAGCTGAGGTGACTCTAACTTTTAGAAATCCTCCCTCTTGCAGATGGAGGATTCCCCCAATAGGATTAGGGATGTGCCCCCATCCCCTCAGGGAGGAGGCACAAAGAGGGTGTAGCCACCCTCGGGGCTAGTAGCCATTGGCTACTAACCCCCCAGACCTAAACACACCCCTAAATTCAGTATTTAGGGGCTCCCCAGAACCTAGGAACTCAGATTTCTGCAACCTAAGATGAAGAGGACTGCTAAGCTGAAAAACCCTGCAGAGAAGACGGAGACACCAACTGCTTTGGCCTCTGCTCTACCGGCCTGTCTCCCCACTTCTAAAGACACTGCTCCAGCGTCGCTTTCTACAGGGACTAGCGACCTTTGAAGCCTCAGAGGACTGCCCTGCATCTAGAAGGACCAAGAACTCCAGAGGACAGCGGCTCTGTTCACCAAAGACTGCAACTTTGAAACAACACGCGTTTCCCGCCGGAAGCGTGAGACTTGGCACTCTGCACCCGACGCCCCCGGCTCGACTTGTGGAGAACAATCACTTCAGGGAGGACTCCCCGGCGACTGCGAGACCGTGAGTAGCCAGAGTTGACCCCCCTGAGCCCCCACAGCAACGCCTGCAGAGGGAATCCCGAGGCTCCCCCTGACCGCGCCTGCCTGCTTCTAAGAACCCGACGCCTGGTAGGGACACTGCACCTGCAGCCCCCAGGACCTGAAGGATCCGACCTCCAGTGCAGGAGCGACCCCCAGCTGGCCCTCTCCCTTTCCCAGGTGGTGGCTACTCCGAGGAGCCCCCCCCCTTGCCTGCCTGCATCGCTGAAGAGACCCCTTGGTCTCCCATTGATTTCTATTTCAAACCCAACGCTTGTTCGCACACTGCAACTGGCTGCCCCGTGCCGCTGAGGGTGTACTTTCTGTGCTGACTTGTCTCCCCCCCCCCCCCCCCCCCCTCCACCCCCCCAGTGCCCTACAAAACTCCCCTGGTCTGCCCTCCGAAGACGCTTGTACTTACCTGCTGGCGGACTGGAACCGGGGCACCCCCCTTCTCCATTGAAGCCTATGCGTTTTGGGCACCACTTTGACCTCTGCACCTGACCGGCCCTGAGCTGCTGGTGTGGTAACTTTGGGGTTGCTCTGAACCCCCAACGGTGGGCTACCTTGGACCCAAACTTGAATCCCGTAGGCGGTTTACTTACCTGCAAAAACTAACAAACACTTACCTCCCCAGGAACTGTTGAAAATTGCACTGTCTAGTTTTAAAATAGCTATATGTCATGTATGTGAAAACTGTATATTCTATTTTGCTAATTCAAAGTTCCTAAAGTACCTACCTGCGATACCTTTCATTTGAAGTATTACATGTAAATCTTGAATCTGTGGTTCTTAAAATAAACTAAGAAAATATATTTTTCTATACAAAAACCTATTGGCCTAGAATTGTCTTGGAGTGTGTGTTCCTCATTTATTGCTTGTGTGTGTACAACAAATGCTTAACACTACTGCTCAACCACACTACCACAAAATAGATCATTAGAATTATCTCTTTTTGCCACTATCTTACCTCTAAGGGGAACCCTTGGACTCTGTGCATACTATTCCTTACTTTGAAATAGTGCATACAGAGCCAACTTCCTACAACCACTTACAAGTATATGAGGGCAGTTCTAACGCTAGCCTGAGAGGAACAGGCCTCACAGTAGTGGAAAACAAATTTGAGTTTTTCACTACCATGACATGTAAAACACATAGGTACATGTCCTGGTGTTCCTCACATAGCACCCTGCCCTATGGGTTCCCAGGGCCTTCCTTAGGGGTGACCTATATGTAGAAAAGGGGAGTTTAATGCTTGAGAAGTAGTTTTAAATGCCAAGTCGAAGTGGTAGTGAGACTGCACGCGCAGGCCTGAGGCATGGTCAAGGGCCTACTTATGTGGGTGGCACAATCAGTGCTGCAGTCCCACTAGTAGCACTTACTTTACAGGCCCTGGGCATATGGAGTGCACTTCACTAGGAACGTACAGGTAACTTAAATATGTCAATTGGGTAGGAATCAATGCTACCATATTTAGGGAGGGGACCATATGCACTTTATCACTGGTTAGCAGTGGTAAAGTGCGCAGAGTCTCCTAAAGCCAGCAAAAACAGGGTCAGAAAAATGGAGGGAGGTAGCCAAAATGTTGGGGGATGACCACCCTAAGGCTGTCAGGTCTAACATTTCCCAGTACACTATTTTGGCCCATATCATGTGCCTATCAAGGTTATGTAATTGTATGTTTATTATTTCAATTTGTAGAGCACGGCTAACCACCTAAGAGTATTCAGGAGCTATGCAGGGGTGTATGCCTTACAAAACTCCTAGTCAAACAGCCAGGTTTTCACCTTTCTCCAAAAGTTAAGATGGGAACATCCTTATGTTTTTTGCGGGAGCTAGTTCCAGGACTTAACAGCGATGTTCTAGAAAGACGGTCCACAGGAATTGCATTTGTGGATGCAGGGAACTAGTGCAAGAGAGAGATGCTGAGTGTAGTTGTTTAAAAGGCTGTCAAAGTGAATATGGTTTTTGAGATATGCAGGTCCAGCATTGTTTAGGGCTTTGTAAGCGTGAGTGGCTTGAATTGGCATAGTTTCTGTATAGGCAGTCAGTGAAGCTCTCTGGAGTGTGGGATGATGTGAACACAGCGGGGGATGTCCAGGACGAGTCTGGGGGCAGCTTTCTGGGCGGTTTGGAGCCTTTGAATGAGTTGGTTGGAGATGGTGGCGTAGAGTGTGTTGCCTTAGTTCTGTCTGTTTGTTATGAGGGCTTGTGTGACTGTTCGTCTTGTGTGCACGGGGATCCTCTTGAAGATCTTGCAGAGCCTTTTTAGTGTGAGGAAACATGAGGAGGACACACCATTCCCCTGCTTGCTTGAGTTTGTTGCCTAAGATGAGTGAGATTTTTTGCAGGGTCTATATGTATAGGTGTGGGTCCTAGTTCTGCTGTCCACCAGGAGGAGTCCCATGGAGAGCTCATGTTTCTGAATATCAGGAGTTGTCTTGTCTATGTTGAATTTCAGGCAGTTCTCCTTCATCCAGTTGGTCGTATTGATCATGCAGGTTGTGAAAACCAGTCCTAGTGATGTTTTTTGGTGGGTGAGGGAGTGGATAAACTCGATGTAAGCATAGGAGGCCACGTTGATCTCATGTTTGCGGGGTGGGGGTGTCATGTAGGTGTTGAAGAGGATAGGCCGAGCGAAGATCCTTGGGGGACCCTACAGATAAGCTGCTTGGGTTTAGAGGTGTATGGGGTGGTCTGACCCACTGGGTTCTGTCGGAGAGGAAGTAGGTGATCAGTTTGAGGGCTGGGCCTTGGATTTGCGGTGTCTGGAAATGTGTGGCAGGAGATGCAGTGTTGAATTCTGTGAACGGTCGAGGAGGATGAGTTGGTAGTTTCCCCTTTGATCCACGATGGTTCTGACATCGTCGCTAGCTGCCGTGGGGATGATTTTGTGCTGTGGTTGCTGCAGAATCCCAACTGAGAGATTTTTAAGAGAAGTTGACTATGCTATTAAAAAGCTTTTTTAAGGTCTTTAAAGAACATTTATAAAGTGTTAATAACTATACTCCTGAGTGATTGACCAATATTGACAACATATTAATATCAATCAAGGCGCTTATGTGGCTGAATCCCATTTTAAATCAGGGAAGAAGTTTCTTCTTTAGCCCAGTGCCACAATTTTGCTAGTAATCAGGACACACAATATTTTGCTTTTACATCTGACATGGCAATGAATCTATAGTTGTTTTGACTGTCTTTGCTGCAACATTTAATGATAGTATGAGGAAGGACCTTTTCCAAGACTGATGAGATGGTATTGTTAAAATAGCATTCATTAAATAAATAATGAATGCAGGTAACCTGAATCTGTTTCCTCGTAGGGGATCTCCATTGATAGTCATAAGCACTTTAATAGTTCTGCCCACGTCTGGTATCCTGGAGCACTTCTTTACATAATCTCTTCTTAAGTGTAGGTGTTCGCCTTGCCTCTGGAAGGCCTCCAGAAACACTTAAGAAAGAACATTATATGCAGCCTAGGCAAACAGGCTACAGTGGTGTAATTCTTCAAATTGTACTTAGAAACAAGGGTTAAATGTATAATTTGAGGTACATGTTTACACCAGACCTCAAAGCTCCTTCACAAACCCTTTTTCTGACGAAGTAGGAGGTGAAGAATAGACGAGCTGTGTAGCCCCTTAGGCTGCTATCATGTGAACAGAAAAAAACAGTGCCTGTACCTTTAAGGCTGCGGAGACCACTAGTATCCCATCATGCTCAGCAGGAGGCAGTTGCCTCAGTGCCTTTGTGATAGGTGACGGGATCCTGGAGCACTGGCCTTTTAGGTTTCTTTTTTTTTCTCTTCAAAATTCATCTGTGAATTTTCTTTTAAGTTGGTTCACTCAATGTTTTTCATCAGTCTCTTGCTGTCTAAACTTTTTTCTGACTAGATTTTGAGGCTTTTTTTTTCTTATTTTATTTTTTTACATTAATCATGCCTTCCCTGTTTTACAGATGCCCTTCCAGTGGCAGAAAAGGCAAAAACAGTAGCGTCTGAAACCTTTGCCTTCCATTTAGTCATAATCCTGAGCAGTGTCCTCAATGCAAGAAATTTGTGTGAGAGCGTGCGACCTCTGAGCAAGAAGAGTGTCACTCCTCTACCAGGACTCTTACATCTGCCTCAGAGGTATGTGGAAGGTCCAAAAAGAGTGCCACAAAGAAAACACCATCTTTCCTGGCCAGGTACAGCACTGACTTGCTCGCCGTTGAGGAAATGACAGATCCACCTCAAAGCAAGGTAGGATCTACAATCCATTGACTCATACTGTAAGGTCGACGTCGAGAAGCATATTGAAGGAGAGGCGACCGAACCCTTTGCCAGGGAGTGGTACAGCATCGAGAAGATCAACGTCGAGGTGTCATCGATGGTGGTCACCGCTGAGTCAGCATCTAAGGTCGATGTCAAAGTCACTCGACGTCAAGAAGAAAAAGGAGGCTTATGTATTCCTCATCTGAATCGGAGTACTCAAGGGCTTACTCCCCTTCCTCTCCAATTGTATTGCCCGATTCACCGCCTCCACATCCTCCAAAGCCTATACTTCCTGCAGTGACTCATGCGCCACCTGTTCCTGTACATGCGACTCGGGCGCAGCCTTGTTCGCGCTCCATGTCGCACCATAGGTCTCACCACCATAGCCATAATTCCACGCGCTCATCTTCTTCCAGGCGATTACGATACCATAGCCATCATTCTTGCACAAGAACAACTTCTAGGCATCGATCAGAACATACAACAGTCTCATCAACAAGACGCTACTCACTCACTGACTGATTGATTCACCACAACTTTGCGTCTCACCAGTGAATGACATATCCACCTTCCAGGAGATGTTAGTAAGGGGATGAGTTAAATTAAACGTACAGCTGTCAGTTACCACACCTATGACAGCTGTCATCTTTGAAACGCTTCATCAAAGGTTGGTGTCAAGGCTTCCATTAGTGGCAGGACTACTGGAGCCTGCAGTGTTGCTTTTCCTCACTCCAGCAACCAAACAAAGTGGCTCCTTCAAGGCTACAAAAGAAACACAGGCTTCCAGAACAACATCCATTTTCAAATGCTGGCATTGCATCAGATTTACCCTCAACTACGGAAGGGAAGTTGGCTCTGTTCTGTAGACCTCCAAGACACTCATTTTCACATAACCATCATAAAGAAACACCACAGGTTCTTGAGGTATTTAGTGGGGAAGGACCACTATCCATATCAAGTCCTTCAGTTTGGCCTCGAACCAGCCCCCAGAACCTTCTTCAAACGCATGGTGGTGGTGGCTGCACATCTCTGGAGGTGCTGAACTTTCATCTATCCTTATCTAGAAGATTGGCTGATCAAAGCTTCAGTCTCAAAACAAGCCCACCATCAGTACAACTGGACCTAAAAACACTTCAGCGGTTGGTTCTACACATCAACCACAGCAAGTTAAGCTCAACACCAGTGTAGACGATGCAATACTTAGGAGCCACTCAACACCATAAATGCAAAAGTGTCTCCTTCAGAGGGAGACTTTAATCGATACGTCAGAAATGTCACACTCTATTGAAAGCCTCTTATCCTACTGTGAGGTCAGTTTCCTCTCTCCTCGGCTCCTTGGCCTCATGTATCTTCCTAACCTCAAATGCACGCCTTCATGCGCGTCCCCTTCAGGAATATCTCGAGGATCATTGGGATCAAGCGACAGGAAGCTTGGAGGACAAGATCTACCCGCCTTCCCTCCACCCCCACATGTGAAACAGTCTGACTTTGCGGTGCTCTCCAACCAACCTTCTTCATGGAGTACCTTTCCACCAGCAGCCACCTTCCCAAACCATAGTGACGGATGCATCGCTAATGGGATGGGGAGCCCTCATGGATCATCTTTAAATACAAGGCAAATGGTCGCCGAGGGAAATGATGTATCATATCTACCTGCTCAAGCTCCGGGCAGTACACCTGGCGCTCAAAGTGTTTTACCCATCATTTAGGCCCCATTCCCTACTTGTTCAGGCAGACAACACAACCACCATGTACTCCCTCAACAAGCAGGGAGGAACGAGGTCTAGACCTTTATCCCACGAAGCGCAAGCAATTTGAAAATGGCTTATAGCCAGAAACCTGCTGGTCACGGCAACACACCGTCCAGATCTTATTAATATGCAGGCAGACACCCCCAGCAGGGACTTGCAAGAAAACCATGAGTGGGAACTTCATGACAACGATGCTGTCAAAGACACATTCAGGCTGTGGGGTCGCCGCACATTGACTTGTTTGACACAAAAAAAATGCCACGACTTTACATTGAGGTACTTCCAACCAGGAACTCTGGGGAATGCCCTACGGATCGACAGCTCAGGCAAATTCCTCTACACCTTTCCTCCAATCCCTCTGATCAGGCAGTCCTCCTCAAGCGGTCCCACATGAGAGCCACACTCATTCTGATAGTCCTGGAGTGGCCTTGTCAATGGTGGTCAACGGACCTCCTTAACTGGTCTCAACGTCCACAGCTCAAGCAGTCATGCCGACCAGATCTACTAAGTTCAGAGGATGGATGGTCTGCCCCAGTCTCCTCTTTTAAAATGGGCAGCATGGTTCCTGAGCTAATGCAGTATGGGCACTTAAATCTGCCACAGGAATGCATGAATATTCTTAAGGAAGCTAAACAGCCGTCAACCCGTACAGCTTGCACCTTCAAGTGAAAGAGGTTCTGCATTTGGTGTTCTTCCAAGAACATAGACCATTCATCTTGCCAGGAGAAAGCCATCCTTTCCTATCGACTCTGTCTGGCAAAATATGGCTTACAGTTCTCATCCATAAAAATGCTTTTGGCAGCGCTTACTGCCTACCTTAAATGTCCTTCACAAATCTTTTTTCAAGATCCCAGTAATTAAATGTTTACTTGAGGGGTTGAAAAAAGGTTTTCCCTCCCATCAGACTCGCTTCCCCTCCCTGGGAACTTACCATAGTCCTTGCAAGACTAATGCAAGATCCTTAGGAACCTATTCATAAGGCATCTCCAGCATCTATCTTGGAAAGCAGCTTTCCTAGTAGCTATTACATCAGGTTGTAGAGTTAGTGAAATCCAAGCATTGTGGCGTAATGAACCGTATACAGTTTTCCACTCTAATAAGGTAGGTCTCGGAACCCATCCAAAATGTCCTCAAAGTTATTTTTGATTTTCATGTCAATCAGTTTCTTTACCCACCTTTATTCAGAATCCTTCTACTCCAGCAGAGCGAACCCTTTATTCCCTGGATGTAGGGAGAATCTTGAGTTTATCTAGACAAGACGCAACGTGTGACCTGCGCAGATCGTACTAGCTTCTTGTGAACAATGGGCCGGTCCGCACAGGTTTGGCCACTTCCAAACAGTCTTATCTTGAGCCGGATAGTATCCTGCATACTTTTCTGTTCCCAAAAGGCCAACAAGCCTTTATCGACAAACCTTAAAGCTCATTCTACAAGAGGCAAAGCAGCTACAGCAGCCTTGATGAAGACTGTCCCTGTTGCTGAAATTTGTAAGGCAGCTACATGGAGATCTATTTGTACATACACCAAACACTGCTGTTTGGACTCTGATGCTAGGGCAGATGCTCAAGTAGGATACATTTCTCTAAGGAATTTAGTTGCCTATTCAGATCTTCTCTACTCTGTTCTTTCCGCCGCGTTTATTGGGGATGGGCTTGCTATTTTATTCAAATGCTTATGATTGTCAACGGAGATCCACTACAAGAGAAGGAATAGTTTCTTACCTGTAACTCCAGTTCTCTTGTAGGGGAATCTCTGTTAGTCATAAGCCACCTCTCCCCTCCCTTGGTGGACAGTACAGAGTATAGTATTGAACTTAACTATCACTGGTGCTTACAAAAAAGAACAGAGGCATCTGCCACCTGCTGAGCATGATGGAATACTAGTGGTCTTGCAGCCTTAAAGGCACAGGCAGAGTTTCCCACTCATATAATAGCAGCCTATGGGGCTACACTGATTTTCTGTTCTTAATCTGTTATTTTGTCAGAAAAGAGTTTGTGAATGAATTTGGAGGTCTGGTGTAAACATTTACCTCAAATTATACAGTTATAAGTGTGTTAACCCTTTTTTCTAAGTACAATCTGAAGAATGACACCACTGTAGCCTGTTTGCCTAGGCTGCATATAATGTTCTTTCTTAAGTGTCTCTGCAGGCCTTCCTCAAGCAAGGCAAACGTCTACACTTAAGAAGAGACTATGTAAAGAAGTGCTCCAGGATACCTCATGTGGACAGAACTTTTCAAATGCTTATGACTTCCACAGAGATTACCATACAAGAGAACTGGATTTATAGGTAAGAAACTATTCCATCTGATTTCTACAATGACCAGGCAATCCCATTTGGCCTCGGAACACAGTGTACCTTCCCAAGCTTAACTTTATTTAACATCTTAAATAAACCTTCCCAATTTAAAGATATTTTCAAAGCCTGGAAGGGCCGAAAGCTCCCTTGATTGATTCTTTGCCTATGTTAATTATGTGATTTTACTGAGGCCTTTGTCTACATAAAATTCTTTTCGATGCCCTTTCCGAATCTCACCAGACACAGTACATTGTAATGTCAGAAGCTGGTTTGGTCTAGAGCTTCCTGGAATTCTTCTTTCTAAAGACATGAACTAGTTGTAGCCCATGATTTTCCTGATATTTTGACTGCCTTCTAATATTAAAGGCAAAGAGTTTTGAGTTCCAGTGCATAATCAGATCTTCCTGTTAATGTCTTAAGCTTACAGAAGACTTAATTGTTCCCTTCTTCTGAAATTTCAACTCTGTTGTGTACCTGTGAAGTCCTCATTTGTGCTGAGGGCCTGATTCTACAGGTTTGCTCTCCAGAAGACACAAAATTAAGCAGAACAAATGTAATGTCACAGCATTTGGGGCCTGTATACTTTTTGCCGTACGTGTTCTAGACATGGCTAAGAGGGTGAGCAAATACATATATCGAAACATTTAATTTTCCCTGATCTAGGCTAACCTATAGCAATATTACCATGTGGATGCAGCTAGTCCACTTTTGTGTGTCATTTCAACCATTCATACTGTGTTGAAGTGCTTTCTTAATCTGTATACCCCTTCCAGTGCAGTTAGTAAGCTTGTGAATATGAGAGCATAAGATAGATATATAAAGGGAGGGGTAATGAAATCAATGGCTGTACGGCTAAGCAAGTGTGTGTGTCTGACTGGTGACCATAATTAGGTCTATAGGGGGATTATAATTAAAGGTATTATCTTAGTGGGATAGTTAGCCCTGACGTTTCTCTGGCAGTAGAAGGCTGCTACTTTCTGGTAGGCCACAGATATCCACATTAAAGAATGTTAAAGTCTTTGGAACACAAATACCTTACAGTGGGCAAAGCCACTAGTGGCTACGGTCTCACCCCAGGATTCCATGATGATTTTGAAGTGGATCCCATGTGTTTTTAGGGCAACAATGGCTGCGCCTGATGAGGGAGTAAATGTGCATCTGAGCACAAGGATGCAGCTCACACAGACCCCTATCCATTTCCTGCCAAAATTTCAGGATCTTGGACTTCTACTGGAGAGTGACAGAGTAAGTAAAGAGTCATTGCACTGCAATCTTGTGTGATGTAGTGCAGTCTTTGAGAGACAAAGGATGCAACGTTATAACCCCTGCCAAGTTTGTTGCCAAAATTTTAGAATCTCTGTTAAGGAGAGTAACTGAGTGAGTGTGTGGGGTGCATTGCAGTTCTGCCTATTTCTGGGTGAGTGAGATCAGAAGCTGTGGAACACTGCTAATTTCACCCTTGAATTTCAAACTCTTTGACTGCTTTGGATGAGTGAGCACAGTGCAGTATGGTGTAGAGCATTTAGGGCATGGGGTAGAGAGGGATTCGGTATCAAATCTTGGCCCTCAGATTTCTTTAGCAGTTTTGGCAGGCCGGTAAAACAGACTCAACTAGATTGGGCTGAGGTTACACCATTGTTTGACTCCCTGTTTCTAGCTTGTGATGCAAGTCTCCCACTTTAAGCAATAGCCATCATGCCCCTGATAGTTTGAAAGAGCTTGCCCTTATCTCAGTATCTTGTGCTTGTCTTGTGTACTTTTGTGTTTACAATGGCAAAGAAACTGAATATGAGCTGCAGACACTCTTCAACCCATAGTCTTTCATGGTTTTCTATAGTGGTAGGGTGGTTGTCACGCCTTATCCCTCTCTGTCCTGAAAGTGCTGCTGGAGTTCTCCTGAAGTTTGTCATTTAGCCCTATGTCTCCTCGGCTAGGGAGACATTTGATATTTGCCCCTAAGGCTCGCCTTATGGCCACAGAACTGGTACCTGCATTGATCTGACACTGTTTAGTGACTTTTGGAGACCGTGATGTTGGATGAGCAGTTAAGGCCACTGTTGTTGTAACATCATAGATTAACCATAGTCACACTTTAATTGGAGGCCAACATCCTTCAATTGTCCTGGCACTCTCCACCAGGGCTAATGGAACCTCTGGCATTGCACAGGCCTGTACCTGTCAGATATATAAATCTCATGAATATAACCAACTTTACACTCTTGAGGTTTCCATCTGAAGCAATGCAAAAAGTGGTGAGGAAGTTATGCAAAGTTTGCTTCCCTAGGCTGACAGGTGCTTCCTACCCCTCCCTTCCCCATTCTCAATCGCCATGGAATTTGCCAGATGTTGTGAATAGAAAGAATGTCCGAGCATAACTAAGTTTTCTTTATTATGACAGTTTACCATAGTCCATTTCATGTTAACAGTGCCCTTCCAAGGTCCCTTAGCTGTCAACAAAATAGACATGATTGGTTCTCACAAGTTGATGACAGTTTTTTTACTAAGGAATAAAGTCAACATAAAGTTGCTTGTATCTGTATTTGTCCTATTTTACCATTTTCCAGCATCCTGCAATTTGATGTTTAGTCTTGGGTACTATATTGAATCACATGTGCCATTGATAATATAATCTGTTTATCCTTCCTGCAGGAAGAAGAAGGTGAAGATGGTGACTTCTCATCTGGACATATGATAATGGGACACAAGTTTCTTCCAGGTCCAGTTCTGCAGCACTACAACAATCGATATTCAGAAATAGGGTATACAGAAATGCAGATGCGAGATGCTCATGAAGAGAACCCAGAGACCATCCTCGATGAGCATGTGCAACGTGTCATGAAAACACCTGGATGCCAGTCCCCCGGGACTGGCCGACACTCCCCAAAACCACGTTCACCGGACAGTGGACCACTTGCAAAACTGTTGCCAGGGTTGTCTGGAACAATACCTCTGGCACATGGGAAACACACTACAAAATCCGGTGTCAAGCTGGATATAGGGAACATGTACCATCACAAACATGTGTATCATCATGTTCACCACCACAGTGGTGTGAAGCCCAAGGAACTCTTGGAAGTGGAAGGCGCACAGAGACTACAGGGCAGCTTTCCGTGGAGTGCAGACTCCAACAGCTATGCCACAAAATCGCGGAACTATATGGAGAGCATGGGTCTGGTGCCAAGCCCCTTGGACTCCCTTGGCTGTAGGTGAGTGTGTGTGATATGGAAATCCTAGGCCTTCAGCGGTGCATGTTAATAAAGATAAATATTTCCTAGAGGACAAAATAATAATTCAGGAAAAGGCCAACCTTACAGTATGATTATGTATGGATTTACTTTTGAACTGTAACTGAGTGGTCAACAGTACCAGAGCTTGAGTATGCAGGTGAATGAAGAAGCACCGATTGTGGCCTTTGCTTCTAGCATACAAGTGAATGTGTATGTTTAAGGCATGTGTGACTATATCTGAAAGGTGACAGATCTAGCTGGGGCATATCTGCTCGTGCAGATACGCCCTCACATGTAATATAATTCACCCTGCCTTAGGGCTATAAGGCGTGCTAAATGGATGACATACTTATATTGCATGGAGTGTTAGGGGGCATGACACCCAGACTGTGTGCCATGTTGTGATTCACAGGAAAGGCGTCAGCTTCTACAGTGGCCAAACCACAGCAAAGGCTTCCCTCTCAGTGGCACTCGAACACTGCTCTCTGGTGAGTAACCTCCTGCTAATGAAAGCAGCAGGTTGATCAGGGCCATCATCATTGATTTGGGATAGGACTGCTACTTTCCCATGTTCAGAGGCATATGTCTGCACTATAAACTGCTTGGAGTAATCTGCAGCTTTTAGAACAAGTGCTGAGCACATTGCTTCTTTCAGGGTGCCAAAGGTCTTTTGACAGCTCCCTGTCAGTTCACTTTCTTGGGCATCTTTTTGGAGGTCAGTTCTGTGAGTAGTGCCAAAATGACAACATATCCTTTCACGAACCTCCTGTATTTTACACTCAAGCCATGGAATGCCCTACTTTGGTCTAGGTGGCTGGAGCTACTCAATCCAGAATTGTCTGGATCTTGGGTTGTAGTGGTTGAACTTGGCCTCCACCTACAAAGTGTCCCAAGTATAGAACCTGACCCTGCCCTATCTTGCACTTGCTTGCCTTGATAGTGAGGCCTGCACTTTTCAGAAGCTCTACGACCTTCACCAGGTGACTTAGGTGATCCTGCCAGGTGGAGCTAAAGACAGCAATATCATCAAGACTTGCTGCACTAAATCTTCCAGTCCAGCCAGGACTCTGTTCACCAACCTGAGGAAGGGGCATTCTTTAATCCAAAAGGCATAACAGTGAACTGATATTGCTCATCGGGAGTGAAGAATGTGGATTTCTCTTTTGCTCCAGGGGTTAGACCTATCTGCCAATACCCTGATGTGAGCTCAAAAGTACTGAGAGATTTGTCTGCCCCTAACCTGTCCATCTCACCAACCCTAGAAATTGGGTGTGCATCTGTTTTTGGTCACAGCATTGAGGCGCCTGTAGTCAGACCAAAACTTCATTTCTTTCTTTCCATACTAGGAAAATGAGTCTTGGGGACTGAGACAACTGGGCTGGCCCAGGGGCTCCCAGACTGCTCAATGACTCCCAATTCTAGCATATTGCCTACTGCAGCTTTGATGCTCTTTGACATGATCAGACTGTCTCTAGATTTTATTTTTGACAGGTAAGCTGTCCCCAGTGTCCACATGTGTACGCCAGGTAGTCTGACGATGGGTCAAAGAGGTGAGCTCAGCATAATGATGCAAAACATGCTTAGTCAGTCTGTTGTTGGTTAGTGAGGGTGTCTGAAAAGGCCACTCCTTCAACCGAGCCACAGTTGGGGTTGCTGGAGAGCTCAGATCAGGGAGAGGTTCACTCTCTGCTTCCTGCCCCACATCAGTGACCATTAGCATGCTCATCTCTGGTGTGATAAGAGTTTAGGACTATTGACCAGGATAACCATTTTAGGGTTCCTGCAAGAGCCAGAGCCCACCAGGTAGGTGACTTCCCCTTTTCTTTCTAGGATAGGCTTGGCTTCAGTCCATTTGTCCTGCAGGACTTATGAGTTAGGCTCCAAAACCCATATCTTCTGCCCTGGTTGAAACTCCACCAGTGCAGCCTTTTGGTTATACCAGAACTTCTGGACCTCCTGGCTGGCCTCAAGATTTTTGGAAGCTTTTTCTGTGTGCTCAGCCATTCGAGACCAAAGGCCAAGCACATAGTCCACGTTATCTTGTTTTGGACATCTGAGAGGTCTTTCTCATCGCTCCTTCACAACACAGTGGTCCCCTCACAAGATGCCCAAACAAAAGTTCAAAGCAGGAAAACCTATTCCCTTCTGTTGCACTTCTCTGTAAGCAAAAAGCAGGCATGGAAATAAGACATCCCAACATCTTCTGAGTTTATCAGGGAGCCCACCAATCATGCCTTTCAATGTCTTGTTGAATATTTCAACAATGCCATTGGTTTGTGGGTGATATGGGGTTGTGAACTTGTAGTTCACACCACATTCAGCCCACATCAATCAAGCAATTCGTTATTTGGCTTTAACAAGCAATAGAAGTTAAGAACAGTACGAATATCAAACAATAAAATTTGCCAGGCGAAAATAATATTACACCAAGTTATGAACAAATAGAATTACTTTTTAAAATACTTAAAATGAAATTCAGTACTGCCTCAATCACAGCTGTGTTGCCCAGGCCTGTAAATAATAAAATTACAACAATATAGCATCTAAGACCAGCTTCCTTAAAATGAGGACGCAAAAAACGTTTTCTTTCGTATGAGTAAATGTGCAAAACAAGTTGTATGCAGGGTAGATTGGGCTGCTGGAGCGTCACAATGGCAAATCGGCAAAATTTAACATGCCCCCCGCCCCATTAGGAAAGGACCATACAGTGTAGTGTATTAAGTTGGAATCTCATTAAAAGAAACGTATATCATTCCCTATCAACTGCTCGCAGATAAAGTGCTGGTTATGCTGGCCCAACCCTGATTAGACCTCCCCCTCCCTCGCTACCAACTTGGCTATGAGTATTGCAAATAGATTTTAACAAAAGCCCTTTCAATTTGCTATAAGAAATATTCTGTAGGCTATCTGGATTATAATAAAATTCAGGAGTACCCAGCCTCCCGAAGCTCTACTGAACCGTAGGCCAACCATGGGATTCTTGAGGCATTATCCAACTTCATACAATCTACCAGGATGAGCCTACTCAAATGAGCCTCTGGATTCTTCCAAACTCGCGCTCATAGCAAAAGGGGTTGCATTTGGATAAAATCATCTAATCGTGACAATCCCACCTCATGGTAGCAAAAAGATACATCTGTAGACTGGGGGATTGATAGCATCCTACGTGTAAACTTTTATTTTGTAGGATCTGAAGTGATTTGCAATTGACATACCCCCAGATAACAGCTCCAAATGAGCCAATAGACACACATTTGCTCTTGTATATGGACAATAATTCTGTTACAGGCTTTTTGAAAACCTAAAAACAGCATTTATTTAACACTGGAGTTGCAAAACCCCTATGTTCATTAAAAACCTCCAATTAAGATCATTGTTGAACGGGATACCTGAATAAGTAAAATGAGGAATTTTCTTAATTTCTTCTGCAAGCAAAAACTTTCTTGTCTTAGTCAATTTAGAGCCACATTTCATTATGAAACACTTAGTGTGATTAACTGCTAGGCCTAAACTCTCCATAAAAGAGTGAAAAGCATTCAGCAAGGCCTGTAGAACATTGGCTGTGCGGGCTAGTAAAAAGGCGTTGTCCGCATAAAGTAAGACTGGTATCTCCCGGTCTCCGAGTTTTGGGACATCCGCACAAGCCCCAATCAAATGATCCTCCAGACTGCTGAAATAAATCAGTTGCGTACTGGCCCCAGAAGAAAATGGGGCCAGGACGCAACCTTGTCTCACACCAACAGCTGTTAGAAAATCTTCTGTGAGGTCTCCCTGCCTAATATACCTCGAGATCAAAACTTGATCTATAAAGGAGCCTACCCCCGAGCCAATAAATGAGGGGATCAAAAGCCTCTCCTCACACCCCTGGTGTTGAGCAAATACCAGGTCACTTGCATAGAGTAATCAGTTTAATGCGTCATCGTATGGAGTATGTTTGAAATGTATAAGCGGGTTATCCAATTCATCACAGATACCGCAAATAGCAGTATGACAGTTGTATCAGGGTTCGATGTTAAAATCCCCCACCCATATAATCAGAGCCTTTATCCTTGTATCAGGAAGAGCATCCTCCAGGCCATGTACAATTGTTGTCACTGCTGGGTCAAAGATGTTATAATTTCGTTGACCACAAGGAGGTCAAAAGACCTATTAAACAACAGACGCAGGATCTGGGAGTATGGGGAGATTACCAGACAGACTACTTTACACTCCGCCAGGCCAGTGGCAATAAATGTCACCAGGCCCCCTCTGGCACAGCCTGAAGTAGATGGAATTGCTTCCACATGATTAGTAATAAATCCATCCAAAAATGGAAGCTCAGACAGCCAAGTCTCTTGGCAGCAGATGACATGATAATGGTTCACTAAACCTACTCAGTCAGGGTTCTCTAACTTAGTACACAGACCTGCTACGTTCCACAAGATTAATTCAAAAGCTCCTCCACCCAGTATGTCCACATGTGTTTCAAGTAGCCAGACATGAAGTTTGTACCTGTGTCTGACTCTACCTCCTTCGGAAAGCCCACTCTGGTGAAGGTACCAATGAGGGCCCTAGCTACTGCAGGGGCAGTAATAGTCCTCAGGGGAATTACCTCAGGTTGCATGTGTAGCAAAGTACCATCTTGCCTAGCATGCTATTTTTACTTGTGTCAGTTTGTTTTTGCCTGTCTCACTGGGATCCTGCTAGCCAGGACTCCAGTGCTCATAGTTTGTGGCCTGAATGTGTTCCCTGTGTGGTGCCTAACTGTGCCACTGAGGCTCTGCTAATCGGAACCTCAGTGCTTATGCTCTCTCTGTCTTTAAAACTGTCACTGCAGGCTAGTGACCATTTTTACCAATTCTGATTGGCACACTGGAACACCATTATAAATCCCTAGTATATGTTACCTAGGTACCCCAGGGTATTGGGGTTCCAGGATATCCCTATGGGCTGCAGCATTTCTTTTGCCACCCATAGGGAGCTCAGACAATTCTTGCACAGGACTGCCACTTCAGCCTGCGTGAAATAACGTCCACGTTATTGCACAGCCATTTTACACTGCACTTAAGTAACTTATAAGTCACCTATATGTCTAACCCTCCCCTAGTGAAGGTTAGGTGGAAAGTTACTAATTGTGTGGGCACCCTGGCACTAGCCAAGGTGCCCCCACATAGTTCAGGGCAATTTCCTCGGACTCTGTGATTGCGGGGACACCATTACACGCGGGCACTACAAATAGGTAATTACCTATATGAAGCTTCACAGTGGTAACTCCGAATATGGCCATGTAACATGTCTAAGATCATGGATTTGTCCCCATGCCAAATCTGGTATTGGGGTGCCAATCCCATGCATCCCCGGGGCTCCAGCATGGACCCCGGGTACTCCCAAACCAGCTCTCTGGGGTTTTTACTGCAGCTACTGCTGCTGCCAACCCACAGACAGGCTTCTGCCCTCCTGGGGTCTGGGCAGCCCAGTCCGGGAAGGCAGAGCAAAGGATTTCCTCTGAGAGAGGGTGTTACATCCTCTCCCTTTGGAAATAGTTGTTAAGGGCCTGAGAGGAGTAGTCCCTCCTGGCCTCTGGGAATGATTTGAAGGGCACAGATGGTGCCCCCTTGCATAAACCAGTCTACACTGGTTCAGGTATCAAAGGAAAGGGGAGTGACCACTCCCCTGTCCATCACCACCCCAGGGCTGGTGCCCACAGCTCCTTCAGTGTGTCCCAGGCCTCTGCCATCTTGAATGCAGAGGTGTGAGGGCACAATGGAGGCCTCTGAGTGGCCAGTGCCAGCAGGTGACGTCAGAGACCCCTCCTGATAAGTGTTTAGCTGACTAGGTGGCCAGTCCTCCTCTGAGGGCTATTTAGGGTCTCTCCTGTGGGCTTCTCTTCAGATAACGAATGCAAGAGCTCACCAGAGTTCCTCTGCATCTCCCTCTTCGACTTCTGCCAAGGAACGACTGCTGACTGCTTCAGGACGCCTGCAAAACTGCAACAAAGTAGCAAGAATACTACCAGTGACATTGTAGCGCCTAATCCTGACGGCTTTCTCGACTGTTTCCTGGTGGTGCATGCTCTGGGGGCTGTCTGCCTTCACCCTGCACTGGAAGCCACAAAGAAATCTCCTGTGGATCGACGTAATCTTCCCCCTGCTAACGCAGGCACCAAACTTCTGCTTCACCGTTCCTCTGGGTCCCCTCATCTTGACGAGCATGGTCCCTGGAACACAGGAGCTGGATCCAAGTGACCCCGACAGTCCAGTGGTCCTTCTGTCCAAATTTGGTGGAGGTAAGTCCTTGCCTCCCCATGCCAGACGGTAATCCTGTGTACTGCGTGAACTGCAGCTGCTAGGGCTTCTGTGCACTTTTGCGGGGAATCCCTTGGGCACAGCACAGGTCCCCAGCACTCCGTCCTGCATTGCTCAACTCGCTGAGTTGACCACCGGCTTTGTGGACCCTCCTTTGCAGTGTTGAGACAACTGCGGTGCTCAGTTTTCTTGAAAACAACTCTGCATCGTTCAGCACGCCGTGGGACATCTGTGCAAAGGAGAAGTTCCTGGCATCTTCCGTTGTTGTAGAATCTTCAGCTTCTTCCACCCGGAGGCAGCCATTTTGCACCTTCATCCAGGGTTTAGTGGGCTCCTGCCCCCTTCTGGACACTTTCGTGACTCTTGGACTTTGTTCCCTTCCTTTACAGGTCCTCAGGTCCAGGAATCCGTCTTCAGTCCTTTGCAGTCTGTTGTGGTCTTTGCAGAATCTCCTATCACGATTTTTGTGTGTTTCTGTGGAAGTAGGGTCACTTTACTCCTACTTTTCAGGGTGTTGGGTTGGGGTATCTTGGACACCCTTAGTGTTTTCTTACACTCCCAGCGACCCTCTACACGCTACACTAGGCCTGGGGTCCTTAAGTGGTTCGCATTCCACTTTTAGTATATGGTTTGTGTTGCCCCTAGGCCTATTGCATCCTGTTGTATTCTACAGTGTTTGCACTACTTTCTGACTGTTTTACTTACCTGATTTTGGTTTGTGTGTATATTGTGTGTTTTACTTGCCTCCTAAGGGAGTATATCCTCAGATATTTTTGGCACATTGTCACTAAACCTTTATTTTTAGTATCCCGGACTATTGATTCTTATGATATAGTACCTATATGATATAAGTGGTATAGTAGGAGCTTTGCATGTCTCCTAGTTCAGACTAAGCTGCTCTGCTATAGCTACCTCGATCAGCCTAAGCTGCTAGAACACTACTAATCTACTAATAAGGGATAACTGGACCTGGCGCAAGGTGTAAGTACCATCAGGTACCCACTAAAAGCCAGACCAGCCTCCTACAGCATGGTCTAAAACAGTGAGACTCAAAGTACGGCCCGGGGGCCACATGCGGCCCTTTTGACCTTTACATGCTGCCCCCAGGGCAGCGGTAGCACTATGCTGCTGTTTAGACTTAACAGGCAATACTTTATTTAAACACTATTGAAGATAAAGGAAGTAAGGAATTTGTCCTGAACTGCTTAACTGCAGGAACACTTTCATTTTTTAATAAACCTTGCAGCAAATGTCTGCAACTACGATAAGGGTTCTTAAAAATTAAAAAAAAAAAAATTTCATTTACATGCAGGGCCATTTCGTTTTATTACATCAGATTATATCAGTGCATGGAGAAGTATTTTTTAAGAACAATAGATTTAAAAAATACGTTCAGAAAACATTAATTCTTACCCCCACTTTGATAATGCCAATAGTGAATTAAGAGGCAAGTCAGTTATCTGAACTCTTTGGTTGACTTGATTTGCTATTATACATGAACAGCTTCATAGTTTATTAAATCAAACACAGGAGAAGGGTTCGCACAGCGCAGATACTGAAGTCATGCATTGTGAAGGCCTCCTACATTCAATAATGAAGAAAATGAAGGGAACGTGAAATAAAACAATTGCCTAGGATCACACAATTTGGTAAAGTGGGGAAGCTGGGATTAATTCCACATTTTCTGGTTTCACATTGAGCGCTTCAGACACTAGATCTATATGCTTTGCTGGTCCGTACACCCACCATAATGCCTCAACAACTCCCCATCTAGAGCCCCCTCCTCCCTTTGATCGCCATGCTGTTAGCATCAGTGCGGCCCTCGGTCACACCACAGACCAAACTTTGTGGTCCCTGGGACAATTTTTGTGAGTACCCATGGTCTAAAACAACTAGTATAAATCGGTTTCCTGATGCTGTTGAAGGGTCTAGGGGACAGACAATGCCAATCCCTACCTTCTCAAAGGAAACCCTAACCACTGGAAGTAGAATTAAGGGGGCCTTTGAGAGGCCACCTGTCTTGTAAGTAGCTTGGCAGGTGGCACAGGAGTTTAAAAAAAAAAAAAAAAAAAAAAAATCTCCTTCACTTCCTGGTACATACCTGGCCAGTAGAAGTGGTTCACTAACTCACTCCAAGTTTTAGCCTGGCCAAGATGCCCAGCTAGAGGGATATCATGGACTAAGTGAGGAGAAACTCAACTGCTGAGTCACTACCACTCTCAAGTGGCCCCAGTTTTGGGGTATTTTGCCTCAGCGAAAAGGACTCCCTCCTCCCAATAGGTCCTGTGGAAGGCACTGATATCTCCCCTTTCCTGATAAACAGCTTGCTGTCTCAGTCCTTCAAGAGTAGAACAGATCTGCCCCTGGCACAGGTGTTTCCTAGAGGGTCCCTCTGGGCCCAAGAGCTCTGACTGGTAAGGCTCAAGCTCCTGGGGCTCAGTTCCCTCTGGGGCTGAGAGGTTTTCTCCCTGAGGAGAGGGGGCCTTATTTGGCATCTGTTTGGAAGCTGGTTTCCCAGACTTCATCCCCTTTCTCTTGGTAGGTTGAGCCATTATTCTGTACTCCACCTCTGTTTTCACCAAAGGGCTCTGCACTATGCTCGTGTTTTCACACACACCCATTCAGGGATACCCCGCATATCTGCATGGGTCTTTCTTTCGACCTCAATCCTTGCCGAGGACGCCACATCATTGCCTAGCATACATTGTACAGGGATTGTAGGGGATACCACCACCTTCTTTTGGCCAGTCACCACTCCCCATTCTAAGGATATCAGCTGTAAGCAGGCACCTTCAAGTAACACCAAAGGACCCTTCACCTGTCGCCACTGCAATTTCACCAGCCTCTGTCACGCAAGCCCACCCTGGGGACCCACAAAGCAGATCACAGCCTCAGATGTAGCCTGATCAACACTTGCTCCATCCACAGGCATGCAACCGAACTCTGGAACCTCATCGACACTACATCCCCAGACGTCACCTTCCTCACAGAAACATGGCTTAACTCCTTCTCTGCTCCAGACATCGCCGTCGCAGACAGCTACAAGATCATCCGCAAAGACCACAGGAACCGCCCCGGGGGAGGCATCGCCATCGTCCACACCACCAGCACCAAAGACTCCACAACCAACATGGAACTCCTCCACTTCCAGATTGGAACCAACCCTAACACCACTCTGCGGGGCACCCTCATCTACAGGCCGCTGGGCTCATGCCCCCCATTCTGCGACACCATCGCTGACATAGCCACCACCCACGCTCTCACATCCAAGGACTTCATTCTACTGGGGCACCTCAACTTGCACCTGGAAAACCCAAATGACACCAACTCCACCACCCTGAGCGAAAACCTCTGACTCAAGCAACTTGTCACCGCACCCACTTACTCGGCCGGTCACACACTGGACCCCATCTTCTCCGCCAGCAACCATGTCTCCGTCAGCCTCACCACTGAACTCCAATGGACCGACCACTGCTGCATCCACTTCTTTCAACAAACCCATCGGTCGCCACCACGCTCCCCAACTTCCCCACAGAAATTGGAACAAGGTCATGGAAGCCCAGCTCACACCCAGCCCAAATGCAGCACCCCTCACCCCCATCCCCCCCCCCCCCAAGCTGACGACAGCGTCAACACTGCCGCACACAACCTTCACAAATGGATCACCGACTGCACCAACACACTCGCCCCCCTCAAGACACCCCACTACAGAGGCACATCCAAACACTAGCAAACATCACCACCAGCTCATTAGGACCACCCAAAAACGTGCCCTGCTACAACACATAAATCAAAACGGCCACAACAGCAAGGAACTTTTCACTGTCCTAAAAGAGTTCACCAACTCCACCGACATCCCCCGTCTCAAGAACTCTGCGAAAACCTCACCATCTAATTCCACTGCAATATCGCAGACATCTACGACAGCTTCACCACCCAGGGCACCCCCACATCCTCCTTGCCGCCACAGATGACATCTGCACCCTCCTCGACCGAGGCGAGACAGTTACCCTCATCCTCCTGTACCTTTCTGCCACCTTCGACACAGTCTCACACAACACGCTATGCACCCGTCTCAACGACACCGGCATCCGAGACTCAGCAACTGCTCTCCTCATTCCTCATTGGCAGAACACAGAAGGTCAACTCCCCCCCCCCCCCCCCCCCCCCTTTTCTCTCGGAAGCCATCAAGATCAGCTGCGGCGTCCCCCAAGGATCCTCGCTGAGTCCCGCCCTTTTCAACCTCTACATGATCCCACTGGCCACGCACTCAACATTGTCTCCTACGCCGAAGACACGCAACTGATAGTCTTCCTCAACAACAACCCGACCACTGCCAAGAACAATTTCCACAAAGGAATGAAAGCAGTCACTGCCTGGATGAAAGACAGTTGCCTCAAACTGAACTTGGACAAAACAGAAGTCCTCATCCTCGGCTCCACACCCTCCACCTTGAACGATTTGTGATGGCCCACCGCCCTCGGAAACGCCCCCACCGACCACTCCCGCAGCTAAATGTCATCTTAGACTCATCACTCTCATTGGACTGACAGATGAGCGCAGTCTCCTCGGGCTGTTTCCACACCCTACGCATGCTTTGAAAAATCTACAAGTGGATCCCTACCGAAGCCAGAAGGACAGTCACCTAGACCCTTATCAGCAGCCACCTTGACCATGGCAATGTACTATACGCCGGAACCACCGCCAACACCCGGAAAAGACTACAACACATCCAGAGCACCTCCGCCCGTCTCATCAGGAACGCCCTATGACACAGCCACACCTCCGCCCTTCTGAGAGACCTACACTGGATGCCAATCTACAAGAGAATCACCTTCAAGCTCCTCACCCACACCTACAGGGCCCTACACGACACTGGACCGGCCTACCTCAACCACAGACTCTCCTCCTACATTCCCACCAGACAAATCACTCCGGCAACCAGGCCCTCGCCAGCAGCCCCTGCATCGGGAAAACCACAGCCGGAGGAAGATCCTTCTTCCACATCGCTGCCAAGACCTGGAACACCCTCCCCATGCACCTCAGGAAGTCCCCCACCCTGTCACAGTTCAGGAAGGACCTCAAGACCTGGCTCTTTGACTGATCCTCAGCACCAAGTCTCCCCCCCCCACCCCTCCCCACCCCCGTGAGACACTACCTTCTGAAAGTAGAGTTGCTTCAGTGGGTTCACTGACATGGTCAAGACCCTTCTTTTTGGTGGGGACAGGTAGGATATCCGGTTTAGTGTCCAAGAACCTTGAGTCATGACACCAAGTCTTTTTGGGATCAGTTTTTACCTGCTGTTCACAAGAGGTCTTGAGTACTTATTGAAGTCAGGCAGTCCATCCTGTTGGATGTCATGCTTCATCATTGGGCATGCTCCTCGTCAGACCGGCACTGCAATGTCTGTCGGGCCTCCCGTGAAAGGGGCTCTTTACCGGAGATTTTTATTCACTCCTTAAGTGCCTTAACAAAGAAAGGAGAGCAGGGGAAAGTTAAAATTGGCTCAAAACCAAGCTTTTTGTCATAAATATTTTGGATCAGCAAGAGGTTAGGGCCAAGATTAAAAACCAGTGGAGTGTGTTGATAGTGATAATGCTCAACCACTCTCTCAATATAAATCACACAGGGAAGGACATTACCTAATACGCTCGCTAGTTGGTCAATGGAGTAGAGGGACGGGGATAAACTTCCACCGTCCCTAATGGGTCAACCTGTTTCGTGTCTCATGGGTCACAAAGATCCGGCAATGCTTCTTCAGGACCAAAGAAAAAATCTAAATTACTTCTCCATCTACAAAAGACCTACATGTGTCTAAAAATTTCAATCTACTAGACTCCGGTCACTTACTCTGTGGACTGCGCATCTAGCTAGTCTAGGAAGTAGCAGTCGCCCGTCCCAAATTATGAAGACGGCTTGCTAGGAATAACTTGCCGGGAGGCTGGTGCACTAGTGTAATGCATCCGGTACCTCGCTGGGGACCTACCCCATGGCAGAGTTCCTGAAAGCTAATTTTCCCACCTGTCCAGGTGCCAAATGGGCACTGGACAGGGGGGTGGTAGCTTCCTCTCCTGTGAGGAGAGCCAGATTTGCACTTCAAAGGTGGCAGCCCTTTGAGGCTTGCCGCCTTAGGAAGGCCAATCAGCGGGCCCTCCTGTGTGAGGGGGTGTTACACTGTCTTCTCAGACAGGCTTTTGCTCTGGACCTCCTGAGAGCAGAGGGCTCTCATTCCTAGGGGTCCGGAACAGTGTCTCTGCTGGCAGAAGCTGATCAGCGAGCACACCAGAGGCTGGTAAGGTTTCAGGGTGCAATTTTACAGTCCCAGCTACCCTCTACAAGCTCCCATAGGTCTGGGGTCCATTTGTGATTTGCATTCCACTTTTGGAGTATATGGTTTGTGTTTCCCCGAGACCTATGTTCACCTATTGCATCCTATTGTAATTCTACACTGTTTGCATTACTTTTCTTACTATTACTTACCTATTTTGGGTATGTGTACATATAACTTGTGTATATTACTTACCTTCTAACTGAGGGTACTCACTGAGATACTTTTGGCATATTGTCATAAAAATAAAGCACCTTTATTTTTAGTAACTCTGAGTATTGTGTTTTCTTATGATATTGTGCTATATGATATAAGTGGTATAGTAGGAGCTTTGCATGTCTCCTAGTTCAGCCTAAGCTACTTTGCCATAGCTACCCTCTATCAGCCTAAGCTGCTAGAAACACCTCTGTTCTACTAATAAGGGATAACTGGACCTGGCACAGGGTGTAAGTACCACAAGGTACCCACTATAAGCCAGGTCAGCCTCCTACACTTCCCTGGTCACTTCCTGTGTCTGAGAATTGAAAAAGACATAGCAGGGGCACATGTACAGCCTTGGGGCTGTAAGGCCTAATGAAGAGGTGACTTGTATTATTGCATGCGGTGTTAGGGGACATGGCACCTAGGTTAAATGCCATTTCATGTTTTCCCTTTTATCTGCACCAAGACACACAGCCTGCAATGGTAGCCTGTCATGTGCTGGGCGAGGTCCCTTATAGTGGCACAGTTCAGGTTGCAGTCCATAGGGGCCCTCTTTAGTACCCCAGGCCATAGATTCCAGGTATACCATTAACTAGGGCTAACAGAGTGCTAAAGGTTTAGCCAATTGGGGAAACAGCTGTGCAGTTTTGGTAAGCAATCTGGCACAGGGGACCTGGTTAGCAGGAACCCAGTGCATTGTAAGTCAAAATTACAGCAGATACCAGGCAAAAGGTATTGGGGGGCGGGGGGGGCCGGCAAGTCAAAAGTCACTTTTTTACAGTCACCAACACACTCGGATCACCCTAGACCTGCTCCATTAAACAGGGTTTACCATCTACTTTCAGAAATTACACCTTCAACCATTACAGGTTCACCTTTATCTGGGGGCTGTTCTTAACACACAAATGGGATTAGCTTATCCCAGTGCAGCCAGGATTCAAACTCTCCAGACACTGCTACCATAGTTTCAACCCAATCAAAACCTCAGTCAGAACAGCCATGCATCTGTTAGATATGATAGCATAGTGCATCACCATCGTGCCTCATGCATGATTACACATGCGTCTGCTGCAGGAATGTCTAGCACGTCAATGTTTTCCAGTCACAAGGTCAGTTACAGGATCTCTGTTTGGTAGACAGCCACACCTATCACTATCAGCAATGGTGGAACTCACAAAATCTCCTAAAGGGGCAGCTGTTCCTGGACCCAGTTCCACAGATCATTCTCACAGTGCATGCATCCCTCACAGGATGGGGTGCTCACCTACAGGATCTCACAGTTCAGTGTGTCTGGGAAACCAAACACCAAGGTCTCCACATCAACTACTTCGAGCTTCACCCACGTGTTACCTAGCACTAAAAGCGTTCCTACCTCACCTAATAGGCAAGGTTGTCTTAGTTCAGAAGGAGAATATGACAGCCATCTATTATCTACAAAAACACACACACACACACCCACCCGCAGACGCTACTGTTATCTCGCCTATCTCACCATTTAGGGTTGGGCGATACATCATAACATCCATCTGTTAGCGGAACACCTTACAGGGTTGAGCAACAGCTTTGCTGACCTCAGCAGGATGCGGTAACAAGTCCATGAATGGGAACTCCATGAATGGAAAATCCTCCCATAAGTCCTCCTCCCATGTGGGGTTTTCCACAGACCTGTTACCAGATAACGCAAAATGCCTAAACTTTGCCTCCAGGTTCCTACACCCACTATTCAAAGGCAATGCTCCATGGATGAACTGGTCGGGGATATGTGCCTATGCTTTTCCACCTCTCCCTCTACTTCTGTTTGTGGTTAAGAAGCTCAGACAGATGTCTCTCACACTCATCCTAGTAGCTCCAACTTCAGCTCATCAACCATGGCTCACACACTACTCTCACACTCCTTAGTTCTTCACGAGAAGTTTCCCCTCAACCCGGACCTCCTCACTCAGAACCATGGAGAAATCAGGCATCCAAATCCAAAGGAACTCAACCTTGCGATCTGGTTCCTGAGGTCATAGAATTTGGTTATCTGAATCTCCCACCTGAATGCATGACCATTCTCCAAGAAGCTCTTAGACCTACAACTAGTGCGTTATGCAGCTAAAAGGAAACAGTTTGTCTTTTACTGTCACAGCAAACACATTGATCTGTTTGATGCAACTGTGCAGAGCCTTGTTTGCTACCTTCTCCAAATACAGCTCTCTGGCCTTGACTACACTTTAGTACGTTTACATTTAGCTGCAGGGGCCGCCTATCTACAAAACAGGCAACACTTATCTTTGTTCAAGATACCAGTTATTAAGGTGTTTATGCAAGGCCTTCAAAGAATAATTCCACAGGGAGTTCCACCAGCTCTTGCGTGGAACCTTAATGTTGTCCTCACTAGACTCATGGGTCCACCGTTTGAACCATTTGCATAACTATTCCCTACAACTCCTGTCTTGGAAGGTTGCCTTTTTGGTTGCTGTGGTAGGTGGGCATAACCCTGTCCCAGAGATCCTAGTTCTGCCATCACCAAGATGGCGGACTTTAGTAAGATGTGTCTACATCAGCCAACTTTCCTTGGGGGTGGGACTGACCTGAGGTGGGCATACCTCTAGCTACTAATTTTTTGCAGCGTGAATTTTTTCTGGATTCACATGCTATGCAATATTCTGCCATCTAGTGGTTGTGTCTGGATATTTTACTATTCCCTGTGAAAACGTTTTGTCCTTCTTCTCTCTGAACGTTTGTTTACTGGTGGGCGTCAAAGTAACCTCCATTTGGTGTCTCTGCATGACATCATTTCCACTTTCTCCGGAAGTCTCCACCCCACTTTGGCATTTTTAGATTATTTTTTTCTGCAGTTGGGTCAGGACATGTTTATCAAGATGTCTTCAAATTAATGAGGAACTTCAAAGAATTAATGAAAAATCGGTGAACGAAGTAGACACAGAGGAAATCACAGTTTGCGGGGCGTAGAAAGCAAGCAACAGCAGAATAAACCTTTTTTCCACCGACGGATGGAAGAGTATGCCCGGTCGGAGGCTACCCAGGTGGCGTGATGGAAGAGACACCTTTACAGTTCTGTAAAAACTGCCATCATAAATGCGCACAGAAAGACCAACATCCTGTGTGCAACCTTTTGTCTTCCTGACGATCATCGGAGCGAAGACTGCCTCTTCTGTTCTGTGTTCGCACCAAAAACTTTGAGGGTGAGGAAAAAGCAGAGAATGGCGCACCATTCTCTTCAAGGCCAGACATTGGGACCATTGTTGAAAGATCTCGGCTTATTGAGAGATGAGGAGGAAAATATGGCCGAGGGTGCCGATGGAGAGTCATCGGAAGGATACCCAGGACATCTGGAAATTGGTGAAGAGGTGCCGAAAATCACTTAGAGGTAAGAGAGACAGACCTCCTAAAAAAACATTCCAGAGCCGAAAAAATCGGACTTGCGACATCAAAAAGGGGCCTCGGTGCCGAAACTCACCGTCGGCAGGCAAATCCCACGATAGAGAGCTCCCATGGAACCCTCAAGGGACTCAGACAGGAGTCCACAGAAAGGCGAAAGACGCCACCTACCCATTGAAAGACCTCAACGCTCCCTCAAACCACTGAAGCTCGAAGGAAGAGCATTAGTCGAAGGAGCAGGATCATTCTTTGAGGGAATTTTCAAATCTAACATCTGAGAGAAAATATTCTACCGTAGGCCCTGAAGATTGGGTAGTCGAAATGAGAATAGGTTGCCGAAATGGCGTGTCAATTAAAAAAAAAAAAAAAAAAAAAAAAAAAAAAACACCAATTCGACGAAAGTTTGAAAGCGTTCAGGAATCCTTACAAATTCTTGACAGCAAATGATTTTACCGAACCAGAGGAAGAAGAATTTGGAGCTCCTTTAACATCGGAACTTCAGGAAACATTATGAGGATCCAGACCAAGAGTACTTTCAACTTTCAGGGGAAGGGAGGGCAGGAAGGGACTTTGTAGGAAGACTGCAAACTACTCCCCTGAGGAAGATGTTGAGTCCAACCCTTAAAAACCATCCCCTCCAGATGATATAGGGATCATGTGGTCATGAAAAGTGCAGCAGACCGCTTTAATGTGCAGCTGTTTTCTCTTAGAGACACTAGTACCAACTCAAACTAAGAACCCATGGTGCCAAGTGTTCTCGATCAAGGCAGAGAGGCATTTAAGGAACCTGCAACTTGTAAAGTAATAACTCGCAGGACAGAGAAAAAAAAAACACATTTTCATCCAAGGACCCTCAATGTATAAAGGGTACAGGCCCAGCACACTCTAATAGAACTACCACAGCAAGGCAAAGAGCTAATATTCCCTCAACCTCCAGACCGCCCCCCTGATTGAGAAATAAAAAAAATGTAATACATGGGAAGACTAATCGATCGCAGTGCTGTAAATCAATGGCGCATTGTAAGTTCGAATGCCCTGGTAAACAGGCCTACACATCAACACTGGGAAGAAATAGGTGAATTATTAAAACCGTTTCCCCGAATAATACAAGAGGAGAGCTGCTCATTTAGTGGACAGTGGCAAAAACATCGCAAACACTTGCTTAAAATCTGCACTGGATGCAGCAGACACTTCAAGCTGTAGGTTGATGATGGGGGTCACATTAAGACAGCAATGTTGGTAGAGGATCTCAGGGTTCAAGCCGGAAGTACAGGCTAACATAAACACCCCTTTTAACATTCATCAACTTTTTGGAAACCAAGTAGATGATTCCCTGAAACAGTTGAAAAAAGACACGGGAACAGCAAAATCAATGGGGGCTTTGCAGTTTTGAGGAGTGTTTCGAGAAGGAACCTTCCCCACAAGAAGACCATCTGCCAAAGGCTCCTTTCATGGCTCGAGTTCACACCAGAGATTTCAAGCGAGCACACAACTAGCAGTTCTATACCAAACTTGTAAGTATAATCAGCAAGGAAGAAATACTTTGAGGTAGAGCAAAAACAAGAGGCCAGTCTTCCAGGGGAAGTGCAGCAACAGCCAAGTGACTGTACAACAGTGCAAAACAAAAACTCAGCAATTAAAGACAAATCAACATTACATCACATCTCACCATTAGGTGGGAGGTTAATATTTTCTTTCTCCAGGAGTGGAGGTAAATAACCAAAGACAAATGGTTTTTAAACGTAATAAGACATGGATATTGCATAGAATTAATAAAATTCCCACATGCAAGGAGACTAAAGAGAAGGGTTTGTTCCAAAGAAGAAACAGATTGCCTTTTAAAAAGTCTCAAAGCTGCTGGACAAGCAAGCTAAAGCGAAAGTACCAAAAGAACAGATCAACAAAGGGAATCACTCAACATATTTCCTAATATCAAAAGTGGACGGCTCACTTCGTCCAATTCTAGATCTCCGGTACATCAACAAATTCATAAAAACGCACAAGTCAAAATGACAGCCTTGCAGGAAGCAATGCCTCAAATTCAAAAGAAGGATTACTTGGTGATTATAGACTCAAAAGGTGCTTACGTGCCCATCCCAATGCATGCAAAACACATAAAATACTTAAGGCTTATGGTCACCAAAACATTACAAATCCAAGGCCCTAGCTTCCTGACTAAAATCTGCACCAAGAGTGTTCACAATGTGTATAGAGGTGGATTCAGCACATATCTGAAGAAATGGGATTCATGTATATCCATACCTGGACGATTGGCTAGTAAGAGCACATTCTTAGCAAAAATGCAAACAGGATATTTCAGAGCTAATGAGAACTCTTCACACTCTAGGCTTCTCTTTTAAAATAGAGAAATCATCACCAGAACAAGAGAACGTGTTTCTGGGAGCAAATTTGAACTCGGTCATAACAAAAGCATTTCCCAACAAGAAGAGGACTCAGTCAGTTACAAGAAACTCTCTGGTACCAGAAGGGGCAAGCTCTGTCAGTGACAAGATTGTTAGGAAAGATGGCATGCATTTAGTTAATCCCATATGTAAGGCTTCACATGCGACCAGTCCAGGAGTGGCTTCTGAATCAGTGGTCTCAAGCGACGGAGAGTTGGGAAGATCTAACGATTGTCAAGTAGAGGGTGCAGGAGGAGATGGCATGGTTAAACAAAAAGAATATTACACAGGGGAGACTTTTTTCAGCAACCAACCCAAACATATAACATGACCACAGATGCCTTACACATGGGTTGTGTAGCACACATGGGCTCTCTGAAGGGACAAGGGATTTAGTCCAACCAGGATGCAGTCCAGCACATCAGTTGGCTGGAATGAAAGACCGTTTGGCTGGCCCTGAAAGCGTTCAAACAACACATTATGAGAAGGGCAATTTTGATCCTAACAGACAATACAGCAACAATGTTCTACATCAACAAGCAGGGAAGGGCTCAATCACCCCCTCTCTCAAAGTTGGTGCAACAGATCCAGGATGGGCAATCCACAAAAGAATAGATATTCAAGCAATTTATCTTCCAGGGAAAGAGAATTGAGGCAGGCAGACTGAGCTGATTTTATGTTCACACGAATGGGAACTAAACTAAAATGTAGTACAAGACTTTTTCAAAGGATGGGTATACCAACAGTGGATTTATTTGTGACTCCAGAGATTGCAAAATGCCAACTCTTTGCCTTCAGACAACCACACCCAGAGTCTCTGGGGAATGACCTTTCGAGAAATTAGTCCTGGACCTTTGCATACGTGTTTCCACTGATACCTCCATTACTCAGATTGATCAACAAATGCAGGACGTTAGTACTAATAGCACCACAATGGGCAAGACAGATGTTTCTTTTTTCTTTTTCCATTCTTTTCAGGTTCTCCCTCTGATGTTATGTTAGCGCTTCAATGCTGTGGCCAGAATGCTCTTTACAAATAGCTCACAATACAATACAGACATGATACTCAGAACTAATTCATTTAGCCCAAGGAAATTTCCAACTACTACCAAAAAGACAAGATTAGCTATCCATGGTAAGGGGAAAGGTATTGCATCCAGAACCAGTATCTTTCAAATTAACAGCGTGACTCCTGAAGGCTTAGAATTTGCATATTTGAATTTACCTAAGACACAATGGCTGTCTTAAGGGAAGCCAGAAAACCCGTTTCAAGGAAATGTTATACGGCAAAATGGAAAAGAATCTCACTTGGTGTGTGAATAAATATTTAACCAAAAGGATAACAAAGGAGAAGTTGGTATTAAAATATCTCACCCATCTACTACAGAAGGGGTTTACGTATGCCTCTTTAAAAGTTCATCTGGCTGCAATAGTAGCATACACTAGAGGTCAGATGGGTAGAAGTTTCTTCACATCACCAGTAGCTAAATGATTTCTAGAGGGAGCAAAAAGGACAGCTCCTCCTAAAACTGTTCCAGAACCTACTTGGAACTTAAATCTAGTGCTTTCAGAACTCATGAAAAAAAACTTTTGAATCGTTGCACATATATCTTTTATGGACATTAACTTTTAAAACTCAGTTTTAAGTGGCTAGTACTTCCCTACGTAGGGTGAGGTAGATACACTCGCTCACCATTCAGGAGCCTTATCTTCAAATTCACAAAGACATAATTGTCATGAGGACTGATTTCCCCCCCCCCCCCCCCCCCCCCCCCCCCCCTCCCCCACAAAGTGGTTTCCTAATTTGATATCAATCTTTTCAAATACTCAGTTTTTTTCAAAATCCTAAAACATATGCAGAGAGGAGTCTGCACACATTGGTTGCTAGACGTCCTTTTTTTATGTTCAAAGAACAGAACGCTTCAAAAAATCTTTGCAGTTCTTTTTCATTGCCAAAGATCTGCCGGGAGAAGGCACTAACAAAAAAGTACTATTACAAGGTAGATTGTGCAACTGATTCAATCTTGTCACTCAAATGCAGGACAAATGTTACCTACGGCGCCTGGGGCACACTCAACAAGAAAAAAAGGAGCTACTCTAGCCTTTATATCACACACCCCTTTGAAAGGCATTTGCATGACCGCAACTTCGGCTTCAGTGCATACATTTACAAAACATTATTTTATTGATATACAAATGAACAAAGAGGCTCAAATGGGACAAAGGATGCTAAAGTATTTATTTTCAAATCATTATCAGTCTTCAACCCAAACACCACAATGATAAACTGCTTTTAAATCAAGGCACAGCATGTGAATCTAGAAAAGATTCACTCTGCAAAACAAAGTTTCTTACATGTATCTGTAGTTTTTCAGCTTGAAGATTTTCTGCATTCACAAATGACCCATCCGCCTCCACCAAGAAGATGGAAAACAAAAAAAAGAATTAAAAAAATTAATTAAAAAAAAAAGGCGAAATGTGGTTGGAGACTTCTGGAGGAAGTGGAACAATGTCACAAAGAGACACCAAATGGAGGTTAAGTCGCCACCCACCACTAAAGAAATGCAGAGAGAGGACATACAATTTTCAAAGAGAATACTAAAATACACAGACCCATCCACTAGATAATAGAATAATGCACATCATGTGAATCCAGAAAATCTTCAAGTTGCAAAACTACACCTAAAGATAGACTTTACGTTTCCCACCTGTCCAGGTGCCAAATGGGCCCTGGTTGGGGGAGTGTGCCTGCATCCTCTCCTTTGAGGGAACCCAGATATACATATCAAGGGCGGTGGCCTTCTTTCAAGCCCCCTGCCTTGGAATGCAGATTCGCAGGTCGTCTTGTTGGGAGGGGTGTGTTAACACCCCTGCCAGAGCAGGCTTTGTTTCTGTCCTCCCAAGAGCAAGGGCTCTCACCTGTGGGGACAGAAACATGTCTGGTGGTGACAGTGCAGTTAGAACTAGTCAGCACACACACTTGTAAATTATAGATTTTTCAGGACTCCCCTCTAAGGTGCCCTCTGGTTGCATGTATTTTCAATGAAGCCATCATGTAGCTGGGGAACTCGTACTAACCAGTGTCCAGCACTTGTATTTAAAATGGATTTCCTGTTCACTCATTGTCTGAGAATCGACAGACGTAGTAGGGTTATATCTGCTCTTGCAGATATGTCCGCAAATGTAATTTAATGCACCCTGCCTTAGGGCTGTAAGGCCTGCTGTAGGGGTGACTTGCATATATTGCATGTAGTGTTGGGGGACTTGGCACACAGGCTGTGTGCCATGTTGTGTTTTCATTTTAACTCCATAAAGACACGCAATCTGCAATGGCAGTTGGAATGTGTTTGGTGAGGAGTCCTTGAGGGTAGCACAGTACATGCTGCAGCCCTTGGGAACCCTCTTTGGTGCCTATGCCCCAGGTACCAGGGGTTCCATTTACTAGGGACTTACAAGTATGCCAAAGATGTTGCCAGTTGAGTATCAAGAGCGTAGTTTTAGGGAAAGATATCAGGCACTGGGGACCTGGCTAGCAGGACTCCTGTGCACTTTCAGTCAGAATTGTATCCGGTACCAGGCAAAAAGTGGGGTGCTACTCAGCACAAGGCCACACACCTTTCAAGTCCCCGCTCCCTTCTCAAATGTGATATGATTTTCATTTTTGGTGAGAGATTTTTATTTATTTTTTTTAACTTAGTTGGCAGGTCTGCAGTTACTAAAGCCAGCAAAACCACATCCACAATATCAGAAAAATAAAAAAAAATCCTTCTTGGAAGCCACACTTGACTCGCAACAGAGAAAAAGCCTTGCCGATACAGAAGAATACAGGCAGTGATAGAAAAGTGATAGAAGGGGTGAGCTGGGACAGTGAGGATAGGTGGGCCACACATGTGCATGATGGTATCTTGCATACCTTTGGTATTGAATTGCAGGCTTTCCACGAGAAAAGTCCACGAGCGTTGGCTAAAGTACTGGTCACAAGGAGCAGGAGTAAGGAAGATGTAGTGGTTGTAACAGGAAAGCTACATAAGGAAATGCAATGGTGGGGCAGAAGCAACATCCCAGTGGGCAGACCATTCAAGCATCCAACTCCTTCACTGACAATCACAATGGATGCATCCTACATGGAGAACTTACTGTGGAGCCAGAGAGACCCAGTTAAACATCCTGGAACTCAAGACATTGTTTTTTGCCCTCAGAGGATTCAAATGTCAAATTAGGGAGAAGGTAGTACAGATAGAAATAGACAACACTACAACCATGTTCTACCTCATCAAACGGTAAGTACAAGATCAAACAAACTATTCATGCTAGAGCAGGATATATGGGCATTGGACATGGAGAGGATCTTAATGGTGATGGCAATCCATTTGCTGGGAATGAAGAATACAGAAGAGAGAAGGGGGACAGGCTAATCAGATAAAATTACACATCCCACAAATGAGAACTCAATCAGCAAGTGCTACAGCAAATCTTCAAAGTGGGAAATCCACAGTTGGACTTGTTCCCAACACAAGCCTGTAAAATGCCACAACTTTGCATCCAAGCAGCCAATCTCTGGGGAATGCACTATCAATAGAATGGTCATAGAAATGTGTGTATGCTTTTCCATCAGTTCCTCTGATCCCTCTTGTAATAGTGATGTTGAAGCACATAAGCATGATCCTCATGCTCCTAGCACCACAATGGGCCAGACAAACAAGTTTCTCCAACCAAGTGAAACTAACAAAAGCAAACTTGATGCTGCTACCAACAAAGCAGGACCTTCTATCATATATGTGTGAGTTTCACCCTGAGCTAAAATCACTCAGCTTGGCAGAATGGATCCTGAAGACATAGGATTCGGACACTTCCAGCTGCCAAAAATAATCTTAGGGGTACTCAAAGAAGCAAGAAGGCCAACAACTCTGAAGTGTTACACCCAAAAATGGAAACAGTTTTGAAAATGCTGCAGCAAATACAGTGGCCCATAAACCACATAGGAGTATGCCACAGTCCTAAAATATCACATACACCTGTTGGACTAAAAACATATGCCACTCAAAGTACACCTGCCAGCTGTTGTGGAGTATACAAGGGGAATTGTTCAAGAAGTTTTCAGACACCAGAAGGTTTTTCAAGAGCGAACAGAATCGAGCCATGCTGAGCATCGCCGACCCCTTATGAAGGATCTCAGTCTGGTGCTTGCACAACTGATTAAACCACTCTTTGAAACTGTACACAGCACTGGTCTACAATTCCTCACTTGGAAGACCCCCTTCTTAGTGGCCAAAACTTTCCTATGTAGAGAGAGCGGACTGCAGGAACTAACGGTGCAGTAACCATACATTCAAAGACAGAAGTTATGAGAAGTAATCCTAAATTCCTCCTAAAGGTTTTGCCACACTTCCATGTCCGCCAAATGATACAACTACCCGGGTTTTTCCAAAACCCAAAGTCATGAGCAGAACGTACATTAGACATGCTGCACGTCACAAGGGCAGTGATCTACTATTTACAGGAAGCAATAACAATCCAGAAGAACAATTGGTCCTTTTTTCAGCAGATGAAGTGGCACTATAGGAAAGACCAAGGAGACATTCCATGAGGAATAAAAGGGCAACGCTGGCCTGGGTAGCAAATGTCTCCGTGACATCTGCTTGGCACCTACGTGGGTTTCTATGCATAACTTCATAAAACGAGCCGTTGTTTGTCCACGTGCTAGAAAACTGCCCATATTGTTCTATTAAAATGTGTTAATTTGTTTTAAAAAGAAACATTCTTATTGCACTCATACGGCTCCTACATTTAGATGACGTTTTCTCTTTTTAGTTTTTACGGCATACATTTTAAAACTTAAAAAGTAACCTTCGCTCCAGCTTGCTGAGCTTGAGCTGAAAGTATAGATTTCTTGCCAGTCATCTCAATTCCTAATTTAAAAAAATATTCTCTCTCTGCCAATGTGTACCTTGATTCTTTTCATTTTTAAATCGAACGTAAAGTAATCTCATTTTCAGTTGGCATAAGTGGAAAAGAAACCAGGGCCTAGGTGGCCATGCCATGATTACGTGGATTTAAAAACTTCGAAAGCAGGGGTATATGAAGCGTATATGGTTGATTTAAAAGTGGTTATAAGATTCTGACACTGTTTTGTCTTGGAGTGCTATTAAAGAGACAGTAAGCTGCACATACACACGCCCACGCCGATGTCTTTGAATTTTAAATTATTCATGTTATTCATTTTTGTAGTGGCAAATCATCAATGCTTTTGAAACGAAACTCGAAGAAAATAGACGCCGGAAAAAATGAAGGTACCAACTACGAAACAGCTCCGCCTCCCGAGGACATCGAGAAGAACCAGAAAATACTACAGTGGATTGTGGAGGGTGAAAAGGAGATTAGCAGGCATAGGAAGACCAACCACGGGTAAGAGCGTGGGTTGTCTGATGCATCAGTGATGATTCTTGGTGAGAACAAGGACATTGTTTGTTGGTTATCATTATCAAAGAACATCACTCTAGTATCTGTGGAAGGAGCAAATGTTTTTCACACGCTTCTTCAATCCTCCGCTTTAACTCCATTATCCCACTTTCTGGAATGGGGAATGAAGTTATTGAGATTTTAAGATTGTTGGTTTAAAATCACCACTGTACTTCCGTTTTAAAGAATGAATCATTTAATTTCCATAAACCTAAATGACGTAACCACCTCCTATTCTGGAGTTTTCACTGTGAATCGGCTGCTAGCAGTTTGCATTTGAAGTGTAATTCCTGTTCTACGAATCTATCTCAGAATTTGTACTCCTCTTCTTTAATTATAGCTGTCCTATCACGAATCTAATTTACTGCCTACTGAGTCTGCTGCACCAATAAGCTCAACAGTACCACCATGACTTAATAGTAACTCCATTCTTTACTAATATTTCAACAATTTATATTGTTTTTAAATCAAAAGTTTATGAAATCATCTGTTTGTGACTCAGACTTGCACGTATTATCCATGTATCTTATACTATTATATACTAATCTATCTATATATACATTGTGTCTTCCAAACTGAGCATACTTATCTTCTGCTTATACATCGTTACAGTAGCACACAGACCAAACATGCAATTAAGGTAATTTGTTTTAAATGCATCCACATGCAATCTCCCATCAGACCAAGCACTCCTTTCTAAAATAAATAGTAAATGGGCACTTTCTATTTGACGGGCACTATGCATATCAGCTTGCCCAACTGGTTTAAGAAACTAAACTGACATTAAGTATCAATCAGACGTATAACTTAGTGATTTCTTAGAAAACTAGGGCCACTGCTGTTTAGAGCTTTATTGAAGGTAGTGTACAATAACTTAGAATTTTCGGGTGAAAGTGGTAGAATTTGGAGCAGAGGGCATGCAATGATTTAACATAATAAGCAAAGAAGGAAATCAGGTTGATTAATACATTTTGTGTGCACGGTTGTATATATTACATAATCCCGTTTTTTTCCTTTTACTGTGCATCTCTTGTTGTGTCAATGTTTTGTAGACATTTTTTTATTTTTGTTGAATTGTGACTTGAGTATTGAGGCCATATTTGGGAACATTGATTTTTGCTTATTTTGTTCATTCTAGTGATTAATATTATTTAATTATTAGTATTGCCCTGATTGAGCAATAGAAATCTTGAAACAGATCTTGGCCCAGAAGTGATTAAAACATTCATACAATGAAGAACCACTGATCAAGATTAAGCACCCCTGAAGGGCATGGCCAGGGAGGAGACCTGGCAAAACTAGTCTCCCCTGAGCTCTCCCTGGGGGGCCCTTAAACACGCCCCTGTAATGGCTTGTTATTGGCAGAGGTGTTCCCCCCCCGATGACCGTCAACATCAGCGCAGTGGAATGGGGGGCCCATTGTGAGCACCGCCCACTGTGATTCGCAGGCTGCGGCCTCTCAACTCGAGGAGGTGCGGCCGGTGGCCGGCAGCAGTGGCCGCCCGACATAGGTGGCCCAAGGTCCTTGGTGACAGAGAGTGGGGTTGGATCCTTGGCACCCCATGACGACTGGGTGGTTGCTTCTGGCCTAGAGCTTGTAAGCCCAGGTTTGGTGGCACACATAAAAGCAGTGGTGGGGGCTGGCCTGATGGGGCGTAAACACTCCACTGCACACAGCCAGCTACTGCTCATTTGGACAAAGCCCCCCTACTTGGCACCCCCATGTCGGCTGGGTGGTTGCTTCTGGCCTAGAGCTTGTAAGCCCCGGTTGAGTGGCACACATAAAAGCAGAGGTGAGGGCTGGCCCGATTGAGCTCAAACACTCCACTGCACACAGCCAGCTACTGCTCATTTGGACAAAGCCCCCCCTCCATAAAAGCCTGTGAGAGAGAGCTGCGAACTCCAGGAGATGACTCCCCCCCCCCCCCCCCCCCCCTCTGGAGAGTAGGCTAAGCCCAGAGGTAGGCCAGGGCCCATTTTGGTCTGTGACAGTACCAGAGGTAAGATCGGAGGGGTTGAGGGCTGACCAGGAGAGTGGAGATCCTCTATATGCTCCAGCCCCAGGTTGCCTACCAAATTATATGGACCTGGCACCCCAGCGCCCACCACATGCCCCCAGTGGACTGCATGAGAGGTGTGGGGCGCATATCTCTAATTGGAGCCTGTGAGCTGCCTTGTATTGAATCGTCAGGTCCCTGAGAGGACTCCCTAGGAGAATGTGACAGCAACCCCTCCCTCCAAAGCCTGGCCCCTCCACACAAGAGGCACCTTGCTCCATATTGATTCTTCCCTCTCTTATCAGCAACTGTGGCTTGGTGGCCTCGTGGGGACTCTACAGGCATACTGACTTTGGCATCACTGTTGATTGGGGGTGAGTCTCTGAACGGTGAGTAGCATATTTAGGTCCCACTTCAGGAACACTTTCAGTGGCTTCATCCTAGATAGCGCAGGTCTGAATTCTGACAGTCCGAGGGGATGTTGAACCAGATTTGTTCTGTGGCACATGCAAATAAGATCCCTGTTGCCCCTGCATCACAATGGCAGCGAATAAATCTAAACTCCAAGGTCAGAGTGGGGGGATTTGGACTCCCACACCCCAGCAGCCAAAGATGACAAACCGCTCCTGCTTGCAGAATTTCACAAAGATCACACATCTCTTTGCCAGCACTTTACCAGGGCCATAACTGACCTTGACCAGTCATTACGCCAGAGAGATGGCCACCTTGACACAGTAGAAACGACTGTGGCACTTCATGTACTCGGAAGTGTCGATCGGACGGCCCATATTGAAAAACAGGATCTGGGCAACTGGCACTCGAAGACGAGATTGACGACCTGATAAACTGTTTCAGGTGAAGTAACATTCGCATTTGGGACCTGGAAGCCTCTATTTAGGCAGCAGATCTCCTGTCCCATGTCCAGGCTCTCTCCACCCATCCCCTGCAGCCTCCTGATTAGTCGCTGGTCCTCCTCGATTGCACTTACAGGGTGTATTCTGCCTTTCAACAAAAAATGAACCTGGCTCTAGACGCTCTGACTCTGTTCACTATTTCCATCAGAAGAAACAGATTCTTCGAGCTGCACGGCAACAGGAACAGATGGTCTTCCTTGGAGATTCATCTCCTTGTTTCAGGATATAATCTGGCCCATACATTAGCCCACCGCAAAGATTTAAAAGATGTCACTCACGATCTGCAGCACCTCATAATCCCGTAATGGTGGGGCTTCCTGCTCCGCTTTCATTTACTTATGAAGATAATAAGCGGATCGCCACTCGCATGCCCCAAAAAGCTGGAGAGGCACCCCTCCGCGCACCTGATGTGAACTAGACTTCTGAGTCAATAGATCTTGCTGTAGTGAATGGGGGGGGTTGCAGGAGGGCTTGTGCTTCCAACCTTCTTGACAGGCCAAGAGGAAAGCGCAGAAGCAATGACAACAGGCTGATAAAGAGCGCCGTTCCCCCACTTCTCTTGACAACATGTTGCCTTGACTACCCTGTCAATATCAGCAGGATTTCATTTTTTTTCTTTCATTTTTTTGTTTTTTTTTGTTCCTTGCTCTGTGACTGATCAGGGGCAGGGGGTAGCCTTTCTCTTCTCCCACCAGTGACTGATTTCTGTTTCTCGGTTGGATTGTACGGAAGTCAGGGGGTCACCTGGGATTACCCAGGAACTTGCTGCTTCAGAGTTGTGCTCCATAATTGTCTTTGAGAGTACACTTTTCTACTCATTCTAATCTTTGCATTTTGATTTGTTATCGGTGTTCTTAATGGTTGAGGGGCCAGGTAGCTCCCTCGCCGTTTGGCCCTCTCCTTCTGTTATTGAAATTTACGTTTTTTTGTTAGTTCCTCATAGTTACCAATGCACTTGCTTTTCATGTTCCTCCGGAGGGGCAAGATCAGCGCCCACTTAATTTCACCCTGGATGCTTTGGGAACTTATATACATTCTCAAAGATGACTACTTTCTAGTTTCCCTCCACATACAGGGCCTGAACACCCCGCTCAAACGCAGAGCACTAACCAACTGGTTGCACCGCAAAAAGGTTGATGTGGGCTTTCTACAGGAGACTCATGTCTTCTGAGCTGACACTAAATGCCTTCACACCTGTTGGAACCCCACATAGTTTCACTCTTGTAACACCTGTAAGTCCCAGGGAGTGGCTATCTTGCTCAGCGGTAATCTCTCCTTTACCTTAGATAGGACCCATAGAGACCATGAAGGACAGCAGATAGGCATAACGTCCTCAATAAAAATCAGCGTGTCTTGGGCATCGGGTGATATGAATCCCACCCCACTGAATGAAATGGCACTTAAAGACCCAGTTCTCCCCGATCTTATTAAGGGATCTTATTAAGGAAGCTATAGAACACTACTTCCCTGAAAATGACACCAGAGAGGTGTCTCCGGAGACCTAGGGATGCGGCAAAAGCAGTCTTTCGCAGATAAGTTATTTCTCATTCAGCAACCTTCAAAAGGGTGAACAAACTTTGCCAACAGGAATTAGAGGCTCTGACACAAAAGGCAGAAGTGTGACATAGGGATAGGGGCTCTCCTAGGACTTTGCGAGACCTATGGTAACTCAGTGGTGAGCTTGAACACCTCTTAATGGAATCGGCAGCCGAGAAGCTGGTCTTTATTAATCAAACATATTACCAAAAAGGGGATAAGGCAGACAGACTCCTAGTATGTAAACTCCGCTCCACTCATAACCACGTTAGTAGATAAGGGTCACCACTGTCGAAAGATTGATGAAATGCTCTAGATCTTTAGAAGTTACTATTCAACTCTTTATCAGGCTTGTCAACTCAGTTCCTAGTACCAGGATGACCAGTTAAGCGCCTATACTTCCCCAGATAGGTCTGTGGAACTGCTTCTGCTCAAAGACTATATCACCCCGTAAAAGGTCCATGTGGTGGCTAGCAAGCTTCACCCAGGCGAAGCACCCGACCCCAATGGCTACACTGCTAATTTTTGCAAAGCCTATTGTAGGAGGCAGGCCTGGTTTGTAGTGGGTAGCAGTGGTCCTTATACCTGGTCCAGTTATCCCTTATTAATGAAATGTAGGCAGTGTATAGCAGCTAAGGCTGTCTAGGGGTAGCTGTAGCAGAGCAGCCAAGGCTGAACTAGGAGGCATGCAAAGCTCTTGCAATACCACTATAGCTACACAGTACTTATACAGAATAAAAAACAATACTCAGTGTTACCAAAAATAAAGGTACTTTATGTTCGGTGGCATGTGTAGCTGCATATACACATGCTGTGCATAGTCCGCCGTCTGGTGTTGGGTCGGAGTGTTACAAGTTGTTTTTCTTCGAAGAAGTCTTTTCGAGTCACGAGACCGAGGGACTCCTCCCACTTTCGTTCCATTGCGCATGGGCGTCGACTCCATCTTAGATTGTTTTTTTTCCACCATCTTGTTCGAACGTGTTCCTTTTCGCTCCGTGTTTCGGGTCGGAAAGTTAGTCAGAATCAACGGAAAATTTGTCGGTATTGTTTCGTTCGGTATCGGGATAGTTAGGGCAAATCGACACCGAGCCTTAAAGAGCTCCGGTAACCCTTCGGGGTATTTTTGATCCCCCGTTGGGGCCTGGTCGGCCCGACCGCGTGCAACATCGAGACTGATGGAACGGACCCCGTTCCGATTCTGTCCTAAATGCCACAGTAAATATCCTTATACAGACCAACATTTGGTCTAACTTGTGCCTGTCCCCCGAGCACAAGGAAGAGTCGTGTGAGGCCTGTCGCGCGTTTCGGTCGAGAAAAACGCTCAGGGACTGAAGAGCCAGGAGGTTACAGATGGCTTCCACGCCGACAGGACAACAAGGGTTCGAGGAGGAAGGGGAAGAAGAAACTTTCTCCATCCGCGATTCGGATTCCGAAGAATTCGACGTCGACGAGCAACCAACCGTGAGTAAGACGTCGAAAGAAAGAACACACGAAAAAACAGACAAAGCCCAGGGGACGCCACTGCCAACAGGCCATGGCTCAACCCATAAAGTAGGTGACCGTCCATCAGCTCCGAAAAAGGGCGAGCTGGTGCCGAGATCGTCCCACTCAGGTCGAGACACAGGCACGCAGCAATCGCGGGGACCGAGAAAGTGCCGCACAAAAGGGTCTGCACCGAGACAGCGGCACCGAAGCTGCTCGGCACAGACAGCGGCACCGAAGCTGCTCGGCACAGAGATAGCGGCACCGAAGATGGTCGACACCGAGAGGGTACGACACCGAAAAAGAGAAAGATCTCGTCGGAGCCGAAAACAACAAAAGACACGGTTTTGGTGCCAAAACGCCCAGCAACCGAACCGAAAGCCAGTTCCTACTCAGAGGAACAATCACTGTCCTCACAACTACAAAGACACAGATTTGAGGAGGAATTACAGACAACTGATGTAGATCACACACAAAAGCGGATCTTTATACAAAGTGGTACAGGGAAGATCAGCACTCTTCCCCCAATCAGAAGAAAAAGGAAACTAGATTTCCAACAACAAGAAAAGACACCACAAGCAAAAGTGGTAAAGAAGGTAACTCCACCACCGGCAACTCATATATCGCCGGCACAGACTCCGCCACAATCACCAGCACATACCACCATGAGCCAAGATGATCAGGACGCATGGGATCTCTATGACGCTCCAGTATCGGACAATAGCCCTGAGTCGTACCCCACTAAGCCCTCTCCACCTGAGGACAGTACAGCATATGCACAGGTGGTAGCTAGGGCAGCAGAGTTTCATAATGTATCGCTACATTCAGAGCCTATCGAGGATGACTTCCTCTTTAACACCCTGTCCTCCACCCATAGCAATTATCAAAGCCTTCCTATGCTCCCAGGAATGCTAAGGCACGCTAAACAAATTTTTAAGGAGCCAGTTAAAAGCAGAGCAATAACTCCAAGGGTGGAGAAGAAATACAAAGCACCGCCCACAGACCCTGCTTTTATTACATCACAACTGACACCAGATTCAGTTGTCGTAGGAGCAGCTCGTAAAAGAACCAACTCGCACACATCAGGCGACGCACCACCTCCTGACAAGGAGAGCCGCAAGTTTGATGCAGCGGGGAAAAGGGTTGCAGCACAAGCTGCAAATCAATGGTGCATCGCCAACTCGCAGGCACTCCTAGCGCGATATGACAGAGCCCATTGGGACGAGATGCAGCATCTCATCGAGCACCTCCCCCAAAGAATTCCAGCAACGGGCAAAACAAGTGGCTGAAGAGGGACAGAATATATTCAACAACCAAATCTGTTCTTCTATGGATGCAGCAGATACAGCTGCAAGAACAATAAATACTGCTGTAACAATAAGGAGGCACGCATGGTTGCGCACATCCGGCTTCAAACCTGAGATACAACAGGCAGTGCTCAATATGCCGTTCAATGAACAGCAATTGTTTGGCCCAGAAGTGGACACTGCAATTGAAAAATTAAAAAAGGACACTGACACAGCTAAAGCCATGGGCGCACTCTATTCCCCGCAGGGCAGAGGCACATTTGGCACATTTCGCAAAACTACTTTCAGAGGAGGGTTTCGAGGTCAAGCCACAGAAGCCAGCACCTCACAATCAAGACCACCTCCCTACCAGGGACAATATCAAAGGGGTGGCTTTCGGGGCCAATACAGAGGGGGCCAATTCCCAAGAAACCGGGGAAAGTTTCAAGGTCCAAATAAACAGTGACTCACAGGTCACACAACCCCTTCACACAACACCAGTGGGGGGAAGACTAAGCCAGTTCCACAAATCATGGGAAGAAATAACAACAGACACTTGGGTCTTAGCAATTATCCAACATGGTTATTGCATAGAATTTCTCCAACTCCCTCCAAATGTCCCACCGAAATCACACAATATGTCAAAACAGCATATAGACCTTCTAGGACTAGAAGTTCAAGCATTACTGCAAAAAGACACAATAGAATTAGTGCCAAAAACACAAAAGAACACAGGAGTTTACTCACTGTACTTTCTAATACCAAAAAAGGACAAAACTCTGAGACCAATATTAGATCTCAGAACACTAAACACCTACATCAAATCAGACCACTTTCACATGGTCACGTTACAAGACGTAATACCACTACTGAAACAGCAAGACTACATGACAACGTTAGATCTAAAAGACGCGTATTTCCATATACCGATACATCCCTTGCACAGGAAATACCTAAGGTTCGTATTCAAAGGAATACATTACCAATTCAAAGTGTTGCCATTCGGAATAACAACAGCACCAAGAGTCTTTACAAAATGTCTAGCAGTAGTAGCTGCACATATCAGGAGGCAGCAAATACACGTGTTTCCGTACCTAGACGATTGGTTAATCAAAACCAACTCGCTAACAAAGTGTTCACACCACACAGATTATGATATACAAGCCCTTTACAAACTAGGTTTCTCCATCAACTATGCAAAGTCACACCTTTTGCCTCGTCAAACACAGCAATACTTAGGAGCAAAAATCAAGACAACAAAAGGGATAGCCACTCCAAGTCCACATAGGGTTCAAAATTTTCACAAGGTGATACAAGCTATGTATCCAACACAAAAGATACACGCAAAGATGGTATTAAAACTCCTAGGCATGATGTCCTCATGCATAGCCATTGTCCCAAACGCAAGATTGCACATGCAGCCCTTACAACAGTGCCTAGCATCACAATGGTCACATGCACAGGGTCAACTTCTAGATCTGGTGTTGATAGACCGCCAAACATACATCTCGCTTCTATGGTGGAACAGTACAAATTTAAACAAAGGGCGGCCTTTCCAAGATCCAGTGCCACAACACGTAATAACAACAGATGCTTCCATGACAGGGTGGGGAGCACACCTCAATCAACACAGCATACAAGGACAATGGGACGTACATCAAAGAAAGTTTCATATAAATCACCTAGAATTGTTAGCAGTATTTCTAGCGTTGAAAGCATTCCAACCAATGATAACCCACAAATACATTCTTGTCAAAACAGACAACATGACAATGTATTATTTAAACAAACAGTGGGGAACACACTCGACACAGTTGTGTCTCCTAACACAAAAAATATGGCATTGGGCAATTCACAACCACATTCGCCTAATAGCAGTTTATTCCAGGGATCCAGAACCAGCTAGCAGACAATCTCTCTCGGGATCACCAACAAGTCCACGAATGGGAAATTCACCCCCAAATCCTGAACACTTACTTCCAAATTTGGGGAACACCTCAAATAGATCTATTTGCAACAAAAGAAAACGCAAAATGCCAAAACTTCGCATCCAGGTACCCACACCGCGAATCTCAAGGCAATGCTCTATGGATGAATTGGTCAGGGATATTTGCGTACGCTTTTCCCCCTCTCCCTCTCCTTCCATATCTAGTAAACAGATTGAGTCAAAACAAACTCAAACTCATACTAATAGCACCAACATGGGCAAGACAACCTTGGTATACCACACTACTAGACCTGTCAGTAGTACCTCATGTCAAACTACCCAACAGGCCAGATCTGTTAACACAACAGATCAGGCATCCAAACCCAGCATCGCTGAATCTAGCAATTTGGCTCCTGAAATCCTTGAATTTTGGACACTTAAACCTTACACAAGAGTGTATGGAGGTCATAAAACAAGCTAGAAGACCATCCACTAGACACTGCTATGCAAGTAAATGGAAAAGATTTGTTTGTTACTGCCATAATAATCAAGTCCAACCATTGCATGCATCTCCAAAAGATGTAGTAGGATATTTACTACATTTACAAAAATCAAATCTAGCTTTCTCTTCCATAAAAATACATCTCGCAGCAATATCTGCTTACCTGCAGATTACTCATTCAACTTCCCTATTTAGAATACCTGTCATTAAAGCGTTTATGGAGGGCCTAAAGAGAATTATACCACCAAGGACACCCCCTGTTCCTTCATGGAACCTCAACATTGTCTTGATAAGGCTCATGGGTCCACCTTTCGAACCCATGCATTCTTGTGAAATGCAATACTTAACGTGGAAAGTTGCATTTCTCATTGCCATCACATCTCTAAGAAGAGTAAGTGAAATACAGGCGTTTACCATACAAGAACCATTTATTCAAATACACAAACATAAGGTCGTTCTAAGAACAAATCCAAAATTCTTACCAAAGGTTATCTCACCATTCCACTTAAACCAAACAGTGGAATTACCAGTGTTCTTCCCACAGCCAGATTCAATAGCTGAAAGAGCACTACATACATTAGACATCAAAAGAGCGCTAATGTACTACATTGACAGGACAAAAGAAATTAGGAAGACAAAACAACTGTTTATTGCCTTTCAAAAACCTCATACAGGAAATCCAATTTCAAAACAAGGTATCGCCAGATGGATAGTAAAGTGCATCCAAACCTGCTATCTTAAAGCAAAAAGAGAACTGCCTATTACACCAAAGGCACACTCAACCAGAAAGAAAGGTGCTACTATGGCCTTTCTCTGAAATATTCCAATGACCGAAATATGTAAGGCAGCAACATGGTCTACGCCTCATACATTTACTAAACACTACTGTGTAGATGTGTTATCTGCACAACAAGCCACAGTAGGTCAAGCTGTACTAAGAACTTTATTTCAAACTACTTTCACTCCTACAGGCTGAACCACCGCTTTTGGGGAGATAACTGCTTACTAGTCTATGCACAGCATGTGTATCTGCAGCTACACATGCCACCGAACGGAAAATGTCACTTACCCAGTGTACATCTGTTCGTGGCATTAGTCGCTGCATATTCACATGCGCCCACCCTCCTCCCCGGGAGCCTGTAGCCGTTTAGAAGTAGATCTTGAACATTTGTACATTTGTAAATATATTACATTAAACCTTCATTTTGTACATACGTATTTATTCCATTGCATGGGCACTATTATTAGCATACACAACTCCTACCTCACCCTCTGCGGGGAAAACAATCTAAGATGGAGTTGACGCCCATGCGCAATGGAACCAAAGTGGGAGGAGTCCCTCGGTCTCGTGACTCGAAAAGACTTCTTCGAAGAAAAACAACTTGTAACACTCCGACCCAACACCAGACGGCGGACTATGCACAGCATGTGAATCTGCAGCGACTAATGCCACGAACAGATGTACACTGGGTAAGTGACATTTTCCTTTAGTGACACAAGGCCAACAATATCTTAGAGACAATACTCCTTCTGGAGGTAAGTATTATACACAATATATACACTAGTAACCAAAATCAGGTAAGTAAACAGTCCTAGAATAGTGCAAACAGTAGAAAATACTATAGATGGCAATAGGCCTGGGGGCAACACAAACCATATACTAAAATAGTGGAATGCGAAAGTCTGATTTCACCCCCATTCCACCACCCCCACCCCCAGGCAAGTGTAGTGTGTAGAGGGGCGCTGGGAATGTAAGAAAACACCAAATTTGTCAGGTACCCCAACCCAGAGCCCAGGAAAAAGGAGTAAAGTATAGAAAGTTTCCTCAGAACACACTAGACTTCGTGATGAAGAATTTACCAAGAACCAAGCAAGACTGCAAGCAACCAACAATGGATTCCTGGATCTGAAGACCTGTGGAGAGAGGACACCAAGTCCAGAAGTTAGTGAAGAGTCCAGAGAGAACAGGAGCCCCTGCCCACCTGGAAGAGGGTGCAAAAGTGGATTCTCCGGTTGGAAGAAGAGTACGGAAAAGCACCAAAGAAGATAGCTGCAGGTTCCTGCTTGATGCAAGAGATGTCCCACGTCGAGTTGTTGGATGCAGGCTGTTTGTGTGGCTGGATTCCGCCAACAAGCCTTGGTTCACGCTGTAGGAGGCTGGCCTGGCTTGTAGTGGGTACCAGAGGTACTTAAACCTTGTGCCAGGTCCAGTTCTCCCTTATTAGTGTAGAAGAGGTGTTTCTAGCAGCTTAGGCTGATAGAAGGTAGCTATGACAAAGCAGCTTAGGCTGAACTAGGAGACATGTAAAGCTCCTACTATACCACTGGTGTCATATGCACAATATCATAAGAAAACACAATACACAGAATTACTAAAAATAAAGGTACTTTATTTTTATGACAATATGCCAAAAATATATCAGTGAGTACCCTCAGTATGAGGATAAGTTATATACACAAGATATATGTACACAAACTAAAATTATGCAGGTAATGGCAAGAAAAGTAATGCAAGCAGTGTAAAGTTACAGTAGATGGCAATAGGAGCACATAGGTATAGGGGCAACAAAAACCATATACTCAAAAAGTGGAATGCGAACCATGAATGGACCCCAAACCTATGTGAGCTTGTAGAGGGTCGCTGGGACTGTAAGAAAACAGTGAGGGTTAGAAAAATAGCCCTCCCCAAGACCCTGAAAGGTAGGTGTAAAGTGCACCTACTACCCCCAGAGAGCACAGAAGTCATGATAGGGGGATTCTGCAGGAAGAACAAACACCAGCAATGCAACAAAAGTGGATTTCCGGACCTGAGTACCTGTAAGACAAGGGGACCAAGTCCAATAGTCGCGACAGTGTCGAGAGTGGGCAGGAGCCCAGGAAATGCCAGCTGAGGGTGCAAGGAAGCTGCCACCTGTTGGAAGAAGCTTGGAGTTCTGCAAGAAAGAAGAGGACTAGGAACTTCTCCTTTGGAGGTTTGATGTCCCACGTCGCGATGAAGCTTGCAGAGGTGTTCCCACGCAGAAAGACCGCAAACAAGCCTTGCTAGCTGCAAGGGTCGCGGTAGAGGTTTTTGGATGCTGCTGTGGCCCAGGAGGGACCAGGATGCCGCCACTTGTCTGAGGAGACAGAAGGAGCGCCCAGCAATCCAGCGAGCCCTAACAGAAGCAGGCAGCACCCGCAGAAGTACCTGAACAGGCACTTGGAAGAAGAGTGAACCGGAGTCCACGCAAAGTCACAAAAGGGAGTCCCACGACGCCGGAGGACAACTCATAAGGTTGTGCACTGCAGGTTAGAGTGTCGGGGACCCATGCTTGGCTGTGCACAAAGGAAATCCTGGACGAGTGCACAGTAGCCGGAGCAGCTGCAAATCACGCAGTACCCAGCAATCCAGTCTGGCATGGGGAGGCAAGGACTTACCTCCACCAAACTTGGACTGAAGAGTCACTGGACTCTGGGAGTCACTTGGACAGAGTTGCTGAGTTCCAGGGACCACGGTTGTCGTACTGAGAGGGGACCCAGAGGACCGGTGATGCAGTCTTTTGTTGCCTGCGGTTGCAGGGGGACGATTCCGTCGACCCACAGGAGATTTCTTCAGCGGTCCTGGTGCAGAGAGGAGGCAGGCTACCCCCAGAGCATGCACCACCTGGAAACAGTCGAGAAAGCTGGCAGGATGAAGCGATACAAGGTTGCTAGTAGTTGTCTTGCTACTTTGTTGCGGTTTTGCAGGCGTCCTGGCAGAAGGTGAAGAGGGAGATGCAGAGGAACTCTGGTGAGCTCTTGCATTCGTTATCTGGTGAGACCCTAAATACTCTGGGACTACTCTCCTATCGACGAGCATGATCGCTGGAACACAGGTGGTGGACCGAAGTGACCCAGACTGTCCAAAGGTCCAGCTGTCCAAATTTAGTGGGGGTAGGAGCTTGCCTCCCGTGCTAGACAGTACCCCTGTACACGTCTTCTGCAGCTCCTTGGGCTTCTGTGCACATCTTCCAAAAGTTCTTCGTGCACAGCGTAGCCCAGGTCCCCAGCTGCGTGGGATCACCCAGTGTAGTGCCACGATGACTGCACTTTGCCTCTTCTTTGTCCCAGTGTACTGAGACTCCCGTGGGCGCTGCCTGGTCTTCTGAGGGCTCACTGAAGTGCTGAGAGCTCCCTCTGTCTCCTTAGTCCGAGTTGAGACCTCCAGGTCCCTCCAAGGTCCGGGCAAGCTCCTCTTTGACGCAAATCGCGTACTTGCATGTGTGAGAAAGTATCCTCTTTCTAGCCTTGTTACCCCCACTTTTGGCCTGTTTGTGAGTATATGTCAGGGTGTTTCCACTGTCTCACTGGGACCCTGCTAGCCAGGACCCCATTGCTCATAAGTTTGTGGCCTATATGTATGTGTTCCCTGGGTGATGCCTAACTGTCTCACTGAGGCTCTGCTAACCAGAACCTCAGTGGTTATGCTCTCTCTGCTTTCCAAATTTGTCACTAACAGGCTAGTGACTAAATGTACCAATTCACATTGGCATACTGGTACACCCATATAATTCCCTAGTATATGGTACTGAGGTACCCAGGGTATTGGGGTTCCAGGAGATCCCTATGGGCTGCAGCATTTCTTTTGTCACCCATAGGGAGCTCTGACAATTCTTACACAGGCCTGCCACTGCAGCCTGCGTGAAATAACGTCCACATTATTTCACAGCCATTTACCACTTCACTTAAGTAACTTATAAGTCACCTATATGTCTGACCTTCACCTGATGAAGGTTGGGTGCAAAGTTACTTAGTGTGTGGGCATCCTGGCACTAGCCACTACCTATGTACAGCGTCACAATGGTAACTCCGAACATGGCCATGTAACATGTCTAAGATCATGGAATTGTCACCCCAATACCATTCTGGCATTGGGGAGACAATTCCATGATCCCCCGGGTCTCTAGCACAGAACCAGGGTACTGCCAAACTGCCTTTCCGGGGTCTCCACTGCAGCTGCTGCCAACCCCACAGGCAGGTGTCTGCCCTCCTGGGGTCCAGGCAGCCCTGACCCAGGAAGGCAGAGCAAAGGACTTCCTCTGAGAGAGGGTGTAACACCCTCTCCCTTTGGAAATAGGTGTGAGGGCTGGGGAGTAGTAGCCTCCCCCAGCCTCTGGAAATGCTTTAATGGGCACAGATGGTGCCCATCTCTGCATAAGCCAGTCTACACCGGTTTAGGGATCCCCCAGCCCTGCTCTGGCACGAAACTGGACAAAGGAAAGGGGAGTGACCACTCCCCTAACCTGCACCTCCCAGGGGAGGTGCCCAGAGCTCCTCCAGTGTGTCCTAGACCTCTGCCATCTCGGAAACAGAGGTCTGTGGCACACTGGACTGCTCTGAGTGGCCAATGCCAGCAGGTGACGTCAGACTCCTCCTGATAGGTGCTTACCTTTCTCTTTAGCCAATCCTCATCTGAGGGCTATTTAGGGTCTCTTCTGTGGGTATCTCACCAGATAACCAATGCAAGAGCTCACCAGAGTTCCTCTGCACTTCTCTCTTCGACTTCTGCCAAAGATTGACTGCTGACAGCTCCAGGACGCCTACAAAACCGCAACAAAGTAGCAAGAAGACTACCAGCAACATTGTAGTACCTCATCCTGCCGGCTTTCTCGACTGCTTCCTGGTGGTGCATGCTCTGAGGGCTGTCTGCCTTCACCCTGCACTGGAAGCCAAGAAGAAATCTCCTGTGGGTCGACGGAATCTTCCCCCTGCCAACGCAGGCACCAAACTTCTGCATCACTGGTCCCCTGGGTCCCCTCTCATCCTGACGAGCGTGGTCCCTGGAACACAGGAGCTGCATCCAAGTGTCCCCGACAGTCCAGTGGCCCTTCTGTCCAAATTTGGTGGAGGTAAGTCCTTGCCTCCCACGCCAGACAGTAATCCTGTGAACTGCAGCTGCTAGGGCTTCTGTGCACTCTTGCAATACTTCCTTTGTGCACAGCCTAGCCCAGGTCCCCAGCACTCCGTCCTGCATTGCCCAACCCGCTGAGTTGGACTCAGACTTCTTGGGACCCTCCTTTGTTGTGCTGAGTCGACCGTCGTGCTCAGATTTTCTGTATGCCTGTTCAGGTGCTTTTGTGGGTGCTGCCTGCTTCCGCGTGGGCTCTCTGTGTTGCTGAATGCCCCCTCTGTCTCCTCCTCCAAGGTGCGACTTCCTGGTCCGTCCTGGGCCCGGGCAGCACCCAAAATCCTAAACCGCGACTCTTGCAGCTAGCAAGGATTGTTTGCAGTCTTTCTGCGTGGAAACAACTCTGCATACTCCAGCACGCAGTGGGACATCTTCTGACTAAAAGAGAAGTTCCTGGCACCTTCTGTTGTTGCAGAATCTTCGGCGTCTTCCTCCCGGAGGCCGCCCTTTTGCACTTTCATCTGGGGTTTAGTGGGCTCCTGCCCCCCCTGGAGACTTGAGTGACTCTTGGACTTGGTCCCCTTCCTTTACAGGTCCCCAGGTCCAGGAATCCGTCTTCAGTGCTTTGCAGTCAGTTGTTGTCCTTGCAGAATCCCCTATCTCGACTTTACTGTCTTTCTGGGGTAGTAGGGTAACTTTACACCCACTTTTCAGGGTCTTGGGGTGGGGTATCTTGGACACCCTTAGTGTTTTCTTACTCCCAGCGAACCTCTACACACTAAACTAGGCATGGGGTCCATTCGTGGTTTGCATTCCACTTTTGGAGTATATGGTTTGTGTTGGCCCTAGGCCTATTTTTCCCTATTGCATTCTATTATGTTCTACAGAGTTTGCACTACTTTTCTAACTGTTTACCTACCTGATTTTGGTTGTGTGTGTATATTTTGTGTATATTACTTACCTCCTAAGGGAGTATATCCTCTGAGATACTTTTGGCATATTGTCACTAAAATAAAGTACCTTTATTTTTAGTAACTCTGAGTATTGTGTTTCTTATGATATAGTTCTAAGTGTTATAAGTGGTATAGTAGGAGCATTGCATGTCTCCTAGTTCAGCCTAAGCTGCTCTGCTATAGTTACCTCTATCAGCCTAAGCTGCTAGAATACCTCTTATCTACTAATAAGGGATAACTGGACCTGGCACAAGGTGTAAGTACCACTAGGTACCTACTATAAGCCTGGCCAGCCTCCTACACAGGGGCACTCTTGAGGAGCTCTGGGCACCACCCCTGGGGTGGTGATGGACAGGGGAGTGGTCACTCTCCTCTCCTTTGTCCAGTATTGCACCGGGGACTTGAGGGAGGGGGGTCCCTGAACCGGTGTAAACTGGAGTATGCAAGGAAGGCACCTTTTGTGCCCTGTTAAAGCATTTTCAGAGGCTCTGAAAAGATACCCCTCCCATGCCTGTAACACCTATTTCCAATGGGAGAGGGTGTAACATCCCTCTCCTAAAGTAAAGGCATTGTTCTGCTTTCCTGGGATTGAGCTGCTCAATCTCCAGGATGGCAGAAACCGGTCTGTGAGGTGACAGCAGCCGGGCTGCAGTGGAAACCTCAGAGAGCTGGTTTGGCAGTACTGGGGGTCCATGGTGGAGGCCCCAGGGTGCATGGAATTGGCCCCCAATACCAAATTTGGATTAGGGGTTCATTTTCACAATCTTAGACACCTCACATGGCCATATTTGGAGTTACCTTTGTGAAGCTACAAATATGTATTGACATATATGTAGTGGATGCTTATAATGGTGTCCTACTGATAAAAGCAACAGGTTGATCCTGGCCATCTGATTTTAGTTGTGATAGCACTACCCCAAGTTCACATGCATCTGCCTGTACAATTAATTTGTAGAGTAATTTGGGGTTTTTAGGACAGGTGCAGTACACATAGCCTGCTTAAGCTCCTCAAAAGCTCTTTGACATCTTGCTGCCCATAAAACCCTTTTGGGCATCTTCTTAGAGGTGAGGCCATTAAGAGGGACAAGGGAGCCACAGTCCTTAGTGAACCTGGTGTAATACCAAGAAAGGCTCAGACCTGGGTCTGAGTAGTAGGGAGAGCCCAGTCTATAATAGTCTGTATCGTCCCCTGTAGCAGTTCAATCTGTTCTCCACCTACCAGGTGGCCCAGATAAACCACTTTCCCCTGCCCTATCTGGCATTTTAAAGCCTTGATAGTAAGGCCTGCCTTTTGCAGGGCCTCCAAAACTTTCCATAGGTGGACCAGGTGGTCACCCCACGTTTAGCGAAGTACAGCAATATCATCTAGATATGCTGCACTGAATGCTTTCGAACCTTGGAGGACTTTGCTCACCAGCCTCTGGGAAGTGGCAGGTGCATTTTCCAGGCTAAAGGGAATAACTATAATATGATGATGCCCTCCAATGGTTGAAAATGCAGTTTTTGGTTTAGCATCCTTTTTTTAATTTGATCTGCCAATACCCTGCAGTCAAATCAAAGGTGCTTAGATACTTGGCAGATGCCAATGTATCTATGAGGTCATCTGCCCTGGATATAGGGTGAGCATCTGTTTTCGTAACTGTATTGAGCCCTCTGTAGTCTACATAAAACCTAATTTCTCTCTTTCCATCTTTGCTATGAGGTTTGGGGACAAGCACCACTGGTATGGCCCAGGCGTTGTCTGAGTGCTCAATAACACATAGGTCCAACACTTTCTGAACCTCAGATTTAATACAGTCTCTGACATGGTCAGGCTGCCTATAAATCTTACTTTTGACAGGCAGGCTGTCTCCAGTATCAGTGGTATGCTCACACCAAGTAATGGTACCAGGTGTGAGTGAATATAGTTCAGACAATTGGCGTAGTAAATTCTTACAGACGTCCCTCTGCTCTGCTGTGAGGCAGTCTGCAAGTACAACTGCTTTCACTAAGCCATCAGCTTCAGTGTTGGAGAAGAGGTCAGAGAGAGGGTCACGATCTTCCTCCTGCCCTTCAGCTGTGGCCATGAATAGGGTTAAATCTGCCCTATCATAGTAGGGTTTAAGGCAGTTGACATGATAAACCCTGAGGGGACTTCAGGCAGTGCCAAGGTCTACCAAATAGGTGACTTCACCATTCCCCCCACAATAAGATGTGGTCCACTTAATTTTTCTTGGAGTGCTCTTGGTGCCACAGTCTCCAAAACCCACACCTTCTGTCTTGGGTGTTAATCACTCAGGACAGCCTTCTGGTCATGCCATTGCTTCTGAAGCCCTTGGCTTGGCTGGCCTTGAGGTTTTTAGTGGCCTTTTTAATATACTCAGCCATTCTTGATCTTAGACCAAATACATAGTCCACAGTGTCTTGTTTAGGGGCCTTCAATGGTTACTCCCACCCCTCTTTCACAAGAGCAAGGGGACCTCAACAGGGTGATCATAGAAGAGATCAAAGGGGCTGTAGCCCACTCCTTTCTCTCAACCAGTCCATTTGTTTGTGGATGATGGAGTGTGGTGAATTTGTTACACCACACTCCTTCCACATAGCATTTAAGTATGCAGAATGAAGTGTTCTACCCCTGTCTGATACTACCTCTTTAGGAAAGCCTACCCTGGAAGACATCCCAGGAGGGCCTTTGCCACTGCTGGAGCTGTAGTGGTCCTTAAGGGGATGGCTTCTGGAGAATCTTGTGTGATTGTCCACTACCACTACGACAAACCTATTACCAGATGCAGTTGGAGTGTCAAGGGGGGCAACCATGTCAGCCCTAGCCTTTCAAATGGCACCCCAAACATTGGCAGTGGGATTAAAGGGGCCTTTGGGGGTGTCATCAGTTTAGCCACTGGCTTGGCAAGTCACACGAGCGACAAAACTTTTGTGACCTCTGACATGTGAGGCCAGTGAAAGTGAGGGACAAGCCTGTCCCGGGTTTTACTTTCCCCCAGATGTCCGGCCAAAGGAATATCATGTGCCAGAATTAGGAGGAATTCCCTAAACTTCAAGGGAATGACCAGTCTCCCGGTAGTGGCAGGTTTAGGGTCCCTTACCTCAGTATAAAGGAGATTGTTCTCCCAATAAACTGTGTGAGTCACTGATATCCTCATTTTGCTGTTTGACAGTTTACTGTCTAAGACCCTGTAGTGTTGGACAGGTCTGCTGTGCCACACTCTGCTCTTCCTTGGCAAGCCCCCCTGCACCCAAGAGCTCAGCTGTGTCAGCTTCAAGCTCCTCCGGTGTAGGTTCTGCACACGGAGTTGACTCCTCAAAAGGGAAATCTTCTGGAGAGGGAAGGATAGTGGACAAGGGTTTGCCCCTTCTACCCCTGGTTTTTGGGAGCACTTGTCCTATTGTTTCAGGATCCAAGTTTCCCTGTCCTGTTTGCTCTTACCTGGGCTCAGGCCAAGAAGCAAAGATGTGCCCTGGAAATCCCAGCATGGCTGCATGGGCCTCCAACTCCACTTCTGCCCAAGCTGAAGTTTCCAAATCATTGCCCAAGAGACACTCTACAGATAAGTCAGTGGATACCACAACCTTTTAAGGACCAGTAAACACCCCCCCCCCCCCCCCAGTTGAGATTAACAGCCATGGGGTGGCTAACAGTGTTGTTATGGGCGTCAGTAACTTGGTACTGCTAATCAAGTAGGTGTTTCTCAGGCAACCATTTTCTCCATCACCATAGTGACACTGGCACCCGTGTCCATGTAGTCCTCAACCTGAACACCATTTATTTGGGATAGTTGCTTGTGCTTATCCATATTAAGGGGACAAGCAACTAAGGTGGCACGGCCAATGCCACCATCAGAGACTAAAACAGCCTCAGTGATCTCCCTATCTAGACCATCCTCAACTACATTACCAATGGTGTGCCCAGCTACACCCTTTGATTGGCTATTCGTAGTGCTCTTCCCACCACCACTGCTATTACTTAGGGGCACTAGTGGTTGCAGTACAGGTTGTGGTGGTGGGAGGTTTGGTGTTTATTTTTGGACAATGAGGATCAGTTGCCTAATGACCTTTTGGCTTTATACAGATAACACCATGGCTTCTTATTGTGAGAAGAGGATTTGTGCCCACCACCCCCAGAGGATTTTTGTGGGCCTGATGAAGACTCTGAAGGTTTTTTATCTTTGTCCCCACCCTTGTCATAAGACTTACCATCCTTCTTGCTGTCTTTGTCACCCCCTGTATGAACTTTTCTGTTCACCCTTGTTCTGACCCATTTGTCTGTCTTCTTTCCCAGTGCTTGGGGAGAGGTCAGATCGAGTCCACAAGATACTGATGCAACAAGTCAGGCACACAATTATTCAATATATGCTCTCTCAGAATTAAGTTATATAGGCGTTCATAGTCTGGCACCTTACTGCCATTTAACCAACCTTCTAGGGCCTTCACTGAATAGTCTACAAAGTCTGTCCAATCCTGTGATGACTCCTTTCTAGTCTCTGAACTTTATCCTGTATTATTCAGTGGTTAACCCCAGATCATCTAAGAGTGCACTTTTAAGAATATGATAGTTATCAGCATCATCCTCTCTGACAATAAGGAGTCTAGCCCTCCCCTTGCCAGAGAAACATAGCCACAGGATAACAGCCCACTGAACATGAGGGACCCTCTGAACTTTACAGGCCCTCAAGTGCAGCAAACCACTTGTATATGTCATCTCTATCCTTGTAAGAATGAACAACTTTATGCAGATTCCTAGAGTCAAATGAGGGCTCCCTAACAATTGCATTTCTGAAACTGCTGTTGCCACCATGGGGAACTAACCCCAAACCCTGCCTTTACTTTTCCACAGCCAGGGATTCCCTGTCTAAGGCCAACTGTTGCTGCTGTAGCCTTAGACTGGCCTCCTCTAACCTCAGCTTTCTGAGTTCTAGGGATTTGGCCTCAGGGTTAGAATTGTGGGATACTTCTGAGACAGAAGTAACATGGGAATGTGCAGAGGCTGATCTTTCTCTAACTGGAGTCACTCTAGTGACCTGGCCTCTAGGGGTGAAGGGAACCCTACTAGTGTGTGAACCCTTCCCACTCCCAGTTATACTAGGGGGCCTGTTAATAGAAAGATCAGTGGAATGACCCTCCCCAGGATTATCAGTTTGCTCCTCTGAGCCTGCCTGGTTGGACTCTTCCTCCACCCCATCCTCTGTCTGATCTGGACCAGTGCGGAGTCCCTGGTCATCTTGGAGGAGAAGATTTAAGAGGACCTCCTTATTGGGGTTCTTCCCAATCCCTAAACTTCTTCCAATACAGAGACCCCTCAAACTTAATGTTTAGATTCTCATAGGTAGTTTTTACAACTCTATGGGTAGCTTCTACAGAAGACATATTGAAAGAGAAAACGTTTTGGAAAGTGAGTAAAAGATTAGTAGACTAACAGAGCTAACTTTTCAGAAACCTTGTAAAATGTTTGCAAAGTTAAAAGCACTTTTTTAGAAAGTAAAAAATGACTTCTAGACATATAATATGTATGCTCTAAGTATTGGGGCAAGCTTTTCTTGTGAAAAGCACTGGTAACAAAGTAGTAAAACAATTGCAAGTACTTATCCCACTGCTGCCACAAATGTAGGAGGCTGGCCTGGTTTGTAGTAGGTACCTTGGGTACTTACACCTTCTACCAGGTTCAGTTATCCCTTATTAGTGAAGTAGTAGTGTTCTAGCAGCTTAGGCTGATAGAGGTGGCTATAGCAGAGCAGCTTAGGCTGAACTAGGAGACATGCAAAGCTCCTGCAATACCACTATAGTTACACAGTACTTTTACACAAGTAAAGACAATACTCCGTATTACCAAAAATAAAGGTAGTTCATTTGGATGACACAGTACCAAAAATATATAAGAGGCACCACTCCTTCTGGCTGTAAGTATTATACACAATATATACACCAGACACCAAAATAAGGTAAGTAATTAGACATAGGATAGTGCAAACAATAGGAAATGCTATATAATGCAATAGGAGAAAATAGATCTAGAGGAAACACAAACCATATACAAAGAAAGTGGAATGCGAATCATTAATTTCCCCCATGACAAGTGTAGTGTGTGCAGAATCGCTGGGAGAGTAAGAATATAGTAAATGTAAGTAAAGTACCCCACCCCAGAGCCTAGAGAAGCAGGAGTAAAGTACTGCAAGTTTCTTTAGGACACTCTACAAGTCATGATTAGAGTTATTGCAAGACTGCAAACGACAACTGCTGGATTATTGGACCTGAAGACCTGCAAAGGAAGGAGACCAAGTCCAGAAGTCGAAAGAAGTTCCAGGAAGAACAGGAGCCCCTGCCAATCCAGAAGAGGGTGCAAAAGAAGTCCCCTGTTGTGAGAAGGTAGCCTCTTTCTAGCCTTGTTACCCCCACTTTTGGCCTGTTTGTGAGTGTATGTCAGGGTGTTTGTCACTGTTTTCACTGTCTCACTGGGATCCTGATAGCCAGGCCTCAGTGCTCATAGTGAAAACACTAGGTTTTCAGTATGTTTGTTATGTGTCACTGGGGTCCTGCTGGTCAGGACCCCAGTGCTCATAGGTTTGTGGCCTATATGTATGTGTCACTGGGACCCTGTCACACAGGGCCCCAGTGCTCATAGGTGTGCATGTATATGTTCCCTGTGTGGTGCCTAACTGTCTCACTGAGGCTCTGCTAACCAGAACCTCAGTGGTTATGCTCTCTCATTACTTTCAAATTGTCACTAACAGGCTAGTGACCATTTTTACCAATTTACATTGGCTTACTGGAACACCCTTATAATTCCATAGTATATGGTACTGAGGTACCCAGGGTATTGGGGTTCCAGGAGATCCCTATGGGCTGCAGCATTTCTTTTGCCACCCATAGGGAGCTCTGACAATTCTTACACAGGCCTGCCACTGCAGCCTGAGTGAAATAACGTCCACGTTATTTCACAGCCATTTTACACTGCACTTAAGTAACTTATAAGTCACCTATATGTCTAACCTTTACCTGGTAAAGGTTAGGTGCAAAGTTACTTAGTGTGAGGGCACCCTGGCACTAGCCAAGGTGCCCCCACATTGTTCAGAGCCAATTCCCTGAACTTTGTGAGTGCGGGGACACCATTACACGCGTGCACTACATATAGGTCACTACCTATATGTAGCTTCACAATGGTAACTCCGAATATGGCCATGTAACATGTCTATGATCATGGAATTGCCCCCTCTATGCCATCCTAGCATAGTTGGCACAATCCCATGATCCCAGTGGTCTGTAGCACAGACCCTGGTACTGCCAAACTGCCCTTCCTGGGGTTTCACTGCAGCTGCTGCTGCTGCCAACCCCTCAGACAGGCATCTGCCCTCCTGGGGTCCAGCCAGGCCTGGCCCAGGATGGCAGAACAAAGAACTTCCTCTGAGAGAGGGTGTGACACCCTCTCCCTTTGGAAAATGGTGTGAAGGCAGGGGAGGAGTAGCCTCCCCCAGCCTCTGGAAATGCTTTCTTGGGCACAGATGTGCCCAATTCTGCATAAGCCAGTCTACACCGGTTCAGGGACCCCTTAGCCCCTGCTCTGGCGCGAAACTGGACAAAGGAAAGGGGAGTGACCACTCCCCTGACCTGCACCTCCCCTGGGAGGTGTCCAGAGCTCCTCCAGTGTGCTCCAGACCTCTGCCATCTTGGAAACAGAGGTGCTGCTGGCACACTGGACTGCTCTGAGTGGCCAGTGCCACCAGGTGACGTCAGAGACTCCTGCTGATAGGCTCCTTCAGGTGTTAGTAGCCTATCCTCTCTCCTAGGTAGCCAAACCCTCTTTTCTGGCTATTTAGGGTCTCTGTCTCTGGGGAAACTTTAGATAACGAAAGCATGAGCTCAGCCGAGTTACTCTGCATCTCCCTCTTCACCTTCTGATAAGGAAACGACCGCTGACCGCGCTGGAAGCCTGCAAACCTGCAACATAGTAGCAAAGACGACTACTGCAACTCTGTAACGCTGATCCTGCCGCCTTCTCGACTGTTTTCCTGCTTGTGCATGCTGTGGGGGTAGCCTGCCTCCTCTCTGCACCAGAAGCTCCGAAGAAATCTCCCGTGGGTCGACGGAATCTTCCCCCTGCAACCGCAGGCACCAAAAAGCTGCATTACCGGTCCCTTGGGTCTCCTCTCAGCACGACGAGCGAGGTCCCTCGAATCCAGCGACGCTGTCCAAGTGACCCCCACAGTCCAGTGACTCTTCAGCCCAAGTTTGGTGGAGGTAAGTCCTTGCCTCACCTCGCTGGGCTGCATTGCTGGGAACCGCGACTTTGCAAGCTACTCCGGCCCCTGTGCACTTCCGGCGGAAATCCTCCGTGCACAGCCAAGCCTGGGTCCACGGCACTCTAACCTGCATTGCACGACTTTCTAAGTTGGTCTCCGGCGACGTGGGACTCCTTTGTGCAACTTCGGCGAGCACCGTTTCACGCATCCTCGTAGTGCCTGTTTCTGGCACTTCTCCGGGTGCTACCTGCTTCAGTGAGGGCTCTTTGTCTTGCTCGACGTCCCCTCTCTCTGCAGGTCCAATTTGCGACCTCCTGGTCCCTCCTGGGCCCCAGCAGCGTCCAAAAACGCCAAACGCACGATTTGCGTGTAGCAAAGCTTGTTGGCGTCCATTCGGCGGGAAAACACTTCTGCACGACTCTCCAAGGCGTGGGGGATCCATCCTCCAAAGGGGAAGTCTCTAGCCCTTGTCGTTCCTGCAGTATTCACAGTTCTTCAGCCTAGTAAGAGCTTCTTTGCACCAACCGCTGGCATTTCTTGGGCATCTGCCCATCTCCGAGCTGCTTGTGACTTTTGGACTTGGTCCCCTTGTTCCACAGGTACCCTCAGTCAGGAATCCATCGTTGTTGCATTGCTGATTTGTGTTTTCTTTGCATTTTCCCTCTAACACGACTATTTTGTCCTTAGGGGAACTTTAGTGCACTTTGCACTCACTTTTCAGGGTCTTGGGGAGGGTTATTTTTCTAACTCTCACTATTTTCTAATAGTCCCAGCGACCCTCTACAAGGTCACATAGGTTTGGGGTCCATTCGTGGTTCGCATTCCACTTCTGGAGTATATGGTTTGTGTTGCCCCTATCCCTATGTTTCCCCATTGCATCCTATTGTAACTATACATTGTTTGCACTGTTTTCTAAGACTATACTGCATATTTTTGCTATTGTGTATATATATCTTGTGTATATTTCCTATCCTCTCACTGAGGGTACACTCTAAGATACTTTGGCATATTGTCATAAAAATAAAGTACCTTTATTTTTAGTATAACTGTGTATTGTGTTTTCTTATGATATTGTGCATATGACACTAAGTGGTACTGTAGTAGCTTCACACGTCTCCTAGTTCAGCCTAAGCTGCTCTGCTAAGCTACCATTATCTATCAGCCTAAGCTGCTAGACACCCTATACACTAATAAGGGATAACTGGGCCTGGTGCAAGGTGCAAGTACCCCTTGGTACTCACTACAAGCCAGTCCAGCCTCCTACACCTGTTAGTCGAAGACCGTGATGCAAAAGATGTCCCACAGCGTGAAGATCGTTGCAGACGAGATTTCGTGTTGGAAGGCGCCAACATGCCTTGGCTACGACAAAAGTGCGTTTTGTATCAAAATGGCGCTGGATGGACCCAGGAGGGACCTGGGGGCCTCAACTCTGTGAGGAGGAAGAGGGGTCTCTCAGAACTTTAGAGAGCACTCGGGATACTAGCCAGCACCCCCAGGAGTCGCAGGATCTTGGTCCAAAGGAAGTGCAAAACGCGGTTGATACAGCGCAACAAAAGAAGGTCCCACGCCACCGGAGAACAACTCAGCGAGTTGAGCTTCGCAGAATAGAGTGCTGGGGACCTGGGCAGGCTGTGCACAAAGGAATTTTGCAAATAGTGCACAGAGGCCTCAGGAGGAGAAGACGTGGTGCCTGCCCTTTTCTGGGAAGGAAGGGTCTTACCTCCTCCAAATTGGGACAGCAGGACCTCAGGACAGTCTGTCGATGGGGTCCACCCTCTGTGTTCCAAGGAGCACGCTCGTCCCAAGGAGAGCAGTAAAGAGAACAGGTTGTCGTCTTAGAAGGTGCCTGCGTGAGCAGGGAAGTGCCTGTCACTTCATGGGCTATTTCTTCGGTCCTTCTGGTGCAGGGTGAAGACGGGGAGTCCCCAGAGCATGCACATCATGGTAACTGTTGCAGTTGCTGGCTGGAGGTGAAGTTGCAGAGGAAAAGTAGCCCATCTGGATACTTTGTTGCTGTTACAGCGGTTCCTGGAGCAGTCTGCAGTTGAGGATCTGAGGTCAGAGGATGAAGTAGTAGTTGCAGAGGATTCCTGCTGGAAACTAGCAAGTAGAATCTGAAGAGAACCCACAGGAGAGACCCTAAATAGCCCTGAGAGGGGGATTGGCTACCTTAACAGGTAAGGACCTATCAGGAGGGATCTCTGACGTCACCTGCTGGCACTGGCCACCTTAAGGTGGTGATGGACAGGGGAGTGGTCACTCCCTTTTCCTTTGTCCAGTTTTACGCCAGAGCAGGGACTGGTGGGGTCCCTGAACCGGTGTAGACTGGCTTATGCAAGGAGCCACCATCTGTGCTCTTCAAAGCATTTCCAGAGGCTTGGGGAGGCTTCCCCTACCCAGCCTGTTACACCTATTTCCAAAGGGGGAAGGTGTAAAGCCCTTCTCCTAAAGGAAAAGCATTGTTCTGCCTTCCTGGGATTGAGCTGCTCAATCCCCAGGATGTCAGAAATCGGTCTGTGAGGTGGCAGCAGCGGGGGCTGCAGTGGAAACCTCAGAGAGCTGATTTGGCAGTACTGGGGGGTGGGGGGTGGGGGGGTGCATGGTGGAATCCCCAGGTTGCGTGGAATTGGCCCCCCCAATACCAGGTTTAGTGCAGACCACACTTAGTGCAGTGAAGCATGGCTGGGAAATAGTGTGTGGACTATTTCACTCAGGCTGCTGTGGCAGTCCTGAAGAAAGGTCTGTATGAGCTCCTTATGGGTGGCAAAAGAGATGCTGCAGTCCATAAGGATCTCCTGGAACCCCAATGCCCTGGGCACCTAGGTACCATATACTAGGGACTTATAAGGGAGGGGGTCCAGTGTGCCAATCAGAATTGGAATCTGGAATCCCTAAACTGTAGTGACAAATTTGGTAAGTAGAGCGAACATAAGCACTGGAATTCTGGTTAGCAGAACTTCAGCGACAGTCAAGCATACTGACAACACATATAGGCCACAAACTATGAGCAATGGGGTCCTGGGTAGCAGGATCCCAGTGAGACAGGCAAAACACACTGACAAACAGGCAGAAATTGGGGGTGACATGCCAAGAAAGATGGTACTTTCCTACACCTATGCCTTTCTTCTCAAGGAGACCCTGATGAAGGTGTTCAATTCCTTCTTGACCTCCAGAGTGGTTTTGGACACCACGCTTCATCACACTCCTCCTTAAGCCAGGCAAACCTGCCTTGCAGTGCCCTTCATATAGGCTCCTAGCTCTCCTGAATTGTGATGCAAAGCTATTTACTTTCATTCTGGTGGCCTGCCTACATCAGATCTGGCCATCCTTAATTGCACCAACCCCAATCGGGTGTCATCTGCAACAGACCGGCAAACAATAATATGCGGTTAGCAGTGGCACTTAAGGAAGTATCCAAACAGCAACAACAATTTATGGCCCTTCACTCCCTCGGTGGCAAGAAAGACGTTCAATAGAGTGGACTTGAATTACTTCTGTAAGGTCCTCTACAAGATCTATTAGGGCCCAAGATGAAAGCCTTCATTCTCACAAACTTTCAGAAACCTACTGCCAAATTCAAAATAAATGGTTCCTTTTCTCCACTAATTAAGCTTTCACAGGGCACCCGCCAGAGATGCCCCTTATACCCTGCAATATTCCCCCACATGTCCTCCAGAACCTTCCAATGGCCCTTCCTCCCTCGCTTCATAGGCATATCAATGCAAAAATGTTCGATTTTGTGTGTATGGAGGCGGGGGCAAGTTCCCCGAGGATAGGACAGTGACTCTGAGCGCGTCGATCTCAGAGGGTGGCTTGGGTTTTCCCTACATCACAGCCTATATCCTAGCAGCACAACTTCACCCTTCTGACTGGAACCATGGCCCTGACAGGAAACCCTGGGCCCAAGTAGAACAGGCATTCTCTCCCTCCTCCCTATCTGGACTGCTGTGACTTCCGGCATCATCCGAAGTTAGAGCTCCCCCATTGCGACCTTTGACATCATTACTTCTACCATGCTAAAGTGAGGTATGGCATTGCAGGGCATTCCCGACCTATCCTTTTTGATTCACCCCTACGACCCATAATCCTGACTTCCCCAGGCAGGATCAATCCCGGTTCCTTCCTCTGGGTTCAGGGCCGCTCCCCCAGGCTGGGCAATTTCTACGACAATGGGGACTTGCGGCTGCCGGGTGAGTTGGTCACCAGATTTGCCCTAACTGGAGGAGACAGTTACGGGCTGAGTTGGTTGGGCGCACCACTGGGCAGGCAGGCCCCCTGAATGCTCAGCTCTCCAGCACAGTGACACAGACAGAGTCCCTCTACCTCAGCAATGTTCGCCGTAAAGGCAAAAAATAACAAAACATGCCTGTGTATTTTAATGGGAGAGGTAACTGGGTATTGAGATATCCAGTGGCACCCGAGTGGGGAGTTGTGAGCATATGGCAAAGACCAGCTACATCCTTGATCTGTATCCACTACACAGAGAATGCATATAAGATAGTAGCCAGTTGGTATCTTACACCTGTCAGACTTGCCAAAATGTTTGGGATTCAGATTTGTGTTGGAAGATATGTGGGGAGCCAGGCACCTGACATCTACATTATGTCCTCGTTTGACCCAGAGGAAGTTTCTGCATGAACTTAACTGCTACATCACTGAGCACCTTGATAGTTGCTGCTTTGCTTTCCCCTTTTTTCCTTTGCCTTCTCCTAAACCCCCATTTTCTCCCTGTGGGATTTTTTTAAGGTGGTATTGGGAGTCTTTTATTTTTTGTCTACAGTGCACAATTTGGGTGGGGTTATGCTTAAAATTGATTTCTTCATTATAACCAGGCTTATTGCTTCAAGTGGAACTGTTCTGTTGTGTTAACTTGTATTTCTCTTGAAAATGCAAAATTAAAAAAAAGGATTAAATGCCCCTTGCTTGAGTTTAACGTTCTTGTAATACTCTTGTCTAAAACACATGCTTTAGAATATCTGGTTGACCAAGATCCACCGTCCAGAATTTTTCAACATCATCACTGACCATAGTCCTAATCTCTACTGTATCACTGAATCATGTCTAACCACATCCTCCAAATCCATTATTGAATCACTCATACTTCAGGGCTACAAAATTATTCATGCATATTAAGTGTAGGCAAGTAGCAGCAGTATCAGAGCAATCAAAGAATCGTTTTCCACATCACACCTCCTTCTAAAAGGGGAGGTCCTGCTTTTGCAGTGTGGATCTTTTTAACAAAATGCACTGCAAGACGAGAACATTCCTTACCTGCAATTATAGTTTGGAAACCTGTGTCTTTGAACTGATTGAATATTCATCTACACTTTCCCTCAAGCCAAATCTGTTAACTACACACGTTTTCTCTTAAAAATACATTTAGTACACCACACACATCGTATAAATTGCCAGGGAAAAATTCATTTTGATGAATCCTCCTCAAGTATTGGGCATTGTGGGATTTAGGTCGATGCCATGATGAGTCATTTCGACCAGTGCTTAATTTGTACAACATTAAGTGCAGAGTCAGTTTTGCTCAGAACCCCTTAGCTGGTGCTATGAGTGTCGGTGGACCCATATGCAAAGCCTACGTAAAATTGTTTCTACCTAATACGTTTTTCATCCCCTACCATATAGTCCCTACCTATTTATTTCAGTCATGCAGGTTCTTTTTTCACTCCTGCTTTCGTCCTTTGTTGTAGTTTTTCCATCTTTCTTTCTTCTTATTGTATTTTTACAATCTTTCACTGAAGGCAAGTCTGAATGGGAGAAAATAAGTGTTGCTCCCCAAAAATGAGTGCCAACAGACCTCAGCAGTATCCACTGGCTCAGTTTAAGCATTGCTTTTGACCATTCCTATTGTAAACACCAGGAACTTTCAGTGATTAAGATTTTGTTTTGAACCCAGTCACTAGAAGGCATGGTAATGCGTACATGTGATTCTAGATAAGCTTCAAATCCCTGAACTAGTATTTCAGTTAAATATTATGTTTCCTTCTGTTTGTAAAGTTTGGTGTAATTCTTTGTTCTGTTTGCTGTTTTTGAAGATCTTCAGGTGTTAAGAAGCCTCTGTCTCATGACTTGTCTAGACCAATCTCCATTGAGCGCCCTGGCGCTGTACACCCATGGGTCACTGCCCAGCTTCGCAGTGTGGTTCAGCCTTCTCATCCATTCATCCAGGACCCAACAATGCCACCCAATCCTGCCCCCAATCCGCTTACACAATTGGAGGAAGCACGGCGACGTCTAGAGGAAGAGGAGAAGAAGGCTGCCAAACAGGCTATCAAGCAAAGGTATCTTTCGTGTCTGAGTTGCAGAGATTTGCAGTGGGGTTATTGATATGGATCAGGGTGGATACCTTCTGTTAAATTAATGCTCTGTTTTTATCAGTCTTTGAGATGCTTCTTTATCCAGTCAATGATAAAATGCAGGCAAATAAACAGATGTAGGGTGTGTAGCAGAACTGTTGTATTTAATAATTTAAGATTTCTATAGGATGTTTTCCTAATGGCTACCAGATAATTCCAGGTCAAAAGTAGAGAAATTTAAAAACTTAGAAAACTATTTCAAATTTCTGCCATAACAAAGATACAATCTTCTTGAAGAAACCATAGCAAAGTGTGTAAGGAAATGCCTCCTTGGCATGGTTACCCCCTGACATTTTGCCTTTGCTGATGCCAAGTTATGATTTGAAAGTGTGCTGAGGCCTGCTAACCAGGACCCAGCACCAGTGTTCTTTCCCTAAACTGTACCGTTGTCTCCACAATTGGCACAACCCTGGCATCCAGGTAAGTCCCTTGTAACTGGTACCCCTGGTACCAAGGGCCCTGATGCCAGGGAAGGTCTCTAAGGGCTGCAGCATGTCTTATGCCACCCTGGGGACCCCTCACTCAGCACATGCACACTGCTCGCCAGCTTGTGTGCGCTGGTGGAGAGAAAATGACTAAGTCGACATGGCACTCCCCTCAGAGTGCCATGCCAACCTCACACTGCCTGTGGCATAGGTAATCACCCCTCTAGCAGGCCTTACAGCCCTAAGGCAGGGTGCACTATACCACAGGTGAGGGCATAGGTGCATGAGCACTATGCCCCTACAGTGTCTAAGCAAAACCTTAGACATTGTAAGTGCAGGGTAGCCATAAGAGTATATGGTCTGGGAGTCTGTCATACACGAACTCCACAACACCATAATGGCTACACTGAAAACTGGGAAGCTTGGTATCAAACTTCTCAGCACAATAAATGCACACTGATGCCAGTGTACATTTTATTGTGAAATACACCCAGAGGGCATCTTGGAGATGCCCCCTGAAAACATACCCGACTACCAGTGTGGGCTGACTAGTTTTTGCCAGCCTGCCACACAGCAGACATGTCACTGGCCACATGGGGAGAGTGACTTTGTCACTCTGTGGCCAGGAACAAAGCCTGTACTGGGTGGAGGTGCTTCACACCTCCCCCTGCAGGAACTGTAACACCTGGCGGTGAGCCTCAAAGGCTCACCCCCTTTGTTACAGCGCCACTGGGCATCCCAGCTAGTGGAGATGCCTGCCCCTCCGGCCACTGCCCCCACTTGTGGCGGAGAGGCTGGAGGAGATAATGAGGAAAACAAGGAGGAGTCACTCCCCAGTCAGGACAGCCCCTAAGGTGTCCTGACCTGAGGTGACTCTGACTTTTAGAAATCCTCCATCTTGCAGATGGAGGATTCCCCCAATAGGATTAGGGATGTGCCCCCTCCCCACAGGGAGGAGGCACAAAGAGGGTGTAGCCCCCCTCAGGGCCAGTAGCCATTGGCTACTTCCCTCCCAGACCTAAACACACCCCTAAATTGAGTATTTAAGGGCTCCCAGAACCGAGGAAGATAGATTCCTGCAACCTAAAGAAGAAGGACTGCTGACCTGAAGCCCTGCAGTGAAGACTGAGACGACAACTGATTTGACCCCAGCCCCACCGACCTGTCCCCCTACTTCGAAGAAAACTGCAACAGCGACGCATCCAATAGGGTCCAGCGACCTCTGAAGCCTCATAGGACTACCTTGCATCTAAAGGACCAAGAAGCTTCCGAGAACAGCGGCCCTGTTAAAGAAACTGCAACTTTTGAAAACAAAGAAGCAACTTTTAAAGACCACACGTTTCCCGCCGGAAGCGTGAGACTTTTCATTCTGCACCCGACGCCCCTGGCTCGACCTGCGGAAAACTAACACTACAGGGAGGACTCCCCGGCGACTGCGAGCCCGTGAGTAGCCAGAGTTGACCCCCCTGAGCCCCCACAGCGACACCTGCAGAGGAAATCCAGAGGCTCCCCCTGACCGTGACTGCCTGGTTCAAGGAACCCGACGCCTGGAAAACACACTGCACCCGCTGCCCCCAGGACCTGAAGGAACCGAACTCCAGTCCAGGAGCGACCCTCTGCCTAGCCCATGTGGTGGCTACCCGGAGGACCCCCCGTGCCTGCCTGCATCGTTGAAGAGACCCCTGGGTCTCCCCATTGATTCCTATTGAAAACCCTGACACCTGTTTGCACTCTGCACCCAGCCGCCCCTGTGCTGCTGAGGGTGTACTTTCTGTGCCTGCTTCCCCCCCCCCCCAGTGCCCTGCAAAAGCCGCCTGGTCTACCCTCCTAAGACCGGGGCACCCCATTTCCATTGAAGCCTATATGTTTTGGGCACCACTTTGACCTATGCACCTGACCGGCCCTGAGCTGCTGGTGTGGTAACTTTGGGGTTACCTTGAACCCCCAGTGGTGGGCTACCCTGGACCCAACATTGAACCCTGTAAGTGTTTTACTTACCTGTGAACTTAACATTTACTTACCTCCCCCAGGAACTGTTGATTTTTGCAGTGTCCCTTTTTAAAATAGTTTTTTGCCATTTTTGTCACAACTGTATATGCTATTGTGATAATTCAAAGTTCCTAAGATACCTGAGTGAAATACCTTTCATTTAAAGTATTGTTTGTAAATCTTGAACTTGTGGTTCTTAAAATAAACTAAGAAAATATATTTTTCTATATAAAAACCTATTGGCCTGGAATTTGTCTTTGAGTGTGTGTTCCTCATTTATTGCCTGTGTGTGTACAACAAATGCTTAACACTGCCCTCTGATAAGCCTACTGCTCGACCACACTACCACAAAATAGAGCATTAGAATTATCTATTTTTGCCACTATCTTACCTCTAAGGGGAACCCTTGGACTCTGTGCCTGCTATTTCTTACTTTGAAATAGTACATACAGAGCCAACTTCCTACAAAGTGTAATTCAATAATTATCAATTGAATTCGAGCTGCAGTGAAACGTACTACATCCAACTAATCTCTGAAATTGTTATTGTTTAGAAAACAAGGTAATTTAATTAAGTAGTGTATCTTCACCTCATCTCTCCCATGGCCTTTTGTGAATCCTAAAGCCAAGGTCTCTACCCCACCTCCCCATACCCTGTTACACAAACCGCATGACACATCTTTGTCCTGATGCCAACATCTGTGCTCACCCACACCCCTCACTTCAACACTTCCTTTTTATGCTTGTGCTCTTACTAGCACATACAAGTTTGCTGCTCATCCAGAGGCAATAGTGCTTCGGCTCGGACAGATGACTGAGATGCACAAGTTAAACAGTTTTCCTATAAAGACTTAAAAGGCACCCTAAGCAGGTGCCCAGTACGTTTAGCAGCCTACAGTTGAGTTCAGCGTTGATTACTAACTTAGTCCATGCCAGTTGTGTTTCTAGCCAATAGTTGCTTTCCTCAGTTCCAGTCCTTTGTCTTTCTCAAAAAATTTAATTCTAAATACAAGTAGATGATAAATGGTGACACAAAGAACATAGGCAGAGTATTAGATTGGCTAGTGTGAAATGTTTTCACAACTTTGGGTAAGAAGGCTGCTCATAGCCTAGTCTCTAATTTGTCCGTAACCAATGTGGTGTAGAGTGGTTGCACCAGCAGTTTACTCGTGTGATGCACATGTGGGACTCCTCTTCAGATGTGCTGCCGGCACCTCACTGAGACTTACAGTCCCTGCTGCCAGTGGGTTGCTCGTGGGGGATCTGACTACTTCTGCTGGTTCTCCTGTCTCCGTAGGGTCAGCCTGGACTTCCCTCCAAGGGTCGAGTTACCAGGACCTTGTTGGTCCTCTTCAGCGCTGCAAATCTCCAACAGCTCCAGTTGCATTTGCTTGTGCTTTTCGGCGGTCCTCCTGACCATCTGCAATCCGGCAACAGTTGAGGGACAGCTCAGTGGAGACTTCAGGGGCTCCTCTGCAGCTCTTGGACTCCATAGCTGGACCTCATCCACCAAGTTCGACCCGGGTCTACACCCACAGAAGGTTGGGCATTGCCTCCTGCCCCACCTAGTCACCGTTCCCTTCTTTTGCAGGTCCTCTTCCCCCAGAATCCACCGTTTGGTTCCACCAGCCTGGTCATGTTCTTGCAATATTCCATTTATGAGTCCTTATGTTAGCTTATGGGACGACCAGATTACTTACCTCTGCTCTCCTGGTCGTTAGGGGTATTCTAGAAACCTCTTGGGGTTCCACTCTCTCCCAGCCCTTGGCTAACTACTCCATGTCCTCTGGTGGGGGACCCATTCTCGCATTCCATTTTTGTAGTATAGGGTTTGACCCCCTTAGGGGCCCTTGCTATTTTGTGCTATTTCCGAATACTTGCCTGTGTATATTTTGTGTGTACTTACCTCCAGTAGGGAGTTTGCCTATAGTAATCTAATTTGGTGTTCCTGTAATAAAGTACCTTTATTTTTGCAATGCTTTGTGGTTTTTGTTTGATAAGGTACTGTGTGACTACTGTGGTATCGCAAGTGCCTCACACTCCTCCTAGATAAGTCTTGGCTGCTCTCCACCGCTAACACTAGAGGGCCCTGGCTACCTAGACACTGTAACACTATCTAATACGGGTTGCCAGTATCCAGTATACAGTGTAACACCATAGGTATCCACCACTCACTGGGCCAGCCTTCTACAGAGATGAAGTGCCACCTGGATGCCCAAATAGTGAAAACTAATTTGCTGTATCTGTATGGTATTCTGCCAGGCAGTGCAATCGCAAGCAGGATGAAGAGGAACCAGTACCAACTTTACATGATTCATTTGTAGGCCTGAAGTATCTGCAGATAACTTGAAGAGACTGAGGCAACATGGGCCGGTTTCCTCAGGTCTGGAAAGCAAAAGAAGGACATAATCCACATAAAATGTGATGCGATCATCGTGTCCTGTATCCCACTCCCACCTGCATATATCACTGCATATAAGCTGCGAAAAGGGCTCAGTGACAAGGGCGAGAAAGGTGGGCAGAGGGGAGCACTGTTGGTACCCTGGCGATATGGTACAGATCTGAGACTACAGTATTAATCTATACCTGCTCGGTCAAATTGGAATAAAGTAGTTTGACGGAAGTACAAAAGGAGGGTCCCAACCCTGCCTTTTGGAGGACCAGAGCTAGGTAATTCTATTGAACTGTATTAAAGGCTTTCTTGAAGTCCATTAATAATAGGGCCAAGGAAGGGGGCAGGCGTTGCCTACACACCAGTGGAGCATGAAGGCATCTAAGACAGTGCCTCGTGCCCCTGGCTGGTCTAAAGCCACATTGGTTAGGATAGATGAGAGCACCAACAACCATTCTAAGATGTGAGGCTGGAATTGTGGCAAAAATCCTTATCTCGCCATTAATTAGTGTAATGGACCAATACACCCCACTATCATTAGGTGTATGGTTTGATTTTTGGAATGACCAAAATAGTGGCCATGTCCAGCTCCTGCGGAAAATGACCGGTGTAAGGAAATGCCTCCTTGGCATGGTTGCCCCCTGACTTTTTGCCTTTGCTGATGCTATGTTTACAATTGAAAGTGTGCTGAGGCCTGCTAACCAGGCCCCAGCACCAGTGTTCTTTCCCTAACCTGTACTTTTGTATCCACAATTGGCAGACCCTGGCATCCAGATAAGTCCCTCGTAACTGGTACTTCTAGTACCAAGGGCCCTGATGCCAAGGAAGGTCTCTAAGGGCTGCAGCATGTCTTATGCCACCCTGGAGACCTCTCACTCAGCACAGACACACTGCTTGCCAGCTTGTGTGTGCTAGTGAGGACAAAACGAGTAAGTCGACATGGCACTCCCCTCAGGGTGCCATGCCAGCCTCTCACTGCCTATGCAGTATAGGTAAGACACCCCTCTAGCAGGCCTTACAGCCCTAAGGCAGGGTGCACTATACCATAGGTGAGGGTACCAGTGCATGAGCATGGTACCCCTACAGTGTCTAAACAAAACCTTAGACATTGTAAGTGCAGGGTAGCCATAAGAGTATATGGTCTGGGAGTCTGTCAAACACGAACTCCACAGCACCATAATGGCTACACTGAAAACTGGGAAGTTTGGTATCAAACTTCTCAGCACAATAAATGCACACTGATGCCAGTGTACATTTTATTGTAAAATACACCCCAGAGGGCACCTTAGAGGTGCCCCCTGAAACTTAACCGACTATCTGTGTAGGCTGACTAGTTTTAGCAGCCTGCCACAAACCGAGACATGTTGCTGGCCCCATGGGGAGAGTGCCTTTGTCACTCTGAGGCCAGTAACAAAGCCTGCACTGGGTGGAGATGCTAACACCTCCCCCAGGCAGGAATTGTCACACCTGGCGGTGAGCCTCAAAGGCTCACCTCCTTTGTGCCAACCCAGCAGGACACTCCAGCTAGTGGAGTTGCCCGCCCCCTCCGGCCAGGCCCCAATTTTGGCGGCAAGGCCGGAGAAAATAATGAGAATAACAAGGAGGAGTCACTGGCCAGTCAGGACAGCCCCTAAGGTGTCCTGAGCTGAGGTGACTCTAACTTTTAGAAATCCTCCATCTTGCAGATGGAGGATTCCCCCAATAGGGTTAGGATTGTGACCCCCTCCCCTTGGGAGGAGGCACGAAGAGGGTGTACCCACCCTCAGGGCTAGTAGCCATTGGCTACTAACCCCCCAGACCTAAACACGCCCTTAAATTTAGTATTTAAGGGCTACCCTGAACCCTAGAAAATTAGATTCCTGCAACTACAAGAAGAAGGACTGCCCAGCTGAAAACCCCTGCAGCGGAAGACCAGAAGACGACAACTGCCTTGGCTCCAGAAACTCACCGGCCTGTCTCCTGCCTTCCAAAGATCCTGCTCCAGCGACGCCTTCCAAAGGGACCAGCGACCTCGACATCCTCTGAGGACTGCCCCTGCTTCGAAAAGACAAGAAACTCCCGAGGACAGCGGACCTGCTCCAAGAAAAGCTACAACTTTGTTTCCAGCAGCTTTAAAGAACCCTGCAAGCTCCCCGCAAGAAGCGTGAGACTTGCAACACTGCACCCGGCGACCCCGACTCGGCTGGTGGAGATCCGACGCCTCAGGAGGGACCCCAGGACTACTCTGATACTGTGAGTACCAAAACCTGTCCCCCCTGAGCCCCCACAGCGCCGCCTGCAGAGGGAATCCCGAGGCTTCCCCTGACCGCGACTCTTTGAACCTAAAGTCCCGACGCCTGGGAGAGACCCTGCACCCGCAGCCCCCAGGACCTGAAGGACCGGACTTTCACTGGAGAAGTGACCCCCAGGAGTCCCTCTCCCTTGCCCAAGTGGAGGTTTCCCCGAGGAATCCCCCCCTTGCCTGCCTGCAGCGCTGAAGAGATCCCGAGATCTCTCATAGACTAACATTGAAAACCCGACGCTTGTTTCTACACTGCACCCGGCCGCCCCCGCGCCGCTGAGGGTGAAATTTCTGTGTGGACTTGTGTCCCCCCCGGTGCCCTACAAAACCCCCCTGGTCTGCCCTCCGAAGACGCGGGTACTTACCTGCAAGCAGACCGGAACCGGGGCACCCCCTTCTCTCCATTCTAGCCTATGTGTTTTGGGCACCACTTTGAACTCTGCACCTGACCGGCCCTGAGCTGCTGGTGTGGGGACTTCGGGGTTGCTCTGAACCCCCAACGGTGGGCTACCTTGGACCAAGAACTGAACCCTGTAAGTGTCCTACTTACCTGGTAAAACTAACAAAAACTTACCTCCCCCAGGAACTGTGAAAATTGCACTGTGTCCACTTTTAAAACAGCTATTTGTCAATAACTTGAAAAGTATACATGCAATTTTGATGATTTGAAGTTCCTAAAGTACTTACCTGCAATACCTTTCGAATGAGATATTACATGTAGAATTTGAACCTGTGGTTCTTAAAATAAACTAAGAAAAGATATTTTTCTATATAAAAACCTATTGGCTGGATTTGTCTCTGAGTGTGTGTACCTCATTTATTGTCTATGTGTATGTACAACAAATGCTTAACACTACTCCTTGGATAAGCCTACTGCTCGACCACACTACCACAAAATAGAGCATTAGTATTATCTCTTTTTACCACTATTTTACCTCTAAGGGGAACCCTTGGACTCTGTGCATGCTATTCCTTACTTTGAAATAGCACATACAGAGCCAACTTCCTACAACCGGCCTCAGCATAGAGAGCAAGCAAATGCTCAGAGAGAATCTCCTTGTCCTTGCTATAAAATTCAGTAGGGGATCCCTCTGTGCTGGGTGTCTTGTTGGCGGCTAAAGCAAATATAGCATTAGAGATTTCCTCAGTCGTGAAGGGCTGATCTAAGGCCCATCTCATGTTGCTGCAAGGCACCCAGGGCAGCGAAAATGTCATTTAACAGCGGAGCATCTCACCCTGCCAGTGGCCAGGGGACTGCCGCATAAAGACGCTGGTAATACTCTGCATACGCCCATGCAATGCTTGGGTAGTACACTGAAGAGAACTGGGGCTGCATCCACTATCTCAAGATTCACTTGCGTAGTCATGGGTTGGGACGCAAGCCTGTACAGTAGCTTGCCATTCTGGTCTCCCCACACGTTTTTTGTGTGCCATAGAGGCATGCCACAATTGACGTGTCTGCTCCAGCGACAAGCGGCAAATCTCAGCTTGGGTCCGTTCAAGCCGACAGGCAATCTTCCCTTGGATCTTCGGGGAGTTGCACCACCAACTGGAGAGCTCGAGCTTCCAGTCGGGTTATCTGGTAGAGTTTATCTTTCTCTTGCCTTTGGAGAATACCCTTGGCATGTCTCCTAATAGCCTTACAAGCCGCCTAGAATGTGCCAGCAAATTCCACCCTTCCTTTATTAGTTTGTAAATATGTATGAAGTTCGTCAGGGAGTGCCTGGTAGTATGTCTCGTCTTGAAAGTACCATGCATTCAAGCGTTTCATCAGCTGACGAGAGGTGGCCCGGGTATCGGTGCGTGATCAGAGATCCTCAGAGGAAGAATCTATTCCTCAGTCATTCTAAGGCAATCCGCAGCCAGCAGGAGGAGCAAGTCAGTACAAGCGTAGGAGTTGATTGGCTGAGGTATGATTATACCATTGCTGTCTACGATTACACAAGTGCCATGCATCACACAACTCAAGAGCACCAGCCCAGTTAGAGCGATGATTAGCCCCTACACATCTGTGATTGGATGGGACCCCGGTGGTATCAGCAAGAGACTGAAGAACTGCATTAAAATCATCTCTCACCACTGTGATTCTGTCAGGGATTGCCGAAATCAGACCTGTGAGTCTGAAAGAGGGACTCCGCTGCTAAGGGAGGTACAAAGAGACAAAGAAGATTCACACTGTGTCCCAACTCCACCATCAAGGACAGGGTAGCGACCCTAAGGATCAGTTCTCCAGTACTGGATCTTTCATAGATTCACATGCTTGAATCATCCCCGTCGTCGAGGTGGGAGTCCCACGTTAATCTTAAATATACATAGCATTAAGTGTTTTACACTAGGCCGCAAAGACCTACACAGGCACTGTTATAGCCTATCCATGTTCTTTAATAAAAAAAAAGAACCAAATCTGAACAACCACCAATGAGGTGACCGCACCCTCCAGAACATTCCCAACAGAGGCTGTTTCCCCCAGATTTTCTTATGCACGTCTTGTGAAGAGTCTCCCTGAGCTCTGCTCAGCTTCTTTTTTCTGACAGCAAAAATTTCTTTCAGATATTTTGGATTTCCAGTGGACAGGATGTCCCAACAAACTAAAAAAAAAAAAAAGACTTTGAGAGATTGTGACCGTTGTTGGAGAAAAAGACTTCATATTGATGACCACCACAAGAAGTGCATATACTGCCTACATCCGGACCATAAGGTGAGAGGTTGCAAGATTTGTCGCACCTTCAGTCATAAAACCCTGAAAGACAGAGAGGGTAGACTTTTGTTATGGCTGCAAAAGCATAAGGCTATGGAATACCCTTCTTCTGAAGAGGGTAAAGCCTCCTCCAAGACCTCTCAGTCCCTAAAAAGGCCCTAAGGTGAAGAAAAACTTTCTGCAGAACCTCTAAAGAACGTTTTTAAAAATCTAAACCCCTTTCTTTAGAAAAAACAAAAAGGCCAAGGAAGCTCTGACTAATCATTGTTAGAAACCTGATTAAAATCCTTCAAAAAGGTTCACTCAGAGCCTACAACACTTTTTGGGGGGAGGAAAGGAACCTCTAGAAAGTGTGTCTCTGTCACAGAGGGAAAAAAACTGAAAAATACTCTTCAGACTCTGACAGAAAAGGCTTGACCACAGTAACGATGATAACATCGACGTTCACCACAGGAGCGTCCCCTATGATGGTCACGTCGTCGCCACTTTCGTCGACGACGATCATCACAGCTAAAATATACAAAAGTGTTGACTATTCAGCCATCACATACGCACGTGCCGATGAGGAAATCGTCGACGAGAGACAAACCAACAAAGACTCCGTCGACATCAGACCCTTCGAGACACAAAGCGAAGACCCCGTCGACGAGAGAAGAACAGTTGATGAGGGACCCGTCAACAACGCCACCATCCACAACATTTCCATAGACGACAGCCTCGTCAACTACACAACCGTCTGACGGACACAGCAAGGAGAGAAATGTCTGCAACTGATCTCACGATGTATACCTCAGGAATGTCAAGGTTTCTTCCTCTCTCTTTAATAAGTGTGGGAAACAAGGCATCTCCAATCCTACCAATGCAAACCTCCCCAAGCAACTTGTTACCGTATCCTCCTCAACACTTACTAGATGATGATGACGACATCTCAAGATGTTTGAAGTGGCCAACAGTCCATCACAACTTAACGTCAAAAGGTAGGACCTGGATTAAGATGGTGGTGATCATTATCAGGGCAGCTATTTTTCAGCAAAAGGCCAAACCACATCCGTCGTATTCCGCATATGAGGACGCAGTCACCTCTGTCCCTATGCCAAGGTCTTTAGTGACAGATATCCAAGGCATGTTGCAGGACAACTACAGAAGGTTTCCGCCCATAGTACCAGCAACTCTGACCACGCAGCAGTATAACCTGCAAGCAGAACTGCAGACCCCTCTCCTTAGCCATCCTGGGACACCGCTTAGACCGGATACAAACATCCCTTTCATACAGCCGCCTCAGGGTGACCCTCCATCCACAGATGAAGAAAGGGAACAGGGAGAAATACCTGAAGCCGCTCCTGGTGAGTGGGACGAATACCTGATTCCGACGCCATCACCACCGGTAGCAGGACCAGTGGATTCACCCACAGAGGACATAGGGGGATTCCATAATTTGATGGAAAGAACGGCTAAACCTTTCGAACAGCCCATTCTTTCTCTGGAATCTGATTGATTGTTTCCTGTATGACTTTAAGGAGCCATCAAAAAAGTCAGTTAGAGCCATACCTATAGTTGACTTTATATGGCAGGAAGGATTGAAAGCATTGAAAAACCTACCTACAATACCTTCCCAAATCCTGTGTTTGGAGAAAAAGTATAAAGCCCCGGAAGACACTCCAGCTTGTCTAATTATGCAACCGAAGCCGGATTCTGTGGTATCAAGTGGCTTCACACCGGTCGAAAAACCCTTCAGCGCCAAAAACATCCCCGCCAGATAGAGAAGGACATTGTCTTGACAACATAGGGAAAAGTTTCTCCTCAGCAGCAGCAATAATTGAATTGTATTGTAATCGTATTTATATAGCGCTTACTACCCCTTACGAGGCGTCGAAGCGCTTTTCGATTAGTAGCACGCTACTCGGGAACCCAACAAGAATTAGTGATGGATTAGTATTGGGAAATAATGAGTACAGTTTTAGTATTATTATGAGTTAATTTGAGCCGCGGATATGAGAGTTTGTTAGTTAGATTGACTGGAGTAATGGAGGGGTGGAGGAGGAAAGAAATCCAGAAGTGTTAATTGGGAGTATATCCTTCATTTACTCAACCCAAAGGCTTGGCATGAGTAAAGGGGGATGAAGGAGGGAAGAGTATGTGGAAGGGTTAGGGAGAGCATAGTAGCAGGGTGAGATAAATGTGGGAGAATTTAGTAGGGTTGTGTGGGAGGTCACCGTAGCAGAGTGAGGTTTGGTGAGTTAGATGTGGAAGCGGAGGGAAGAGCTTAGGCAGAGTTATTTAGGAGATGAAAGTAGTAGAAAGGATTTGGGATGAGTCAGAGTGAGAAGGGAGGATAGTTTGAGAGACATGACATATGATGGGTAGATAAGTGTGATAAGATGCCAGCAGGAATTCATAGATATCTAGTATAACAACCCACCCAGGAGCCATGCAATGACCCACGAACATGCCAAGATGCCAAGCACAGAAACAACTTACATACATACATATATAATATATGTTTGATGGCATGTGTAGCTGCAGATACACATGCTGTGCACTGTTACTGCCATCTAGTGTTGGGCTCGGAGTGTTACAAGTTGTTTTTCTTCGAAGAAGTCTTTTTGAGTCACGGGACCAAGTGACTCCTCCCTTTCGTCTCCATTGCGCATGGGCGTCGACTCCATCTTAGATTGTTTTCTTTATACCATCGGGTTCGGATGTGTTCCTCTTCGCTCCGTAATTCGAATCGGGAAAACTTAGAAAATCATCAAAATTCATTGGTATTGTTTGCATTCGGGACCGGTTTAGTATCATCACATCGGCACTGACAACCAGACCGCTTCGGCGGCCCTTCGGGGCTTCCGCACTTAACAAAGGCCTGGTCGGCCCGACCACACCCGTCGTCCAAGACTCATGGACCGGACCCCCCCTTCCATTTCTGTCCGAAGTGTCACGCCAAGTATACTTATACAGACCAGCATCGGGTCTGTAACCTGTGTTTATCGCCCGAACACAGAGAGGATACTTGTGAGGCCTGCAGAGTGTGTCGATCCAAGAAGACCTTAAGAGATCGACGCGCAAGGCGGTTACAGATGACATCGAAGCCGGCACAACATCTCGATGTCGAAGAAGAAGAGATGCGGATATCCATCCAGGGGTAGGACTCTGATGAATCAGACGGGGATTGACCATCGGCCGTGCAAAAAGTGAGTACACCTGCCCCGTCCCACACCCAAGGTCAGATAAAAAAAACAAAAGGTCTTGGACGCCACAGCCGGAAGGCCATGTCTCGACCTACAGAAAAGACGGTGACCAAGTAACATCGGCACCGAAAAAAGGCCAAAATATTGCTGAATACTTCAGAGTCGAGAAACCGGCACCGAAAAGAGTCTGCATCGAGTGATCGAGTCGAGCAAACCACGAAAAAGCCCAACGGAACCAAGACTGACAATTTCCATCGGGGTTTCGTTACCGGAAAAAACGGCTTTGGAGCCGAAAAATACTTCCTACACGAAAGAGCAGGGGCTCTCTCTACAGCTCAAAGAAAGGCACAGATTCGAGCAGGAACTGGATTTGGAAGAGCATGACCAAACTCAGTAAAGGCTACAAATCCAGAAATACACAGGGAAAATACAAACCATCCCTCCGCTCAAGTTCCAAAGAAAACTGGCTTTTCATGAAACTGAGATGCAACCAAAAGCCAAAGTGGTTAGAGAAAAGTCACCACCCCCACATTTCTCACCACAAACGTTCCCACTTCAATCACCGCAGTTGTCACCAGTGGGTACACCAATGGCACAGTCACCCACACTTACTGGGATGACGCAAGAAGATGCGGACTCCTGGGATCTATACGACCCACCAGTTTCGGACAACAGTCAAGAGTGTTATCCAACAAAACCTTCACCGCCAGAGGACAGTACGTCCTACACGCAGGTACTGGCCAGAGCAGCAACATTTCACAATGTAACAATGCACTCAGAACCAGTGGAGGATGACTTCCTGTTTAACACTCTGGCATCCACACATGCATCGTACCAAAGCCTGCCAATGTTACCAGGTATGCTTAAGCATGCACAACAGGTTTTCCAAGAACCAGTAAAAGGGAGAGCCATCACACCAAGGGTCGAGGAAAAAATATAAACTGCCCCCGTCAGACCCTGTGTTTATTACTCAACAGCTCCCTCTGGACTCACTGGTTGTTTGGGCTGCAAGGAAACGGGCAAATTCGCAGTCATCAGGGGATGCTCCACCACCACATAAGGAAAGTCGTAAATTCGACGCGGCAGGGAAAAGAGTGGCATTGCTAGCAGCCAATCAGTGGCGAATTGCCAACTCACAAGCCCTCCTTGCCCGCTACGACAGAGCACATTGGGACGAGATGCAAGACATCATCCAGCACCTACCCAAAGAGCATCAAAAATGTGCCCAACAAGTGGTTGAAGACGGACAGGCCATATCAAACAACCAGATCCGCTCTGCACTAGACTCTGCTGATACAGCGGCACGGACTGTGACTACAGCAGTAACAATTTGAAGGCATGCATGGCTGCAAAGGTCTGGGTTTAAACCAGAGATACAGCAGGCAGTATTGAATATGCTGTTTAATCAACATCAGCTATTCGGGCCGGAAGTGGACACCGAAATAGAAAAAATGAAAAAGGACACGGACACGGCCAAAGCCATGGGCGCGCTCTACTCCTCTCAATACAGGGGAACATTTAGGAAACCACAGTTTTAGGGGAGGGTTTAGACAGCCTCACTCAGACCCATCCACCTCCCAAACAAAACCCACTTACCAGTCACAGTACCAGAGAGGGGGGGTTTGTGGTTCCTACAGAGGACAGTTCCCAAGAGGAAGAGGGAAATTCCAGCCTGCCAAGCAAACCCCTGGTAGCAAGCAGTGACTTCAATGTCCCACTTCCCCAACACACATCACCGGTGGGGGGGGGATTAACAAAATACCACCACAATTGGACAAACATTACCACGAACATGTGGGTTCTATCAATTATCCAACATGGTTACTGCATAGAGTTCACATGATTCCCTCCAGATGTTCCCCCAAGAACGCACAAAATGTCAATACAACACTTGGACCTATTTCAAATAGAGGTCCAAGCACTACTAGCAAAGGAAGCCATAGAACTAGTACCTTATCACCAGAAAGGAACAGGGGTTTACTCCCTGTATTTCCTTATCCCAAAGAAAGACAAAACGTTAAGGCCTATTTTAGATCTCGGAACACTGAATCTCTTCATTAAATCAGATCATTTCCACATGGGAACACTACAGGACGTAATCCCCTTACTAAAACAAGGGAAATACATGGCAACACTGGATCTCAAAGATGCGTCTTTTCACATATCCATCCATCTATCCATCTAACAGGAAATACCTCTTGTTTGTAATACAAGGCAAACATTACCAATTCAATGTGTTGCCATTCGGAATAACAACGCCCCCCAGTGTATTTACAAAATGCCTAGCTGTAGTAGCAGCTCATATAAGGAGACATCACATGCACGTATTCCCGTATCTAGACAATTGGCTAATAAAAGCCAACACTCAACAACAATGTCAAATTCACACTCAATATGTAATAGATACTCTACACAAACTAGGGTTTTCTATAAATTACCAAAAATCACATTTACAACCGTCCCAAAAACAGCAATATGTGGCAGCAACACTCAACACACAAAGAGCAATTGCCACTCCAAGTCCACAAAGAGTTCAGTCATTTCAAAATATAAGATCAAGCATGCAGCCAAACCAACAATACACAGTCAGGTTTGTGATGAAACTACTAGGCATGATGTCCTCATGCATAGCTATTGTGCCAAGCGCAAGGCTACACATGCGGCCCTTACAATAGTGCCTAGCTAAACAATGGATGCAGGCACAGGGTCAACTCCAAGATCTAGTGTTGATAGCAACACAAAAGGATGATGGACGGAGTGCTGACAATGCAAACACTCACCCCGAGTCACAGATCTGGGTTTAATCCATCGTTCTTTTGCTCACCATGCCACCCCAGTTTGGACCCAGCCATATGCAAATCAGTCTTGACCCTGTTCCTCATGGGAACAGTCCAGCCCGAACTGCCAAGCCAGGTCCTCCCTGGACCGGAGACAAGCATCCTGGGACCGGTTTCAGGGTATCACCCCTCATCAGCCAGGCTAGCTTGATTCCAGTGGCACAGTGAGCAAGGGACCCACGTCTGGGCATACCCTTCCCACTTAGGGCAACTCTAGCAACACAAAAGGATGATGGACGGAGTGCTGACAATGCAAACACTCACCCCGAGTCACAGTTCTGGGTTTAATCCATCGTTCTTTTGCTCACCGTGCCACTCCAGTTTGGACCCAGCCATATGCAAATCAGTCATGACCCTGTTCCTCATGGGAACAGTCCAGCCCGAAATGCCAAGCCAGGTCCTTCCTGGACCGGAAACAAGCATCCTGGGACCGGTTTCAGGGTATCACCCCTCATCAGCCAGGCTAGCTTGATTCCAGTGGCACAGTGAGCAAGGGACCCACGTCTGGGCATACCCTTCCCCACTTAGGGCAACTTTAGCAACACAAAAGGATGATGGACGGAGTGCTGACAATGCAAACACTCACCCCCAGACCGCCAAACACACTCTTCGCTTCAAAGGTGGAACCCTGTAACTTTAAACAAAGGGTGGCCTTTTCAAGACCCAGTGCCTCACGCCATTATCACAACAGACGCCTCCATGATTGGGTGGGGAGCACACCTCAACAATCACAGCATACAAGGACAATGGGACAGTCAACAAAAACAACTTCACATAAATCACTTAGAACTGCTAGCAGTATTTCTAGCACTAAAAGCCTTTTAGCCCCTTCTAGCCCACAAACACATTCTTGTCAAGACAGACAATATGACAACAATGTATTATTTAAACAAACAGGGGGGACGCACTTGTCACAGCTGTCTCTCCTAGCATAAAAAATTTGGCATTGGGCAAGTCACAACAACATTTGACTGATAGCACAGTATCTACCAGGCATTCACAATCCGTTAGCCGACAATCTCAGTCGAGATCACCAGCAAACCCATGAGTGGGAAATACATCCCCAGATTCTACAAGATCACTTCTACCGCTGGGGGACACCAAACATCGATCTCTTTGCAACAAAAGAAAACGCAAAATGCCAAAACTTCGCGTCCAGATACCCACACTCTGTCCAAGGGCAATGCTCTATGGATCAGCTGGTCAGGGATATTTGCTTATGCTTTTTCCCCTCTCCCGCTCATTCCTTTTCTGGTCAACAAACTGAGTCAAAACAAACTCAAACTAATACTCATAGAACCAACGTGGGCTCGCCAACCATGGTACACCACACTGTTGGACCTCTCAGTAGTACCACACATCAAACTACCAAACAGACCAGACCTGTTAACACAACACAAACAGATCAGACACCCGAATCCAGCATTGCTCAACCTAGCAATTTAGCTCCTGAAGTCTTAGAATTCAGATATCTAAATCTTTCAAAAGAGTGTATGGAGGTCATTAAGCAAGCAACAAAACCCACAACAAGGCATTGTTATGCTAATAAATGGAAAAGGTTTGTTTTCTACTGCCAGGATAATCAAATTACGCCGCTAGACGCCTACATACAAAACATTGTAAGTTATTTACTACACTTACAAAAATCTAATCTAGCTTTTTCTTCCATTAAAATCCATCTCACTGCAATATCTGCTTAAATGCAGATTAAACATACAAAATCGCTTTTTAGAATCCCAGTTATTAAAGCCTATATGGAAAGACTAAAAATAATCATACCCCCAAGGACATCACCAGTACCTTCGTGGCATCTTAATATTGTACTAACACGACTCATGGGTCCACCATTTGAACCCATGCATTCTTGTCAAATCCAATTCTTGACTTGGAAAGTAGCCTTTCTAATAGCCATCACTTCACTATGAAGAGTTAGCGAAATACAGGCATTTACTATCCAAGAACCCTTTATACAGATACATAAACATAAAGTGGTTCTGCGTACAAATCCACAATTTGTACCAAAAGTCATATCGCCGTTTCATCTAAACCAAACTGTTGAACTCCCAGTCTTCTTTCCATAACCAGACTCAGTAGCAGAAAGGGCATTGCATACATTAGACATAAAAAGAGCGCTAATGTATTACATTGACAGAAAAAAACAATTTTGTAAAACAAAACAATTGTTCGTAGCTTTCCAAAAACCCCATGCAGGTAACCCTAAATCCAAACAGGGCATTGCCAGATGGATAGTCCAATGCATTCAGACCTGTTACCTTAAAGCTAAAAGAGAATTACCCAATACACCAAAGGCACACTCCACTAGAAAGAAAGGTGCCACAATGGCTTTTCTTGGAAATATACCAATGACCGAGATTTGTAAGGCAGCCACCTGGTCTGCACCCCATACCTTTACTAAGCATTACGGTGTAGATATGTTAGCAACACAACAAGCCACAGTAGGACAGGTTGTATTAGGAACATTATTTCAAACAACTTCAACTCCTACAGGCTGACCACCGCTTTTGGGAGGATTACTGCTTTGTAGTCTATGCACAGCATGTGTATCTGCAGCTACACATGCCATTGAATGGAAAATGTCACTTACCCAGTGTACATCTGTTCGTGGCATGTTGCGTTGCAGATTCACATGCGCCCTCCCTGGGAGCCTGTAGCCGTTTTAGTTGCATGTAAATTGTAAATCTGTTAATAAATATTCCTTTACTACACACTATGCACATACATTTCTACTCCATTGCATGGGCACCTCTATTATCCTTACTTTACCAACTACTACCTCACCCTATGCGGGGAAAACAATCTAAGATGGAGTCGACGCCCATGCGCAATGGAGCCGAAAGGGAGGAGTCACTCGGTTCCGTGACTCGAAAAGACTTCTACGAAGAAAAACAACTTGTACCACTCCAAGCCCAACACTAGATGACAGGAACAGTGCGCAGCATGTGAATCTGCAGAACAGATGTACACTGGGTAAGTGGCATTATATATTTATATATATATACACACACACACACACACACACACATGAATACACACACATATGCACATACAATACATAATTAGAACCATGGGTAAAATATACTTAGTCAAACCGGTTTAAAGAGTGTTTGTGTATTTTATTGTTATGACATAGTAGCGATACATATTTTCGAAAGAACTATACATAACTAGAAATATACACATAATCTGAAAAAAATATGTATCAACATAGGCATATGCAGTCCATAGTTGTTTGAATATGGTGGTTATGAAGGAAGGAGCCAACTCTTGAGGAGTTTTCTGAAGACAAGAAAGTTATCTGTGGCTCTTATAGTTGGGAGTAATGAATTCCATAGTTTGGCTGCTTGAACAGAGAAGGATGTACCACCTATAGTCTTTTTCTTGTATGGTGGTGTTCTAAGGCGGGGTACCAATCTTGAGCGGAGGTTTCTTTGTTGGATGTATTTGGTTATTTTGTTTCTGATAAAAAGCGGTCCTGTTCCATGTATAGTTTTGTGGGTGATACAAAGCAGCTTGAAAGTGCATCTTCTGGCAACGGGTAGCCAGTGTAGTGCTCTCAAGGCTTTACATGTAATAGTAGCCTGGCTGCGGAATTCTGGATACGTTGTAGTTTTTTGTAATAGAGATGATCCATGGTAGAGGCTATTGGCATAATCCAGTTTGGATAGTATAAGCGAGATAGCTTGCACCTTGTGTGGAAATCCGAGGTGGGGAAGATGCGTCGTAAAGTCTTCAAGGTGATGAAGCTTGTTCGTGCTAATTTGTCCACTTGGGCATTCATAGTTAACTTGGAATCCATGGTGATTCCTAGGTTTTTAACTTCCTTGGATAATTGAGGAGGTGGTCCGAGATCGTCAGGCCAGACACACAGAGGGTCATAATTTTTCCAGTCACCACATATGAGTATTTCTGTTTTGGAGGTATTTAGTTTGAGATGGCTCCAGGCCATCCACTGATCAACGGCTCTGAGGCAACTGAAGATTTCTGAGTTTTCAATGTTTTTAGGGCATTCTAATTTAAGTAGTATTTGTGTGTCATCTGCATAGTTGTAGCATGTGAGATGGAAATCATTGATCAGTTCTGGTAAAGATATCATGTAGATGTTGAAAAGCAAAGGTGAGATGATTGATCCTTGGTGGACCCCTGCTTTTGTGAGGTAGGGTTCGGACGAGAAGGGGGGGGGGGCAAGTGGATGATATTAGATCTTTTTTTAAGATAGGAAGTAATCCAATCAAGAGCAATCCCTTGTATGCCGGCTTCGTGGAGTCTTTGAATTAGGGTGTCATAGTCAACCAAGAGGTCCAAGAGAAGTAGTGCAGCAACTCCATTTCGGTCGACAGTGTTTTTAAGATCATCCCAGATTGCTATGAGTGCCGATTCAGTGCTTCTTCATGGGCGGAATCCAGTTTGGAAGTCTGAAAGTATAGAATTGTCTTCAATGAATTGGGACATCTGGGCGAATGCTGCTCTTTCTAGCCATTTTCCCAGGAAAGGTCCATTTGTGATTGGTCTGTAGTTGTTGGGGTCTTGCGGGTCTAGGTTTGTTTTCTTTAATAATGGTCGCATGTATGCCTTTTTCAGGTCTACAGGAAAAGTTCCTGAAGTTAAAGAGTTGTTGATGATTCTTCTTACAGGTGTGGCAGCAGAAGTAGATAAAATAATGTTCTTGAAGATTTGTGGTGGGCAAGGGTCAGAAGGCAACCGGAAGGTCTGCTTGCTTTGACCAAATCCATAACTTCCCCCTGGGATATTTGTTTGAAGGACTGTAGAGGTTGGGTTGGTTTATTCTTAGAGGGTATTTTAGGAAAGGGGTTGGTGCTGATGGTTTTCTTCTGTTTGAAATAGGAGTTCAATGTGTCTGCGCTGGTTGTGTAGTAAGTTGCCAATTTGTTTGTGAAATAAGAGTCAAAGCTGCCAACTCGTTAGCTATTCTAGGCAGATATGATCGCCAAATGTGGGCAGAAGTCCTCTTACATTGACCTCTTGCTCAAGGACGCTAAACTAGAGGCACAGAAAGTGTTGCAGGAAGGAGAGCGGATCGCAGCCGAAGTGATTGATTGTGTGATATATATCTCACTAACGGGATTTAGACAACTTGTGGGGGCAGTGGTCTTGCGCAGACAGGGCTGGCTGAAATCTACGTCTTTTAGGCCAGAGGTTCAAAGTAGGATACCTGACATGGCATATGATGGGGAAAGCGCTCTTCGGCAAGCATGTGGGTGACCTGTTACAATCCATAAAGATGGATTCAGACACAGCCAAATCCCTGGGTACGTTGTAGTACAAAAAACAGCCATTTCGAGGTGCGAGAGGGAGAGGAAGTTTCTCCTTTCATGGTGGTTTCCAAGCATATAGACCACGATACCAAACAGCTCAAGCAAGTTTTCGACAGCAGTACGGACAACAGCAGCAATACAGATTACCACCTACAGCTGCCTATAGACACCCCATGAGGGGAAGAACTGCTGCCTGTGGCAGAGACACGGGTAGAAAACAATGACCAGGCATTAAAACCAGCTACCGACCCCACCTGTGTTTCAAAGATTGGAGGCCGCATCGCTTACCACATTCCTCATTGGTCGGGAATAACATCAGGCAAGTGGGTACTAGATATAGTATCCAGGGGACATACTCTAAAATTCATTCAGAAACCTCCAAGTACCCCTCCGTCAGGACCACCACCTCCACGGTTAAAAACAGCTCCTCAACTAAGTATATGTAAAGTTACACAAAGGGGCAATAGAACTTTTTCCAACTCTGCACAGGAATCGGGGATTCTATTCCCGCTTGTTTCTAGTAAAAAAAGCCTTCGGGTGATTGGCGTCCCATACTAGATTTAAGGTCCTTAAACAAGTTCCTGAAAAACAAACGTTTCATATGGTAACTCTTCAGGACATTCCATGCCTTCTTGAAGACAGAAGATCACATGACATCTCTAGACCTCCAGAATGCGTACTTCCCTATCCCAATACATCGAAACCATCGGAAATTTATCAGGTTCAAGGTAGCTGGTATGCATCTACAGTTTTGCGTCCTCCCATTCCGATTAAAGTCGGCCCCCAGAATTTTTACCAAAGTGCTAGCGCCAGTAGCCGTTCACCTACGCTAGGTGGGCATACAAGTCTTTCCATATCTGGACGACTGGCTCATAAATGCATCCACAAGAACTCAGGTGGTAAACCACACATCCGCTAGGCCTCCGGTTGTTAAAAACTGTAGGTCTTACCATCAATTATCGCAAGTCACACATCCATCCCACTCAGAAGCTGAATTACCTAGGAGCAATACTAGATACTGTCCAAAGCAAAGCATTTCCATCTCAAGAGAGACAGCGAAAGATATCCAGCATGGCTCAAAAACTATCAACAAAAAGGTTTGTTTCAGTTCGGAATTACCAATCATTCATGGGAGTGATTTCTTTATGTATTCCACTGATCCCAAATTGCTGACTGCACTTGCAACCTCTACAGGAGCAACCAGACTCTTAGTGGCCCCAAGTGAATGGCTCCTTCCATTGAATTCTCATCACACCGGAAATGAGAACTTTCATGTCTTGGTGGGGAAAACAGACCAACTTATCCAAGGGCCTTTCTTTTCTTCAACAAGTGCCGCAATATATAACATCGAGAGATGCGTGGCTCGAAGGTTGGGGTGCCCACCTTCAAGATCTGCAGATAAGTGGCAACTGGACACAAAAGGACAAACCGCTTCACTTAAACCAGCTGGAGCTCAAAGCAATAGATCTGGCGCTGAAGGCCTTCTTACCAAGAATACGAAACTCTGAAATTCTCATCAGAACGGACAATACCACAAGTATGTTTTACCTGAACAAACATGGCGGCACAAAGTCCTTGCAGCTTTCATGTCAAGCTCAGAGCATATGGGAATGGGCCATAGAAAACCAAATTTCTCTGAAAGTGGAACACCTGCAAGGGCCAACCAACCTCCTAGCGGGCGCTTTGAGCAGGACATTCATCCCGTATCACGAGTGGGAACTCTACTAACAAGTTCTCAATCCCCTTTCCAGAATTGGGGCAAGGCAAATCTGGATCTTTTTGCCACATACAAGAACAGGAAATGCCCATATTACGCAAGCTGGCATCCCGAGAAAGGGTTGTGGGGAAATGTGTTTTTGATGCGATGGTCAGGAATCTATGCCTATGCTTTTCCCCTGATTGCGCTCATCCCCAGAGTGATCAACAAAATGAAAGCAGAAGGGTGTTGTCTCCTCCTAGTAGCACCCAGGCGGCCCAGGCAGGTCTGGTTCACAGAACTCCTTCTGTATTCGGAATAACCACATGTTCTACTCAGACTGACACCAGCCCTACTCACCATGCACCAGGGCCAAGTCAGGCATCCAGATCATTCATCTCTGCACTTATCAGCCTGGCTCCTGAATTCCATGAATACTCCACCTTGAACATTTCATCGGAATGCAGAGAAATATTGGCCAAAGCCAGAGCGGACACCACCAATAAGGCATATAAGCTAAAATGGAAGCATTTCTGTTTGTGGTGTGCTACGAAAGGAGTCCATCCTATCTCGTTGCCCCCGGAGCACATACTTCCTTATTTGTTGCAATTTGCAAAATCTGGGCTTTCGTACTCCTCCATACGAGTACATGTGGCGGTAATTTCAAGATACCGCCGCTCTCAGCACACCTCACTATATTCTGCCAGGATTGTGAAACTATTCCTCAGGGGCTTTTTTAGAGTATTTCCCCCGGTGCGTAAACCTCCACCTTTATGGTCCCTAAATATAGTGTTGGGTCAACTCATGAAGCCTCCTTTCGAACCAATCCACAGGTCAGAGTTAAAATTAATCTCTTGGAAGACGTCACTTTAACTGGCTCTCACATCAGCAAAAAGAGTGAGTGACATACAAGCCTTCACCATCAAAGTACCTTTTCTTCAGTTCACTCCAAATGGGATTATGCTTCAAGCAAATCCTAAGTATATACTAAAGGTACCATCAAACTTCCATTTGAATGAGCCAGTGGTTTTAAAAACGTTTTTTCCTAACCCACAACCCATTGCGGACAAAGCACTGCATTCACTGGATATAAGGAGATGTTTAAGGTTCTATCTTCAAAGAACACAGAGCATTTGTAAATCCAACCAGCTATTCGTAGCATATGGGGATACAAGAAAGGGCTCTGCGATATCTAAGCAGACCATTGCCAGGTGGATCGGACTAGCTATACAATTTTGTCAAATCGCTCCACAGTAAGGTTAAAGCCTACTCTACCAGGGCAGTAGCCACATCAGCGGCGCTTTTCGCGGGAGTGCCCCTGCAACACATTTGCAGGGCAGCAATATGGTCCAGCCAGCATATATTTACAAAGCACTACTGCCTAGATGAGACTTACAAAATGGATACGGCCGTTGGGCAAGCATTGCTAAGACATCTATTCCATTAAGGTGAGCCTCTCTTGTGATCCCACCTTCCACTTGAAAGGTATGTGATTTATATTTGTTTAATGTTATTGTTCTTAATGTTGTTATTACTACTATTAGTTATTTTATGATTATGGTTCTTATTTTGTTCTTATCATTCTCAATACATATGTATATTACTTTCTGATATTGGCAAAATGTGGCATCATTCCTGTTGTTATCAATGTTATGGCCATATTAAATGGTATAACTGCTCGCTACTCTATTTCAAGCATGTGAATCTATGAAAGATCCAAAACTGGAAAAAAAAATTAGTTACTTACCTGTAACTGTAGTTCTCCGGGATTGGTATCTTTCATAGTCACATGCAACCCACCCTTCTCCCCTCCGAGGCACCCCCTTATTTCTAAAAGACTATGGCCCTCACTTCGACCTCAGCGGTCTTTTTTTAAAGACCGCCGAGGTACTGCCGTGCTGAAGACTGTTTTCCGCTCAGGCGGTTTTCCGCACAGCATATTATGACTGCTGGCAGCCCACCGTCCCTTTTCGGACGGCGAGCCGCCATACTGGCGGTCGGCGCGGAAGTGGAGGCTGCTCCACCTCCCCATCATCAGAACACCACCCACCGAATCACGTCCCATGATTCGGTGTGGTGGTGTTCTGGTGACTGGGAGCTGGCGGCGGAGCAGCCCCCATGGATCCCGTCCCCTCCCAGAGGATCAACGGACAAGATAAGTTGATCGTCCATTAGGGGAGGGGGTGGGGGAGTGTTGTGTGTTGTGTGCGTGCATGGGGGTGTGCGTGTGAGTATGTAGAGGAGGTGTGTGAGTGCGTGTATGCATGCGGGGGGGGTGTTTGTATGGGAAATGTGTGCGGGTCAGTCTGTGTGCATGTCTGTATGTGTGCGGGTATGTGTTGTAGTGTATGTGTGCGTGTAGGGGTGTGTGTATGTTGGGGTGGGGAGGGGGTGTGTATGTGCATGTTGGGGGTGGGGTTGGGAAGGTGGGTCCTGCCACCTTTGGGGGGTGGGGGGAGGACTCTGGTGTGGGGGAGGGGGGTGGGAGAGACCCGTATCAGTGCCAGGGAAGGAATTCCCTGGCACTGATAGTACCTACCGCCATGGATTTCGTGGCGGTTCCAAACCACCCGAAATCCATGGCGGTATGCAGGGTCCTGGCGGTCGGAGTGGAGAAGTGGCGGTAACCGCCATGGTCATTATTAATTTTTTTTTTTTCCGCCAGCCTGTTGTCGGTTTTACTGCCACTTCTCCCCAGTCCGCCAGGGTCGTAATGAGGGCCTATATACTTCACACTTGTACTGTAAAATCTGAGGGAAACAGCTTCTGTTAGGAGTGGTGCTGTCGCATGGTTTGTTGTAGTTCAGATTTGGTTCTTTTTTTTAAAAAATTTTTTTTAAAGAACATGGATTTGCTGTAACAGTGCCTGTGTAGGCCATTGAGGCCCAGTGTAAAAACACTTACTGCTATGTATATTTAAGGTTACCGTGGGCTACCACCTCGACGACGGGAATGATTCAAGCATATGAATCTATGAAAGATACCAAAACTGGAGAACTACAGTTACAGGTTAGTAACTAATTTTCTTATCACACGGTACACCACCATAGGGAAGGACCAGTGAAGGAGAATAACCACCCCAGCGGAACCTTATCTATAACCATTGTAGAATACCCTATCATATCCCTGGCAGAGTAGGAAGGGGCAGGAGGTATCCAGCAGATGTTTCCTGAAGCAACATAATAGCTGTGAGTATATTGAAGGACCGCTGAGTGCTTAATTCCGTCTAGCAGCCCGTGATAATACCTTGAAGTCCATAGAAGGGAAAGCATAGCACAGGTAGAGATGGGGGAAGGGCGAGCAATGTGTTCAGTGTGTATCATGTGTTCCGGTGGTGTAACATCCCTTGTAAATGCTTTGTTGCAATGGAAATGTGTGTTGGAGTGGATCAAAAAGAAAACTGTTGCAAACAAATATACAACAAACACAGGAAAATTCCCTTCCCATACTTCAACCTCGAAACATCTGTTGCCCTCGTAACTAAAACACAACCCCAAAACATTGTGTGTGAACGTGAAATCGTGGACCCCCCCTATTTGCAGAATGTCATATTGGCCCGTCCCTTGGAAAGAAAATTAAGGAAAAGAAATAAAGAAAGGAGCCTTTGGCAGTGGCTCTGAATCAAGTCCCTTACGCCATCGCCACCCTCAAACAGATCTCAGGACGTGGACACATCTTTCATCCTCCTCAATGGGCTGATGATAGACAGAGCTCACCAGGGGTACTGCGTCTGACACAAGCCCTGGAGAGGCATCACTGGTCTGGAATGACAGAGCCTGTTCTATCAGCTGTAATTCAGATTTATCGGAGCCTGGGGATGGTGAACCAGTCCCCGACCGACAGCGCCCCTTATGGGAGCAGGCCCACATCCTGCACTCCACTTTAGGAGTTATAGATTTTTTTTATCAAATGCTTCTCTGTAGGAGGGGGAGATTGGTTCAAGGGACGGAGCTGCTGCTCCTCGGTGAGCCAATCTCACCCTGCCTCATGTTTTCCCCTTGTAAATTTAGGCATCAAAGCCCTATGCGCCCGCTCCATCACAAACCAAGTAGATAACTTCTCTGCCGGCATTCATGTCTTAATCTAGTTTTCCAGAAACTCAGTGGGGTGCATTATCTCCACCCCCTCTGGAAAGCCTATAAACCCCAGGTTTTTGTGCTGTGGTCTGTTTTCAACATCTGCAGAGTTGTGCAGCTCGGCGGTTTGGGACATGAGGTGGGGCACCTTGGCTGTCAGTTTGCTTATGTCATCCTCTGTGGTCGACAACTATCCTTCATCCTCAGTAATTGTGACAGTGACATTGCGTAAATCCTGACGCAGACATGCTGCATCCACGCAGACCTCACAATCTTGTTTTCCACTGCTGCCTCAGATCCCTGAATAACCTTTTAGATAGACCACCACCAGCTGTGCACAGCTCCCTCTCTGAAGTCTCTCCCAATGGGGGAGGAGCTACCCCAAGGTTTGTGGCTAGTTGGGGGAGGGAGGGGTTGTCCTTCCCCATAACTGCGCTTTACAGGATTACCTCATTACTGCAGAGTACAGGATTACAGTAGATCAACAGCCTGCTTCTGATAAGGAGGGTGACAGCTGAGCAGCTGGGGACCCACCAGAGGAGAAAGACACTGAGCAGTACAGTAGTAGCTCAAGACTAGGGTTGCAGACCAGCACAGACTGTAGAAGGGGCTGCCCCCTGTGGGCTACACTATGAAGCTTATCAAGCCATTGGTCCGCCAGTGATGGAAACTGTGGTATCACTAGTTTAGGCAGTCATTTTGTATCATCTTGGAGGGAGGGAGGGGCGGACCAGGGCATATAGAGGGCGACAGTAAGATGCTCGCTGCAAGCTCACCATTGTGCAGGGGACCATCCATCGCTCACAGTTAGTAGATAAGGTGGGAAAGAGCGGCACTATTCCAGGACCCCATGCACATCTCCATCAGAAGCACCACACTGATCTGTGGCCCCACCAGGGAGCGTAATATACTGCATGGGGGGGGTCTAGAGGAGCCAGCTAACAAACGTGCCTCTTGAGTCTTTGAGTTCTCAGGCTACCAAATCAGCTCTAGTGATCGAGGAACCCCACACAAGGGCCTACCCCACAGAATCAGTGTTGACGAGGCACCCTCGTGCCGATCACTTCTTACGGTCACAGCCCCAGCAACAGCACACTCACCAGTAATGCGGATGTGGCAGCTCGTCGAAATCAATGTCCCAGTCACTTGCCGACTTCTCGATGATTACCCTGCAGAGTCTCCACTTGGCAGCAGGCCCCTAGGGGCATTACAGAAGAGAACTGCACCCCCGCTAGCCACAGGGTGGGCATGGGCGCCACATCACATCAGCTGAGACCCACAGCTCTCGGGGAATTTCAGTTGTTTCAGCGAGGGGCCTCTCGCTGGCCCCCTACTCCAATGAGCTCTGTTCCCTCATTGTGCGGCTCACCAAAGGGCACAGCGGATGCCAGCTCATTGTTAGCACATGGCCATCCGCCATTTTAGATGGCTCGACAGTGCCATCACTAAAGCCCCTCCATGCGTCTCAGTTTCGCCGCCGAGGGGCCCTGGCCAACTCCAAAGGTTGGGACAGTCAGCAGCTGCGGAGCAAGGCCAGACTAGATTAGGTTTTCCTGGCCGATGGCAGCTGATGACGAAGGGGTCGCAAACACTCTCAAAGTGTGACCGCCTTCTTCATGCCTCAGGCCACGCCCCCCAGCCATCCCACCTTAAGTCACCTGTAGTGATGAGATTCCTAAAGAGGCTGTCTCCCCACCTCCCTTCACCATGCCCCAGCAGAGCCTAAACCTGGTTTGGACCTTCTAAATGGATTCTCCTTTGGAGCCGCTTCAATTGTCAGTTGCGCTTGTTTACTTTCTGCTCTGTTTTTCTGGTTACAATTACATTGTATTACATTTCAGTAAATTGCAAGCACTGAGCGTTTGCCTGCCATTCACCTGCTCCTTTCAGGTCAAACTTTTCCTTGAAACTAATTCAGTTTTTCAACCCCTAAATAGTGACTCATTTTATTCTGGGGCAGTCCATTACACTTCCAATTCCCGCATATTATCCTCCACCCCTCTGAGCCAAAAAGGAGTGGTTACAACGGTTGGACCCAAGGCTTGTGGTCAGTTTCTGCATAGTTTGCATCAAATAGATTAGGCCCTTTGTTGGATATACAGAGAGAAAGAAAGGCAAAGTGGTCCAGAAGAGGGTTTTGTCCCTCTGAATAATTTTGTGTATTAAAATGTGCTACACCCTTGTGGAAAAGAAACTACTGGAGGGTATCTCGGCCCATTCCTCCAGGGAAAAACCTTCCACCTCAATTTTGGCTGCAGTTCTTCCTGTTGCTGAGATTTTCAGGACACCAACATGGGCTCCTTTCGCTCCTTCTCTATACATTGTAGCTCAGATTCAGAGGTGAGAACGGATGGACAGTTTGGGTCCTCAGTCTTCCATGTGATTTTCTCATCTGAAAAAGCCTACAGATCCGATTAGGGAGGGTACTGTTTCGGAATCTATTCTAAAGGTGAGGAATGTGCAGGAAGAAGTATCCATCAGAAGAAAGTTACTTTCAAGAACAATCTCTCCAGTGGTTACTCTTCTTGCAGATTTCTTATCTGTTGTTCCCCCTCTGCATTTGGAAGGGTGGTCATAGGTTTCATTAGTAAGATTCCAATTAAAACTACTTCACTGCCTCAGTTGATGTAATTCCCTTTTATCTGCCTCAAATAACACAGAAAAAACGGATGAAGAACTGACATTTTGGATCTGGGTCATGGCTTCCAGTGACATCACCATGGCATTATTTCCAGCACCAAGATTGAAACTGTGCCCCCTACCAGTGCAGGAGAGCTATGTCTGAATTTTCCTGATCAGTTGTGCGCTTGTGATATTCAAAAGGTGAGTAATCAGCAGCTGGGTATGCTATCCACCACAACGCTAGTGAAGGTTAGTAACTCGTCTGTTGTAGCTAAACATCTGATTCTATTCTTGGTGTTACAAGTAACTAATAATATAACTGCTGTTACAGAAGTGTGGAATCAACCTGTCCATGGGACAGGTTGCTTCATAAATATACTTGTTCTGTAAAATAATCCATTTGTCCTTTTGGTGCCACGTAGTGCTGCGATAAATTATGGCAGCAATCTCATTATATAAGAGCTTTAATAATAGCCTCTCTGATTATGCCAGAACTCTTACTATAGTAGTGTTTGAATTCAGCCAATTCCTGTATTTTGCCACCGTTCCATAGAATTACATACTGGGGCTGCAAGTAGCGCTAAGCAATAGTTCCAGGGTTCGAATGCACCTTTGCCTCTTTGCAAACCTACTAACTTGCATGTTTTAGGGGGTTTTGCCAGCTCTTCTCATTTTTCCTGCACTAAGAAAGGTTGGAAATTTAGGCCTGACAAAAGAGAAGTAAAACTTCATCTGTTGGGGAAAAAGTGTTTATAGGAAAAGTGGACTCATAAAAGCTCAACAGCTTTTCGCATGAGCAAATCTACACATACATATTTGCTTGCGCTAAAATGAAATTAACAAATATTTTTTAGGACTACTATTTCCTGGCCTACTAATGTAAATTATTGTGAATTAATGAAAGCTGTAAATCTTCACTAATGCAAGGGCATACACCGTGTGTGCACGTTTGGGACTTTATTTAAGAATTGGGCCCCCTACTTAGGTCTTGGGTTAACAAGACTTTTTGTTTTTATTAAAATTCTGTCTCTCTCTCTCTCTCTAGACTGGCTTCACTATGAGGGAGAGCATCCTGCTCTTTTCTAAGGAGCATATCAGCACACAAAGTAGTTGTGTTCAGTTCCAGGGACTGCTTGTATGCTTTTTGTGGCTAAAAATAATATTGTCTTCTGCCAATATTTGTTATAATGCTGAGGGCCTAGCAGCCCCCACAACAATAACGTTTTACAAAAACCATGTCAAAATATTTTACGAATTAACAAAAGCAAAAAGTTGACCACCAATGTCAGACCTATTAGCTTTGCCAATGATTGTTTACTTTCATGTTTCACATAATCGGGTTGAAATTGGTTGCGCTGATTTTCTATTATGAATATTTTATGGGAACACTAGCATGCATCAACACATTTTACTAGATGATGCGTCAAAGAAATGGTACCTAAAATGTACTAATAGTTGAGCAAAACACATTTTCCTAGTTGCATTTTTTGTGAACATTTAATTTGAAAGCAAAGTTATCAATCTTGCTTTCAAGCTTCTGCAAATATTTGCATCTAATCAAAGAATTCTTGGTGCGTTATCCATACCCTCATATTCTTACAATTTGCAAACGTGTGTACGTATGTTTATACTGGGACCACTGTTAGCAGTGCAGTCCAAGCTTGCAACATTTCCTTAAAGGGCTCACCTTAATAATCCAGGTTTTCCAGAAATGAACCATAAATAAAAATAAGTTTGAACCACGTTTATATATGGACACAAATATTACTTTAGGCGTAGACAATGCCCTTCCCTGATTCATAATGTTGTACTGTAAACTGGCAGCCCAGGGGTTTTTGCTGCAGGGGTTTAGGCGTGCTTGTCCCAAAGACAAAATGAAAATGTGTTGTCCTTAACCCCAAACAATATGGTCTGGGAGTCGGGCTATAGTAATTCCACATTCCTGAGCAATTATTGATACCTTCTCTTCTGCACTTTCTTCTGCTCTTACGCCTAACATTTACCACTCTGTACATGTCGACACTGTCTTGGCCATAGCTCGCATTGACTGTTTTTTTGTCATAGCCCATCGCATTATAATGTCTGGGACCTCCAATACTTCAGCATTTATATTTATATTTCAGTTTTAGTCAGCTTATACTTTTCACTTTTATCTGGTCACTCCCACCCCACCCCAAAAAAAAAAAAAACATTTTTGCTCTGTCTTCTTTGTACTTTTTTCCTTGTCTGATCCCTTTCTACAGTGTCCAGGTCATAACAATATTGTCGTGTTCAAAAACATACCAGCCCACTGCAGCTGCTAGTGCTCTGCTTCCATTCTCTCTGTGGAAAATAAGACTTCCGCTTAACACCTTTAATTATTTATTGAACTGCTGCCTCATAAATTATTTTCTTCTGATTCTGCTTTTAAAAATGGGCAGCCTTTTGTCTATTTGTCAAATTCTCAAATGAAGGAATTCAAAGTGTTGATATAGAAAAAGTAACGGCTGACATGCTGAATTGCAAAATGTCACACTGAGAAAGTCAAAGTGTTTGGTGGATACCTTCAATTTTGCAGCATGAATCCTTTTCTGGATTCACATGCTGTTCATCATTCTGCCATCTGGTGGTTGTGTCCGGAATTGTTTCCCCCCCCTTTGGGCATAGTCTACCACCATTTGGTGCTTGGTCCATCCCCTGTATCACTTCAGACGGTGCCCCGGAAGTTCATGTGTGTGATAGTCATCTACATATTTTTTTTTTTTCTTCCAGGTGGGTCTGGAAGCAAAGGAGTAGTTCCGAAGTTTTTAAGACCATGCTGAAAAGAGCAGAAGAAATTATTTTTTTTTTTTTTTTTTTTTTTCCCAAAAAGATATTGCCAAAATCAACGACCCAGTGTTTGCACGGGTCAGGAGAATGAAGAAAGGTAGGGGTCATGGAAAAGACCCCATTTCAGGTTTTTTTTTCCCTGAACTGCCACTATAAATTTGCCCAGCATTATCCTTACAAAGTCTGCAACCACTGCCTCTCAAAGGACTACAGAGACGAGGGCTGCAAACTCTGTGCCACCTTTGTACCAAAAACCCTCAGGGCATGCCGAAAGCAGAGGGAAGGACACCAAGCAGTAATGCAGAGCCAAGGAGACCAGGAGTCGCTGAAAGAAATAGGCCTGTTCAGCGATGAAAAAGATCAGGCGGGAGGCTCAATTTGACCACAGAGGGTCAGACGTCAAATTCCTGGAGGGGGATGCTGTGAAAAACGCCCACCGAAAAAGACAGACAATGTCGAAAAAGGGCCCGAGAAGGTAAAAAAAAAAAAAAAAAACACTGAAAATCTCAAAGGAGAAAATTCCTCGTGAAAAAGCACCACAAGTCAACCCGACGTCCAAGAAAACGACTATCGAGGGCCAGCGGCGAACAAGAGAGCCCAACAGATCCCATACGAGGGATACCGAAGAAGGCCGGGTGCTGAAACAGGCGAAACCTTCCATGGGGGGCTAAAAAAAAAAAAAAACATCGGAGGATCAAATGCTGAAAAAATGACCATTGACAGCACAAGACTCAAAAAAAGTCATCAGAGGTGTCGTCTACAGGCTGAAATAGCAGCGCACCTGCAAAGAAAGAAGGAGTTCGATGCACTAAAGCAATTCTGAATCCCACTAAAACCCTCAATGGCCACGGACGTCGAAGAGGACGAGACTGTACTCTGTGCACCGGCAACCCCCAAGCCTCACTAAGAAGAGGCGGAGAAGAAATTCTACGACCCGGAAGAGGAGGAAGCAATGGAGAGTTTCAAAGACAATTGGAATGTCCTTGATGCAGAGTCCAAAAGAGGAGGCTGACAGATACCCCTCGAAGCCTTCACCCCCGACGTCACATGCCCTAACAGCTTTAGTGAAGAGGGCAGCAGACACATATGGAGTGCCCTTTGAAGAAGAGAAGGGAGACTCGTTTCCTACTTGAAACCCTCATGCTATCGAGCAAGGGAAACCTATCTCCTCATGCTACCCAGCATTCTGGACCAGGGTAAATGAGGCTTTCAGAGAACCTGCAGCAACAAAAGGGGTGACACCCAGGGTGGAGAAGAAATACAAGCCCTTTCCAAAGGACCCCAAATATATTCAGGGGAACGCAGTGGCTGACTCCATCATCGTCAAAACAGCAAGGAGGAGAGGCAACGCACACACCTCCACAAATTCCCCTCTATAAAGGGAAAGCAAAAGGATGGACATAGTGGGGAAAAAGATGGAGAGAGAAGCTGCAGCACAGTGGCGTATAGTGAACTTGAATGCCATTCTTTACAGATATGGCCACCAGCACTGGGATGAGATTGAAAAGCTAATGAAGAAACTCCCAGAAGGAGGTAAGATAGTAAAGGCGATCATACAGGAGGGGAAAACCATCGGCGATGCCTGCCTAAAATAAGCGCTAGCGCCACAGACACAGTCAGCAGGCAAATGTGCACAGGCACAACACCAAGGAGGCATGCATGTCTCTGGATATCCGGCTTCAAACCTGAGGTACAGGCCTCCATGAAAAACAAGCCTTTCACTGGAGAGGCCTCATTTGGCCAAGAGGTGGATGAGTTTTTGCAGCAGATCAAAAAGGACAACGAAACGGCTAAGGCAATGGGGACACTCCAATACAGATGCAATTTCACAAGAGGAAGTACCATCAGAAGGCCCACAGAAAGGTGAGCCTTTACTACAGGACAGCAACAACAGCAGCAACCGTCCCGGGGGAGTACCCAACAAAATGGCCAACAGATGGGGTACCAGCAGTGGTAATATTCCATGAGAAAGTCCTTTCGAAGTAGAGGGAGAGCAAGGGGCCAATCACCAGGGGAGGAGAAACGACCAAGTGACTCATAAATACCCCCAAGCCCTCACATAACACATAACACCAGTAAAGGGCAGGATTGCGCAGTACCCAGAAAAATGGGAAAACATTACTACCTACAACTGGGTTTTAAACGTGTATCACCTGAGGAAAACCTACCAAAGAACAGAACTGGTACAACTAAGGAAGGAAGTGAAAACTCCTCCAGAAACAGGGAATAGGAAGAGTACCAAAAAAGTAATTAAACAAGGGCAACTACTCACCTTACTTCCAAGGTCCAAAGCAAGACATTACATTAAGGCCAATCTAGGACCTCAGGTTCATAAACAAACTCATCCACACTCCGCATTTCATAACGACAACCCTACAGGAGGTAATCCCAGTCCTGCAAAAAGGAGACTACATGGAAACCATAAGGTTGCCTGTTTGCACATATCGATGAACCAGGCACACAAAAGATAACGCAAATTCGTACTTCAAGGAGCTCACAACCAATTCAAGGTCTTAACCTTCGTAATGAAGTCAGCATTAAGGGTTTTCACAAAGTGCCTAGCGACAGTCACAGCATTCCTAAGAAGGAAAAGCATTCACATATAGCCCTACCTGGACAACTGGCTTATAAAGGCACACTCAAATGAGAAATGTCAAAGGGATACCAAAACGGTGATCACAACCCTACAAAAGCTAGGGTTCAGCATAAATCACAAAAAAAAATCATCCACAAAACCACAGCAAAAAACATCTTCCCAGGAGCCAGACTCGATTCAAGGAAAGCACATGCTTACCCTGCCCAGAGGAGAATACAAGTGATCACAGAGCAAACTCTCCTTTACCAGAAAGGACAATCTCTGACAGTGAGGACAATCTTGAAGCTGATGGACATGATGGCATCATGCATTCCCCTCATACCCTATGCGAGACACCACATGCGATAATTCCAGGAATGGCTGACAACCCACCTGGAGTTGGGAGGATCTAGTGGTTGTAACAGTGAAAATACAGAAGGAAATACAATGATGGGCATCCAACCACATAACCAGGGGAAGACCTTTCAGGACAGCAACTCCCTCAGTGACCATCACAACAGATGTGTTCCGTAAGGGATGAGGAGCACACGGGCAAATTAAGAATCCGGGGCCCATGGAACAAGACTGCTATAAAACACATCAGTTTCCTAGAGCTGAAAACAGTGTTACTGGCCCCAAAAGCATTTCAAACGCAAGTATCAGGAAAGACAGTACTAATCCAGACAGACAATAAAACAATGTTTTATTTGAACAAAGAAGGGGGTACAAAGTTGTTCACCCTAAGCAAATTAGCCCAGGAAATATGGAATTGGGCGATGCCACAGAGGATCAGCCTACAAACAGTCCACCTACCAGGGAAGGACAACATAGAGGCAGACGGAGTTAGCAGACAGAAAAACAGCACATACGAATGGGAGATAAAACAAAGGAGCCTAGAAAAAACCTTCAGGATTTGGGGCACACCAACAATCGACTTGTTCGCATGAGCAGAAATCAGAAAATGCCAACACTTCACCTCCAGGTTTCCACACCACCAGTCAGAAGGGAATGCCCTGTCACTAAACTGGTCAGTGAGATTTGCCTACACCTTTCTGCCGATTTCCCCGAATAACAAAGGTACTGGATAAGGCCAGGAAACCAGGGATAAACCTCATCCTCAAAGCCCCTCAGGGGGCCAGACAAGCATGGTTTTCAGACCTACTTAAGGTGTCCAAGGGTCCGATGATAAAGATCAAAGCAGAACGGGACCTACTCACAATGCAGAAGGGGCAAGTACTCCACCTGGAACCAGCAACACTCAACCTAGTAGCATGGTGCCTGAATACATAGAATTAAGGCATTTAAACCTACCACTCAGAAGCATGGAGATAATAAAGGAAGCTAGAAAATTAACATCAAGAAAATGCTATGCATCAAAATGGAAGAGATACCTCCTGTGGTGTACTAGAAATAATACCCTAGAAGCAACGTCCAGGCAGTAAACGGTAATAACCAATCTCACACACTTGCGGGATCAACTACTCTTCTCTCAAAGTCCACTTGGCAGCAATTGTGGCCTGCACCAGAGGAGTGTTGCACAAAGTTTCTTCACAGCACCTGTTATAAAAAGGTTTCTGGAAGGATCCAAATGAATCACCCCTCTAAGTGCACCAGCCCCAATGTGGAGCTTAAACAGTGTTAACACAACATATGACAAAAGCATTTGAGCCAATGCACAAAGCTGAACTCTGGTTTACCACAGTAAAAACCACCTTCCTCATAGCTATCGCAGCACTACAAAGGGTAAGCGAAATTCAAGCGCTAACAATACAGGAACCATACATGCAAATCCAAAGTTGGTTTTCAGAACAAACCCCCAATTCCTACCTAAAGTGGTGAGCAAATTCCATGTCAACCAAACAATACAGTTGCAGTCTTCTTTACGAAAACTGCATACACTGAATGTAAGAAGGGCACTAATATACTACTTGGAGGAGAACAAGTGGCTCCGCAAAGGAAACCAACTGTTTCTCATATACCAAATTCAGTAAAGGGTTCCACGTCACAAAGGGGACTACTATCACACGGTGGATCTTGGAAACAATCCAAATATGCTACGCAGCAGCTTGCAAACAACTGCCTCACCACCCAAAACCACACTCAACAAGGAAAAAGGGCGCAACACTAGCTTTCATGGCAAACCTACCCATGGACACTATCTGCGCAGCAACAACATGGGCATCCCTAAACATTGTGTGGACATTCAAATGCATAAAGAAGCCCAAGTGGGGCAGAGGGTACTGCAACACCTGTTTGCAAGCTCATCATTTCAACCCAAAAAAACCTAAATAAAGGAGAAAAATCACTACACAATCTGATGCACAGCATATGAATCCAGAAAAGGATTCATGCTGCAAAACGAAATGGTTACTTACCAATAGGAGTAGTTTTTTGCGGCTTGAAGAGTTTTCTGGATACACATGTGACCCACCCACCTACCTGGAAATGAGAACGGGACAAACAGGTGTGGAAGAGGAGCAATGAACATAGAAGCAATAAAAAAAAGGGAAAAAAAAGAATTTGAAGATGGCTACTACGCACAGGAACTTCTGGGGCGCCGTCTGACATCATACAGAGGACGGACCAAGCACCGAATGGTGGTCGACGAAGCTTAAAAAGGGGAGGGGGTTAAAAAAAAGGCAGTTCCGCCCAACCACTAGATAGAGGGATGATGCACAGCATGTGAATCTGGAAAACCCTTCTGGCTGCAAAACTGCTCCTACTGGTAAGTAACCATTTCTGTAATCTCAGCCAGTAGTAATTTACTCTGGGCCTTGGTGAAGTCCATCGTATTTTCTGCCCACAATGCTACCTCGGACAAGGACCAGCCATATGCAAACCATTCATGGTTCTGCTGCATTAGGAACAGACCAGTCCAACCTGTTGGGGCAGATCCACTCTGAACAGGAGCACAAGCATTCTCAGACTGGTTTCAGCCTATTTGTATACTAGTTTGAGTACTCTGGCAGAGTGAGCACTGGATCCAAGTTTGGGCATACCCTTCACACTTAGGGGGTTATTCTAACTTTGGAGGAGGTGTTAATCCGTCCCAAAAGTGACGGAAAAGTGACGGATTTACCACCAGCCGTATTACGAGTCCATTATATCCTATGGAACTCGTAATACGGCTGGTGGTATATCCGTCACTTTACCGTCACTTTTGGGACGGATTAACACTCCTCCAAAGTTAGAATAACCTCCTTAGTGTGTTGAACTGAGAAAAGCAAAATGATGGTCAGTTTGCTTGAATTAATCACAGCCACTGGTAATTATTCTGGGTTGCAGTCCAATCTGTTGTTGTTGTTATTTTTTTAACCCACATTACACCTTGAACAGGAACCAGCTATATGCATATCTGCTTTGATCCTCCACTTGTAGAACAGTCCACCCCGAAGTGCAAAGCTGAGTCTTCAGGACTGGGAACTTGTAGGAAAGTACCATCTTGCCTGGCATGTTACCCCCATATTTCACTGTATATATGTTGTTTTAGTGTATGTGTCACTGGGACCCTGCCAGCCAGGGCCCCAGTGCTCAAACGTGTGCCCTGTATGTGTTCCCTGTGTGATGACTGTCTCACTGAGGCTCTGCTAACCAGAACCTCAGTGGTTATGCTCTCTCTGCTTTCCAAATTTGTCACTAACCGGCTAGTGACCAATTTCACCAATTCACATTGGCATACTGGAACACCCTTATAATTCCCTAGTATATGGTACTGAGGTACCCAGGGTATTGGGGTTCCAGGAGATCCCTATGGGCTGCAGCAATTCTTTTGCCACCCATAGGGAGATCTGACAAATCTTACAAAGGCCTGCCACTGCAGCCTGAGTGAAATAACGTCCACGTTATTTCACAGCCATTTACCACTGCACTTAAGTAACTTATAAGTCACCTATATGTCTAACCTTCACCTGGTGAAGGTTGGGTGCAACGTTACTTAGTGTGTGGGCACCCTGGCACTAGCCAAGATGCCCCCACATTGTTTAGGGCAAATTCCCCGAACTTTGTGAGTGCGGGGACACCATTTCACGTGTGCACTATACATAGGTCACTACCTATGTATAGCGTCACAATGGTAACTCTGAACATGGCCATGTAACATGTCTAAGATCATGGAATTCTCACCCCAATGCCATTCTGGCATTGGGAAGACAATTCCATGATCCCCCGGGTCTCTAGCACAGAACCCGGCTACTGCCAAACTGCCTTTCCGGGGTCTCCACTGAAGCTGCTGCTGCTGCTGCCAACCCCTCAGACAGGTTTCTGCCCTCCTGGGTTCCAGGCAGCCCTGTCCCAGGAAGGCAGAACAAAGGATTTCCTCTCAGAGAGAGTGTGACACCCTCTCCCTTTGGAAATAGGTGTGAAGGCTGTGAGGAGTAGCCTCCCCCAGCCTCTGGAAATGCTTTGATGGGCACAGATGCTGCCCATCTCTGCATAAGCCAGTCTACACCCGTTCAGGGATCCCCCAACCCTGCTCTGGCGTGAAACTGGACAAAGGAAAGGGGAGTGACCACTCCTCTGACCTGCACCTCCCAGGGGAGGTGCCCAGAGCTCCTCCAGTGTGCCCCAGACCTCTGCCATCTTGGAAACAGAGGTGTTGCTGGCACACTGGACTGCTCTGAGTGGTCAGTACCAGCAGGTGACGTCAGAGACTCCTTCTGATAGGCTCTTACCTCTTAGTAGCCAATCCTCCTTCCTAGGTAGCCAAACCTCCTTTTCTGGCTATTTAGGGTCTCTGCTTTGGGGAATTCTTCAGATACCGAATGCAAGAGCTCACCAGAGTTCCTCTGCATCTCCCTGTTCACCTTCTGCCAAAGGATCGACCGCTGACTGCTCAGGACGCCTGCAAAACCGCAACAAAGTAGCAAAGACGACTACTGCAACCTTGTATCGCTTCATCCTGCCGGCTTTCTCGCCTGTTTCCTGGTGGTGCATGCTCTGGGGGTAGCCTGCCTTCTTCTTGCACCAGGAGCTCTGAAGAAATCTCCCGTGGGTCGACGGAATCTTCCCCCTGCAACCGCAGGCAACAAAAGACTGCATCTACAAGTCTACACTAATAAGGGATAACTGGACCTGGTACAGAGTGTAAGTACCCCTTGGTACCCATTACAAGCCAGGTCAGCCTCCTACAGAACTCCAGCAACCCCAGACTTGTTTTGACCTTTGTAGAATGGATAGATTGCTTGCATTATTCTCAGCTGCTGCCAACTGCAGGTTGATCTAATAAATTAATGGCGTGCACCCTTAATTTATTCTGTCTATGAACAGTTAAATAATTGGCTTATCCAAATTTCAGCTTTCCGATTTCAACAACAATATCCTTGTTTATTGAATTATAGTGTCAAAGACCTTTCGCGAGTCAGTGTGCATTAAGGCAGCTGCAAACCAACTTGTGTGATATCCCTTCCCTTTTTAAAGGCATTAATATTGTTTGGAAAGGCGTTTAAAACTTGCTGCCATCTACTTGAGAGTTACCTTTTGTAAGGAAATGCCTCCTTGGCATGGTTACCCCCTGACTTTTTGCCTTTGCTGATGCTAAGTTATGATTTGAAAGTGTGCTGGGACCCTGCTAACCCGGCCCCAGCACCAGTGTCCTTTCCCTAAACTGTACCTTTGTCTCCACAATTGACACAGCCATGGCACCCATGTTAGTCCCTTGCAACTGGTACCCCTCTTACCAAGGGCCCTGATGCCAGGGAAGGTCTCTAAGGGCTGCAGCATGTCTTATGCCACCCTAGGGACCCCTCACTCAGCACATACACACTGCTTGCCAGCTTGTGTGTGCTGGGGGGGGTGGAGGGGGGGGGAATGACTAAGTCGACATGGCACTCCCCTCAGAGTGCCATGCCAACCTCACACTGCCTGTGGCATAGGTAAGTCACCCCTCTAGCAGGCCTTACAGACATAAGGCAGGGTGCCCTATACCACAGGTGAGTGCATATGTGCATGAGCACTATGCCCCTACAGTGCCTAAGCAAAACCTTAGACATTGTAAGTGCAGGGTAGCCATAAGAGTATATGGTCTGGGAGTCTGTCAAACACGAACTCCACAGCACCATAATGGCTACACTGAAAACTGGGAAGCTTGGTATCAAACTTCTCAGCACAATAAATGCACACTGATGCCAGTGTGCACTTTATTGTAAAAATACACCCACAGGGCATCTTAGAGATGCCCCCTGAAAACATACCCGACTTCCAGTGTGGGCTGACTAGTTTTTGCCAGTCTGCCACACACCAGACATGTTGCTGGCCACATGGGGAGAGTACTTTTGTCACTCTGTGGCCAGGAACAAAGCCTGTACTGGGTGGAGGTGCTTACCTGCTGGCAGACTGGAACCGGGGCACCCCTATTTCCATTGAAGCCTATGTGTTTTGGGCACCACTTTGACCTCTGCACCTGACCGGCCCTGAGCTGCTGGTGTGGTAACTTTGGGGTTGCCTTGAACCCCCAACGGTGGGCTACCTTGGACCCAACTTTGAACCCTGTAAGTGTTTCACTTACCTGTGAACTTAACATTTACTTACCTCCCCCAGGAACTGTTAATTTTTGCACAGTGTCCACTTTTAAAATAGCTTATTGCCATTTTTGTCAAAACTGTACATGCTATTGTGATTATTCAAAGTTCCTAGAATACCTGAGTTAAATACCTTTAATTTAAAGTATTGTTTGTAAATCTTCAACCTGTGGTTCTTAAAATAAACTAAGAAAATACATTTTTCTATATAAAAACCTATTGGCCTGGAATTTGTCTTTGAGTGTGTTCCTCATTTATTGCCTGTGTGTGTACAACAAATGCTTAACACGACCCTCTGATAAGCCTACTGCTCGACCACACTACCACAAAATAGAGCATTAGAATTATCCCTTTTTGCCACTATCTTACCTCTAAGGGGAACCCTTGTACTCCGTGCACACTATTTCTTACTTTGAAATAATATATACAGAGCCAACTTCCTACACCTTTCTTCCACATTCTTCTAAATAACATTCCTTGTGACTTTAACTTCATATTTTACTGTTTTAAACTTCACTTTAACGGATGGCAGTTTCCAAGGCTACTGTTTCACCCATTTGAAAAATAAGTATCACACCTACTTTTCCTGTGGTACTCTGTGTCACCTCTTACTATCAGTTAAAACAAAATATGTTAACTTTGTAGCTAGAGTGATTAGATGGCAGATTACTTTAGCAGATGGGTAAATATTTGATTATTATTAAAAATCATAAACAAGGCAGTTAAAATAGAGAAAACAATATGGAGATAAAACTGTAAGGAAAATGTCATAAATGACCAATGCCATTTTTGTGCATACATTTGACACAAATGTAGCAGTCTTATATTGCACCATAGAATAAAAAAGTGACATTTATATAAAGGACATGGAGGCGAGGATCATGCATTTTCTTATTTTATTCCAAACTCCTGCAGCCTTAGATAAGTTTATCGTACCTACAGTGGCAACAAGAAATCAAAACTACATTTCCTATAAACCCAGCAAGATCACACAAAATGTCCCCCAATAACAGGCCATGGTACTCCATAACTGGCACCTCTTCTTCTGTGACCCCTGATTTGTCGCCAGCATTGGTAAGTAATCCAGAACTCAAGACTCTACTTCTGCTTCAGTCTGCTCCTGGCAGTAAAAATCCAAAAGTATAACTAGGCTTTTGTGGTGCCATACTAACACATTCAAAGTTCAATAATCTCAATGAAAACTGGCCATGCTATTACTCCTCAACAATACCCTACATCAGAGGTTTCCAAAGTTGGGGGGGGGGGGGGGGGGTAGACTCCCCCAAGGGGGGGCCTCAAGTGATCCGGTGGGTGCCTGGCTCTGGCTAAATTAAGCATTATGCTAATAACAGGGCTTAGTTTTAAGCTGAAAAAATGAGCAGCAGTAAACTACTCTGTAATGGGCCATCACTATCCTGTTTTGTTATTTAAATTCAACCTGGGAGTATGTGTTAAAAGGCAAGGGATTCCAAATACGCTTCAAAACCCTCACTCTCACTTCTAATAATAACACTATGGATACTTTCACATTAGTAAGGCCTGCCTGACCAAAAGAATGTTTCACATCATGTTTTTGATTGCATTTTTAAAACAATTACAGAGCCTAGCTACAGTGTTTAAATAAGTGTATCATATTTAAATCTTGACAGTTGAATTCAATAATTGCGGAAAAATTTGGAGGGTGTCGTTTTTTTTTTTTTTACGTGGGGGGTGTGCGGCATTAAAACATTTGAAGACCACTGCCCTACAGTCTTGTGACCGATTGAAACCCCAAAATACTTACACCATACAAAAGCCCACTTCTTAGGGCGGGTTGTCAGCGACAAGGGATAATCCTTGCATCCATGTCCTTACTAGAATTGAAATTTTCAGTTATGATAGCTAGGAATTTTTTCTAATGTCCGGGAATTAGGCAAGAATTATCATATTCACAGCTTGCTTACTAACAGAAGCTGCCCCATCACCAACTTGAAATAAACCTTTTTACAGATAGTGGACCAAAGCCTTGCATCCATAATGTCCTCCAGTCTACATCCTGAGGCAAAAGCCATGAATGCCAATGCCCTGCTAACTGAACGGGCTCCGCAATAAGAGGTATAAATGCTGGTCTCCAACAAGACCCATCTTGCTCTTGTCAGAAAAGACTGTTGAAAGGTATTTTCTTATGGAAATTAGGAATTGCTAGACACCTTGTGGGTGTCATTCAGCCATCTAGTCTCATCCACCATAAGGCAGCAGACCACATAGTGCTTGGGGCTATTCAGAAAAGCCAAATGAGAAATATTGTGAGTGTTGAACACGTTTGGCATGTGGGCACAGTAAAGGTCATCTTCTATAGAGCAAACTTCCTGCCCACCAGGTCCAGTGCCCTAACGTCTGACACTTTTTTGCTAGACATCAGAGTTGCTAGCTTCTCTTAAAACTACTTCGTGGACTAGAGCCCATTCTGGGCCCAGGATACAAATAGATTAAAGACCAGATCCATATACCACAAATACAAGTACCTAAGTTCTCGAGGCTTGGCCAGCCAGTTACCCCTCAACACCTTGCATATCAGAGAATGTGCCGCCACTGAGGACCCTTCAAGAGGAATGTATCTGGCCGAAAACACTGACCAAAAGGAATTCACTGATATGTAGGCCATGTCCTCTTCTGTCAAGTGGTGTGAGAATATTCACTGTGTGGACAAGCGCAGCTCCTTTTGGGACCCAGACTTTATTGCATACATCAACCATATCACAGTCTCCAGTGGACCTGTGCCACTGTTTGGTGTCCTTCTCAAGCACCCTAGATACCTTCCTCATTTTGTTGTGGAAGGTTTGGGATCCACCAGTAAACTCTGAAATCCTCCATGCCAGGAGACACAAGGGCTCACCAGTTGGTGTGACTGACAGCCCTTCAGAATCTTCTGATGGAGGGGTGGGGGGAGAGAAGGATCAAAGGATCCCAGGAAGTTTCCAGCCAAACTGAAAGCCAAGATTTATGTCCTCACAGCAGAGTCCCCATGCTCAGCTCTGCTTCCTGTGTCTGCATCTGGGCCACTGTCTTCAGGATCATGGCAAATGGCAACTTGGACAACAGCTGCTTAGGAGTTGCTCTTGCAAAGTAAGGATTGCCACAGTCTCTAATTTCTTCCCTTGAAATGAAAAACAACGAGCCATGATCTGAAGATGTTCGCTGATGACATCTTTCTATAAAAGCTTGCTTCGTATCTTAATATTGTTGTATTAAACCAAATTCAAATGAGTTTGGCATGAAAAATGTGCTAGACACTAAGCGTTCCATGCATATAATATTGCAATGTATCTAAGCATGTGCCATCTGTAAGAAGCTGGCTCAGTTTATTTTGTACACCTATGGTGTGGCACCCTATACCGAGTCCAGGCATCCCTTAGTTGTAGTGAATAGGTGTCCAGATAGCAAAATCTCTCTAGGGGTAGCTGAGGTGAGCAGCTGAAACTTATTTAGGAGGAATGTAAAGCACTTTCAGTACCACAGTAGTCAGATAGTAACTCACTCACAAGAAAGAACCACACAAGTGTTGCAAAAATTGATTCTTTAATACAGCACTACCTACTAGACTAGTATTGGTATAGCTCCCTTTGGAGATATCTGCACACTATCTACACAGACCAAGTAGAAATAGCATACAGCATACAAGGCCCTATGTTGACCAAACCATATATTAGGTGGAATGCGAAATAGTGAACCCAACCAAGGTAAGTGTGGTAGTTAGCTAGAGGCTGGAAGTAGATGAAACCACCAAAGGTAAGTACAGTAAGTGTCCCCAGCGACAAGGTGCAGAGTTGTCCCATAGACTACCACAGGGAAGTAGTGGTTGGAGTTTGTGTTCAGAACCCTTACCAGTGGACCCCAAAGAAACCAACAGACAAGAGGAAGGTTGCAGAGTGCCCCCACACAGATATTTCGAAGACTGGAGTACCTACACCAGGGGACCCAGATGCAGGGGGGAGAAGGGACTCTCTGAAGTCAGTGGAAGCCTTGGATAGTCCAGCTGCTGTCGCAACCAGTGGGCCAGGCCATTGGAACCCAGACATGGATTCCGGACATGGAGGACCTGAAAAGGAAGGGGACCGATTCCAGCACCCTCACCTCTTAGAGGTGAAGTTCCTGCAAGTTGGTGGAAGAAGTCGTCCAGCTGCGGGGTCCATGACTTCCCAGGAATCTTTAACGGGCTGTCCCTCAACAGTCCCCGGATTGCAGGAGGGTCATTGACTAGCCAGGTCTCCAACAAGCACTGGAAAATGGCAGCAGGAGCTGCAGGAGTATTTGCGGAGTTTTGGGGACCAGCATGGTCCAGGAGAGTGTGGGCTGGCCCTCAGCACACAGGAAAGCCAGCAGAAGCCGTTGGAGACTCCATAAGTGACCCACGGGCATTGGACACAGGGCCTCAGCAGCATAACAAAACAGAAGTCCCACGTTGCAGGAAGTATAGACATGAGTTGATCTTCAAGTTGCAGAGTGCTGGAAGCTGGGGCTTCTTGGTGCCTGAAGATCTCTTGGAGGAAGAGTCAACAAGCCTTGGCAAGAGCAACAGTCATGGTGCACAGGGGTTCTGGTTCAGTGGCAGGAGCAGGGACCCACAGTCTCCCAAGTTGGTAGGAAGACCAGCAGGACCCGGCGGAGGCCACAGACCCACCACCTGTTATGTAGAGCCTTTCGACATCTCTGGCTCAGCAGACACCACCAGCCGGTCAACTTTGTCTCTAGATGCCTGGATGCAGGGGAGTGACTCACTCCAAGGGAGATGCCTTCATTCTTTCAGGTGCAGACAGAGTTTGTGACCCTGGAGGGTGCACAGCTTTGGTTGTTGCAGAATTCTTGCTGGATCCGGAGAACAAATGTTGCAATGTGAGCCTTCCCTCCAGAAGCTGACGTGCTTTGGTTCCAAAGCATACCAACAGCTGTTTCAGTAGCCAGGTGCAGAAGATGTCTTGCAGAGAGTTCCTTGTAGAGTCTTGCTTGATAAATCTGAGGACCCACCCTCAGGGAAGCCCACAATTAATCCTAAAATGGGGTTGGTCACTCTCTGAAGTGACCCACCTATCAGAGGAGGTCAGGCATGGCATCTACCTGGCCTAACCAGTCAGATGCTCCCAGGGGCCTATGCCCATTTTGTTTCCAAGATGGCAGAATCAACTGGCCACCTGGCAGAACTCTGTGCCCTCCCTAGGGGAGGATCTGGACAGGGATGTGGTCACTCCTCTGCCCTTCGTGAAGTTTCGCACCAGAGCGGGAAACGGGGGTTCCTGAACTGGTGCAAACTGTATTATGCAAGGAGTGCACCAAATGTGCCCTTCAAAGCAGTCTGGTGGCGCGCAGAGGCCACTACTTCCCCAGCCCTTAGACACCTAATACACAGGAGGAGGTGGTCACATTTCTCCCTTGCACGAAATCCTTGCTCACCAGCAGGAAGGCAGAATAGTGTCTGGGGTTGGCTGCAGCGTAGGCCCGTAGCCAGACCCTATAAGGCTACAAAGGCAGAAGCTGGGGATCCTCTAAGTAACTCCCAGAGTACAGGGGATCATGCAACTAGCGCTGGAATCTATGTAGTTGCATGATCCTAACATGTTTAATACCAAACATGCCTAGGTTCTGAGAAGCCATTATTTAAATGGACCCCTTGTGTTGTCTGGTGTTAACTACATACCATAAGATGGCTTCCCCGCACTTACAAAGCACAGGGAATGGAGTCTGGGGTGCTTAAGCAAGGGTAAACTCACACTTGGGGACATGCATCCTGCCCTTGGGCTGAAGGGCCTACCAGAGGGGTGACTTACAATATCTAAGTGCAATGACCAAGATATAAGGTGAGCCTTATATCTGTGGTGAAAGGGTGCATGCACCATTATACGCAGACTGCAATGGCAGGCCTGCAGGCACAGTTTACATAGGCTCCCATGGGTAGCACAATATATGCTGCAGCCCATGGTGGAGGGGAGGAAGGGGGCAGGGGAGGGAAGAGTCCCTGGCGTACCATTACCCTGGGTACATGAGTACAATAAACTAGGTACTTACATGAGTGCATCAGTATGCCAATTGTGGGTGTGATAAGTTACCAAGCAATCAAATCTAGCAGAGGGAGCACAGCCACGGGGCTCCTAGTTAGCAGGAGCCTAGTAAACTACAGTCTAAACAAACTGACATCAGAAAAAGCTTAGGGGTAACTACGCTAGAAAGATGGCACTTTTCTACACAATCTGTCTATGAAATGCCGTCTGGCCGTATGTTAAGCTTAGCCCCCATGGCCTCCAATAACAGATTCTCTGTCAGGCTGGGCAGTCTACTGCAAAAAAAACTGGAAGCCAACGGTAAGACCTGTGGGTTTGTTTTCCTAATGTGACAAAGTATTAGCACAGGTCTCTCAATTTCCACTTCTGACAGATAATTTCTATGAAACAGATGTTCACTAAGGAAACTCCTCAGTCTCCACATCTCTTCTGACGACTGGGGTAAAATATCCTTTTAATTAGCTAGGATTGGCACTTGATCAGCATTGTACCACTTTGCAGTTATTTGTATGCCAAGACATGTTAATCAAATCAGGAGAATCATTAAAATGTGTTTTCTCCTTTGAAATATAATCTTAAAGCGATATGTACAAGATGAAAACAGGTTAAACAAATGTTTATGCAGTCTAGTCAATTCCTTTTTGGTCAGGTGTGCAAGCACTTTGACCTGTTGTAAATATTGTGGGCTTTTAACCATGCCCACATCAAGCCCATCACTTTCATTCGTTCGTGGACTTGCCTTTCAAAAACCACTTGATGTCATTGGTAAATGCTTTACTTTAGTTCCTCCTCGGGCGTTTTGGTTACAGCTTTGGACACCGACCCTGTTACAGGGATACTTTCATAATTACCAATGTACGTCAACGTGGGCAAACATTTTTTTTCCTTTGTCTGCGCTCCATGGCTGCCGTTGCGCTCAGAGCGCAAACCTCAATTGGCTGTATTGTTTTTACATTATATCCATGCTGATCTCCTTAGTGCCCATTCTTTGCAGCAGGCATATTAACCCTCTGCGCTACCTTATGGGTCCAAACTTCCACCAGACAAAAGTACATTCCCTGTCCAGAAAGAACAAAAATTGCCTGAGTTATTTTGACATTTTTACTTTACATGCACGTTGTGATTTGCCTAGTATACATTCTTTGCAGCCGGCACATTAACCCTCTGTGCTACCTTATGATGACTCCAAGCTTCCACTAGATAAAAGTATGTTCTGTCTCCAAAAAGAGCATAAATCGCTAGATTTATTTTGCCATTTTTACATTATATACACTCTGATCTGCTTAGTATACGTTCTTTGCAGCACACACATTCATTTTGGGACTTGTAGTTTTATTTTTATAAAGTGATACAAGCTGCCAATACAAAGCAGAAACCTGACTTTGTGAACTACAGTCTGTGAAACTTGAGCTGTATGTGTGTGTATTTATAAAACGAGCCTCAAGGAGAGCTTAAAGTTGATAATGCTGTACAATGGTCAACATTTTATAACTAATATTTCAGTTCAAGTCTAACTGAGGATCATTAATAACATGAGGTGACTCTCCTCAAGTGTGTGGTAAAATCATGGGTGTTTTGTTCGACTCCCCAGACTACAGTAAAGGGACAGTCGTCCAGTATGCATGCACTCTTGGAGTACAATTATTTATTGATTGCAGCGCGGGCAATTTCGCCTGAACCAACTGCCAAGTAAATATGTTTTGCACCTGGGAGTAGTTTGTGTTTTAAGGGCCTTGTTTTAAAAAAATATTCCAGTAGGCGTACTAGCCCTTTAGTTATATGCAGGGACATTGGAGTTATGTGGCAGAAAAGACCAAAATATGCAACAGAATTGACCAATTAATGTGCAAAAAAAAAGTCCAGTTATGCATTTACAATGCCAATAGCTCCAACTCCAGTAAATGTGAGACCAATTGCATTGCAAAAGCTAGTTTCTGATGGATACATTAGCTACCTGTGGATTCCTCACCTAATGAATACTCCCATGGCGCCAGCATTCGACGGAAATCTTCTTACTAGTCTCTGCACGTCGACAAGGACGTCACTCTAGCCCACGCGACGCCGTCTGACGTCATACAGGCAATAAGAGGTCCTCGCCGATGTGCCGATGACAGTTCCCTTTTTTCCGTGCATTCGAAACGGTTATCTTCAAGGGAGCTACTGTTACCTTCGTGGTTACAGTCTATTGTCTGCTGCGTAGTCTTCTCTGCGGTAATAATGTCTCAGAGGAAGTCGGGTTTCAAGCCCTGTCGAGAGTGTGGGGGCAAGATGTCAGTTACAGATCCTCACTCCGACTGTCTATGGTGTTTGAGCTCCGACCACGACGTCTCGACTTGCGATTCATGTCAACACATGAATCCGAAGGCCCTCAAAGAGCGTGAGGCCAAGTTATTCATGGCAAAGTCAAAGAAGAAGGAGAAACATCATAAGAAGTCTTCTTCGCCAAGGTCTCACCGGCGTCATCGAGACTCCTGGCGCCGTAGAGACTCACGACGTCATTCCAGCAAGGAGTCTCGTTCGAGGTCACCTTCGGCTCGGCGTCGGAGGACTTGGGAGGTCAGCCCCACGGTCACGCCGCATCCATCGACGCCGTTGCCCTCTCCGGCGTCACCGACTTCGCCTGGTCAGGCGTCGGTGATTGAGGTGGTGCAGCCTCTTGTGTTTTCTCCGGCGTCGCAGACGTCGAGGCCGGCGTCGGGGTCGCCCTCGATCCAGGCACCCCAGTATCCGGCTTTTCCAACTCCTGGAGCCGATAGTACCGCATTTCTTAATGCGATGTATACCATCTTTCAGCAGATGGCTCCAGGAGCTGCTCCGGCTGGTCCTTCGGAGCCCTTGGCCTTTTCGTTGGGTGATCCTGCGCCTCTTCGGCCGGCACCCTTTATGCCCTTTCTCCCTTTTGGGAATGTGGGCTCGGCGCCGGTGCCGGCGTCGGTGGCCGCTCCGGTGGCTTCGGATGTTTCGGCCCCGGAGGTTGCCCTTCCGTCGAAGTCAGGATTTTGCCCTGTGACTCCGGTTGGTCCATCGGCTCCAAGACCTCGTCCTCCGGCTCCTACCTCGGCGCCGAAGCTGCCTGTGGCGCCGGACGCGGCGTCAGATGCTTCTGGAGATCGGCGCCGTTCTTCGACGTCGGCGGAGGCCATGTCGACTCCGCGTATCGAGGAGAGACTTCATTCGAGGAGGCGTGCTCTCCGTCTTTTAGAAGAGCAGGAGTACCAGCGAGTCTTAGAGGAGGGAGAGATTGAGGACTCTGGAGACGGACTACATGGTCTGGATACAGCCAGTGTGCTGGACACTTCCCCTGAGTGGGACCTTTCATCTCCAGGGGAATATACGGAGGAGGCTGCTTCCTTTCATGCTGTGGTGAGGAAGGCAGCGAGCTTTTTGGACCTGCCTTTGCCGGTGGCAGAGGCGAAGCAGAATTTGCTGACAGAGGTATTGCATCCGGCCTCTGCTGCAGCTGAGCCTCTCTTGCCATTTAATGAGGCTTTGCTGGATCCGGTGTTGGAGGTGTGGAAGAAGCCGGTGTCTTCCTCGGCCGTTCATAGGGCTGTGGCCAGGAGGTATCGAGCTGCACCATCTGACCATGGCTTTCTCTCTAGACACCCTACGCCGGAGAGCTTGGTGGTGCAAGCCTCCTGTTCCTCAAAGTCAGCGCCTGGTTCCTTCCCGACGGTGCCTGGAGACAGAGACAGAGACTCCAAGAAACTGGATGCGCAGTCCAAGAAAATATTTTCGTCATGCAGTTTGGCGTTGAAGGCCACCAACGCAACATGCATTCTGGGGAGGTACATCCATGCTCTGATGGATGATATTTCGTCTTCATTTACGGAGCTCCCCCAGGGTCTCTTGGATGTGGTCTCGGACGCCCAGGCTGCCGCGACCCAGATTATCCAGTCTGGGCTGGACACGACCGACTCGGTGGCCAGGGCGATGGGCACGGCTGTGGTGGCAAGAAGACAGGCCTGGCTCCGAAACTCAGGGTTTTCTGCGGATGTGCAGTCGACCCTGCTGGACCTCCCGTTTGATGGGGACAGACTGTTTGGAGCCAAGGCAGATTCGGCCTTGGAACGATTTAAGGAGAGCAGAGCCACAGCCAAATCGTTAGGACTGCAAGCTCCTTCTTCCTCTGCCTCTTCTAGATTTTTCAGGAGGTTTCGGGGATTTGGGCGTGGCTCTTCTTCCTCTTCCTTTCGGGGGAGGTTCCAGCAACCCGCCTCTTCCCTCCCCTATAGGTCATTTAGAGGGAGGGGGAGGGGTGGGGCCCGTACCAGAGGAGCCTCTCAACAGCACTCTGCCTCTTCCTCGTCCTCTGGAGGGGTGCAGCAGGGGAAGCAGCCTTAGGCTTCCACCGTTTCCCACTCACTCCTCTCCTGTAGGGGGAAGATTACAGCATTTTCTCCACAAGTGGAAGTCTATCACAACGGACACTTGGGTTCTCGGCATTGTGGGGAAAGGCTACGCCCTTCCCTTTCGGGAGTTCCCGCCCCTCATCCCGCCCCGCCCATCTTATTGTTCAGAAGAACACCTCCTGTTGCTAGAACAGGAGGTTCAAGTCCTCCTTTCAAAGGGCGCGGTAGAGTTGGTCCCAGAGCAGGAAAAGGGTCGAGGTTGTTACTCAAGATACTTCCTGATTCCCAAAAAGGATGGTCAGTTGAGACCAATCCTGGATCTGAGGATCTTGAATTGGTTCCTCAAACAGGAAAAGTTCAAGATCTGACCCTAGCACAGGTGCTTTTGGCGTTGAACAAGGAAGATTGGATGGTGTCTGTCGACTTGCAGGATGCTTACTTTCATATCCCGATACTCAAGTCGCACAGGAAGTATCTCCGGTTTGTGGTAGGGTCGCAGCACTATCAGTTTGCGGTCCTCCCGTTTGGTCTTACTTCAGCACCTCGAGTCTTCACAAAGGTGATGTCAGTGGTTGCGGCGGAGCTCAGAAGGAAGGGGATAGCAGTATTCCCTTACTTGGACGACTGGTTGATCAAAGCCAAGTCCCCGGAGCTTGTGTCGCATCATCTGCAGTCAACAACCCAGTTGTTGTTCGACCTGGGCTTTTCGGTGAACGTGCCCAAATCTCACCTGGAGCCCTCTCAGCGCCTCCTGTTCATAGGGGCAGTACTGGATACAACATTGAGTCGAGCCTTTCCTCCGCCTCAGCGGATTCAAGATATTCAGGAATTGGTTCCAATGTTTCGAAATGGAGCGGTAGTTCCAGTCCTCAAGGTCCTTCGTCTGCTCGGTCTGTTCGCCTCCTGCATTCTGTTGGTCACGCATGCTCGCTGGCACATGAGGGCTCTTCAGTGGTGCCGCCGAAGGCAGTGGTCTCAACACAAGGGAGATTTAGAAGGTACTGTCAAGATCTCCAGAGATGCTGCTGTGGAATTGAAGTGGTGGATTGCGGGCAACAATCTTTCACAGGGAAAGCCGTTCGCGCAGTCGCCACCAGTGACCACGGTCATAACGGATGCTTCCACCCTAGGATGGGGAGCTCATCTGGGGGATCTGGAGATCAAAGGGCTTTGGTCTCCAGAGGAACAGGTGTTTCATATCAATCTGTTGGAGTTACGGGCTGTACGTCTGGCTCTCAAGGCCTTCCTCCCATCCCTTCGTGGTCAGTCGGTACAGGTCCTGACGGACAATACTACCACGATGTGGTACATAAACAAACAGGGAGGAGTAGGGTCGTACCTTCTCTGCAGAGAAGCTCTTCGGCTATGGTCCTGGGCAAAGGACCATCAGATTTGCTTGGTGGCAAATCATCTGGCCGGGGTCTTGAATGTACGTGCAGACAGTCTCAGTCGCCAATTCTCGGCAGACCACGAGTGGCGTCTCCATCCAGATCAGGTCTGTCTAATCTTCCAGATATGGGGGTTTCCTCGGATAGATCGGTTTGCCACTCTAGAGAACGCGCATTGCCCGTTATTCTGCAGCCTCCAGTATCCGATGCAGGGAGCGTTGGGGGACGCGTTTCAGATAACCTGGTGCGACCAGTTGCTTTACGCGTTTCCCCCCATACCCTTGATTCCTCGAGTGTTGAGGAAAATTCGCCAAGACCGGGCCCAAGTCATCTTAATAGCTCCGGATTGGCCAAGGAGGGTATGGTACTCCGACCTTCTCCAACTCTCACTGTGCCCTCCGCTCCGTCTCCCTCTCAGGGCAGACCTCCTCTCGCAGTCGCAGGGGCAGGTTTTACACCCCAACCTCCAGAGTCTGCACCTACATGCTTGGAGATTGAACGGGGAAACCTGAGTTCCTTCTCTCTCCCGCCTGATGTAGTGGATGTTATCTTAGCGACCAGGCGACACTCCACTAAATCTATCTACGCTAATAGGTGGTCTAAATTTGTTATGTGGTGTGGAGAGAGACAGATTGATCCCTTACATGCTCATCTGTCACATGTTTTGTCTTTTGCACTGTCTCTAGCGCAGAAAGGTTGTGCAGTGGCTACCATTAAGGGTTATTTGTCGGCCTTGTCAGCCTTCATTTGTCTTCCAGACCAACCATCGTTATTTAAATCCCCTATTGTTCTCAGATTCTTGAAAGGTCTTCTGAATCAATATCCTCCAAAACCATTCGTTATGCCTCAATGGGATTTGTCCTTGGTCCTGACTTTCCTTATGGGGTCCCCTTTTGAGCCTATGCATTCTTGCCCCTTAAGGTATTTGGTTATTAAAACAGTATTCCTGGTAGCTATAACATCTGCAAGGAGAGTGAGTGAGTTGCAGGCCTTATCGGTTAAACCCCCTTATATAACGTTTTATGGGGATAAGGTGGTGTTGAGGACCAAGGCTGCTTTCCTTCCGAAGGTTGTTTCACCCTTCCATTTGGCTCAGACAATCACTTTGTCCACGTTTTATCCTCCGCCTCATCCTTCAAAGGAGGAAGAAAGACTACATCGCCTGGACCCAAAAAGGGCGTTGAGCTTCTATATCGACAGAATGAAGGATATCAGGCTGGAGGATCAGCTGTTTGTCGGATACGTGGGCAAGAGGAGAGGAAAGGCAGTCCACAAGAGAACACTCTCCAGGTGGGTTGTTCTTTGCATTAAAATCTGTTACTCTTTGGCAAAGAAGGATCCGCCTGAGGGCATTAGAGCTCACTCCACCAGAGCTAAGTCGGCCTCTTCGGCCTTGGCCAGGGGTGTTCCTGTGGTCGACATCTGCAAGGCCGCAACTTGGTCGTCCCTTCACACTTTTGTGAAACATTACTGTTTGGATTCTGAGGTCAGAAGGGACGGTCATTTTGCACGGTCAGTGCTGCAGGATTTCTTGGTTTGACCATTTAGGCACCCACCGCCGGGCGTGGTACTGCTTTGGGACTCTATTCATTAGGTGAGGAATCCACAGGTAGTTGTATCCATCAGAAGAACGAGTTACTTACCTTCGGTAACGATTTTTCTGGTGGATACATTAGCTACCTGTGGATTCCTCACGGTCCCACCCGCCTCCCCGTTGCCTTTTTGGTCTCTCCAAGCAATCCTTGAGTGTGCTCCTTTTGGTCTTCAAAGTTGCAATACATTTTGCATATATGATATTTGTATATATGTGTATATTTATATATAAATCTATATATATTGTGTATATACATGATTCGTATGTATAAATATATTTATTTGTTTAAAAAAAAAAAAAAAAAAGGTTATATTAAATCTACAGCTATTTTATTGCAATGTTGTGTGATTTACAATATTAAGAGATGTTGCTTTGCTCTTTCATTACATTGGGTTATTATTATTCTCATGCACGTAAAAAATGTTGGTACTGTCATCGGCACGTCGGCGAGGACCTCTTATTGCCTGTATGACGTCAGACGGCGTCGCGTGGGCTAGAGTGACGTCCTCGTCGACGTGCAGAGACTAGTAAGAAGATTTCCGTCGAATGTTGGCGCCATGGGAGTATTCATTAGGTGAGGAATCCACAGGTAGCTAATGTATCCACCAGAAAAATCGTTACCGAAGGTAAGTAACTCGTTCTTTAAAATAGTGACGTTATGTTGCCTAATGGTTCCTCTTCAGATTTCAACATCACCAGTATTACACACCTTAAGCAATATGAAACATAACAAATGTACTGTACGTAAATACATAATGGCCCAAGAGTCATCTATTACATTTGCCTGGTTGAGGCACAAATTAAGGCAACAGTTAATTTGATAAGAGCAATTAGTCCATCAGCAGGTCAGCTGTAGCCCAAGTCATTAGCAATTTTGCCCAGCCATCACATTTTGTTATAATTATAGTCAAATTATTCCTTGCTGGCTGAATATCTTTTGTTGGGGAAAACATTGAGGATTGTAGAAACTTTTTTTTCAAGTAGCAGCTCCTTACACTTCCGGAACCCCAAAACAAGCATAAATAATTGGTACTTTCCTCTTCGAGGGTTGACAACCTCATACTTCAGATAGTCTTTGTGGCCTGTGTATATAACGGTTCATATCTCTTTTTATACTTTTAGAAGTGCTTTAGCTCCTTTCACTAAGGGTTAGGGCCAGATGTATCAAATGATTTTGCACTCGCAAACTGCGAAATCGGCCGTTTGCGAGTGCAAAATCGTGGTCTGCAATGCATCAAAGGCATTCGCAGACCACAAAATGAAAATCGCAAAAATTGCGATGTTCTGCGTTGCGACCTGGATTTTACGAATCGCAATTTGCGATTTGCAAAATCCAGGTCGCAAGGCAATTCTGCAAAAAATCGCAAATTACGATTTTACGCAGAATGGTATTTTGCACATGCAAAATACCATTGTCTGCAACCAGGTGGTAACCTGGTGCAAAATTAAAAAATGCAGTAAAACTGCATTTTTAAATTTAACATGTAAAGCACACATGCCCTTTTGGCATGTGTGTACTTTACATGGAAAAAATAATAATTTTGGGGTGCAGGAGAGGGGGCCTTAGGCCCCCAGCACCCTGGCCTTTTGCATTTCCCAAATTGCGATTTCTGTTTCAGAAATCGCAATTTAGGAAATGCAAAAAATTTGCAGCTATGGCCCAACAGGCCCAAAGCTGCGAATGGGGCCAGTATCGCAATTTGCGATTCGGTAATTGCATTTGCGATTTTTAAGAAATCGCAATTACCGAATCGCAAATGTGACACATGGCCCTTTGTGAGTCGGTAATTGCGATTTCTTAAAAATCGCAATTACCGAATCGCAATGGGCCAGATTCATACATCCGGCCCCTAGTGCTTTCTTTGCTGTAATGTTTCTTCAATCCCATGTTTCTCTTTTTTATGATCATTACTTAGAGGAAACTAGTTTCATTTATGTTCCTCTTAACACACAGAGCTCAATTTTTTAACTCTGAATTCCTTCCTATGCCAATGTTATCCCATGGACATTTCCCACACAGAGGGGTTGTCATAATATGATATTGAGACCTCTTGTACCCATTTCTTTCTCTTTCCTGGAAGCCATCTTGCCGGCAGCTGTTTGGTGCCGTCGTGCTTCAGGATTTTTGTTTTATTTCTGGTCTTCAGGCATTTTTAATGTATTTTGCAAGCGTCCCCTCTCAGAAAGTGGGAAGAGTGGGGGAGTGCTGTATTAAAAAACCACAGCAAAATGAAGAAACTGGTAAAACAAAGCCTTAACATAAGGAAAGACAAATAGATACTTATTTCCTGGCTGAGTTGTTCAAAATAAAGCCAGAAACCCTGGATAAATTGCGGCTTCCCAAATTAAAGTATGCTTTTGCCCAAATTTATTACACCAAAACATTTTTTCTTCATTACCACACATTAAATCTGTTCCAAATATGTACGTTCATAACACAGTGCTGGATGGGTATTAGCCCTTTTTAACATTACTTTCAGCCATGCTGAGAAGCAGCTGTGCTGCTATTCAATATGGCTAAAAGACATCAACATCAACAATGCCAATAACTCTTGGATTGCCAAGATCTATTGTCTTTTCCAATGCTTCTTTTTCAATTGATGGCATGACCTTCCTACCTCCCATTCCCTTTTGCTTGTTCAGTGTCACTGTGCCTGTGTTAAGAACTGTGGGCCTTTTCCAGTGGTTTAAGTGATCTTTAAAGTTAAATAAGTCGCATCAGGCGTAATTTAAAAGTGAATGATTGCAGCTGCCTATTCACATCTGTTGCGAGTCTTTACCCATGATAATATGAATAGGTTTATATAATTCTAACATGTGGTAGGTGGACATTCTCTGCCCAGAAGAGCTTGGTTGTGACTGGAGCAAGTCTTGTAAGGGATCTTCTACAGAAAAAGTTACATTATTTCACAAACTGTTGATAATACAAAGCATCTGTTCCACATAGCATAACTTTTTATGTTCAGATGTGTGACAATGCAATCATTGGATTTTTTTAATGAAATCTGTGCTCTAACCTGACGTATTTTATTTCAGGTGCAAGCCTCAAAAAAAGCCAGGCAGTGGTGGTCTGCATACATGCGAGAACATTGTGGTAGCCTATTACTTCTGTGGAGAACCTATACCCTATAGAACTATGGTTAAGGGACGTGTGGTCACTCTAAGCCAGTTTAGAGAGTTGCTGACCAAAAAAGGCAATTACAGGTAAGACTGCATGGAAATCAATTAACTTCATGTTTGACTTGTCAGTTGTCTGTGAGTTTGGCATCACTGCTTTGAGAATGAGAGTGGGGCAAAGCAAACTGGTGGGTATCCTTTCATAGATAAAATAAATGTGATGGTGTCTTTGGGTAAAATTAATACTATGGTGTCTTGTGTTTATTGGTTTGTGGATAGCCAACAAGGGCAGGGTTGTATTTTCACATGGATGAGAAAAAATCCTAATAGCCATGGGCCACTGTTTGGCTTAATATTTCATGTGTTTGGTTCCTATGATTTTAAGAAAGGTACTTAATCATTACTATTTCACAGTATGGCTTAAAGTTCAAAGCACCTGACAAATCTGCAGTAGTTAAATTCACATAGATTTGGGTGGTGTTTATTTGTTGGGTTCATTAGATTTTGTCAGATTTGAACTTGTTGATTTACCCGTGCTGCTATTAACTGGCATCTTTGATATGTCTGGGTAGACTTTAGCTTTAGAATTTGAAATCATACAGCACAGTTACAACAATACCCCACCAGTTACTGATTGAGACAGTTATGCAGTCATACAGCTATATAGTTGTATAACTCTTTGTACATTTGTTTTTTCCCCAGAAACAATGGCACTTCTAAATTTGGCATTTCAAAACATTAGACTAATTGACCCATATTCCTTGTGGAATTCTTTGTTTTTAATTACCATGGCTGGTGTTGCATTTCATAGGCGCCTACATTTTAACATATCTTGCCAGTTTACATCAGCGTGCTAAACTGTGCAGCATGGATACTTCTCTATGTGGCTTCTCCATTCACTTAAAATAAAAACTGCCTAGGGCTCCTCCAGCAGCACCATTGTTTATATAAAATGTATTGGTATAGTAGTGTGCTTGGGCAGGCATAATCAGGAGCAGATGGCTCAAATGTAGTGAACAATTTCATAAATGTAAGCACAAAACTTTGACCTGAGAGGGTTTTACATTTGTATTTTTTTACTTCTTGCTTACCTCCTGAATTAGGAAATTAATCACAGACCTAGAGACATCAGATGTGCAGGGCCTGGTAAAAAATAGGTTCTGGCTCCTCTCTATAAAGGTCTGCTTCAGATACCTCTATCAATGGTTTAGGAATTGTCATAACTCCTAATGTAAATGCATAGGTCCGTGCCTCTACAATTTAATAGTATAAGAAAGCCATAATTATATAGGAGTGGGCCGTTCAGACTGCTGAGACCTGATGACACTGGACCTGCTGTACAAATAATAGCTGTACCTTTCGCTTCCAATTTATTCTTAAACATCATCATTTTCCTCTAAGAGATGTAAACACCCCACCTGGCTCTCTGTCACTTCCGGATAACCTCACAGACTGTCAGCACATTCCTAGCTGTCTTTCAGACACACCCGGTTGGTCTTTCAACATCCCCTGCACTTACTTTCAGAGTCCCTTGGCATGTGCTCTGAAATTCCCAGGCTGTCAAGGTTCGTTCAGCCACACCCTAGAGGCTCTTTGTCTATCTTTGGATACCCTTAGTCAACAATCAAAGGTCTCTGGCCCACCCCAGACACTCTGGACTAGCTCTTAGTGCCTCATTTTGCACTCAGACCATAACACTCATTTGTCATCCAAACACCATTTGGACATTAAATACCACACCCAACCCTAATTCTTCATTCAAACACACCAAGCTACTTAATAGACCCCATCTGTTGTTTCTCAGAATCTCTCAGCATACCTTCAGATATTGCCAGCAGGCCCTGAGAGGCCATCTGGTATCCTGACAATTGTTTATAGACACCCTCGGTCTGCTCTCTGCCCACCTTCAGCTTTCCTCAGAAGGTGCTTAGATAAAACCAGAGAACTTTAGCCTGCCTTCGGATATTCAAAGGTGGTCAACATATTTTTGTCTCCGAGGACACTTTGACCAATTGTGGGTGTAATGCAACCCCTATTGCCATGTTTGGCACCATTGAGGAGCCAGGCTAGAGTTCTGTTCAGTTATTCTTCCTCTCCATGCTGCTGAGCCTGAACTAGCGTTCTCATATAATTAACCTCCATTTCTTATTGATACTTGTACATACAGATTCCTCACATTTTGAATCTCCCTGAGGTACTAGACTGAATCTGAAAACTTTTCCTGTAGCAGCTCATGCTTGCCAACAGGTGGTATCTTCTGACGTGTGGAAGCTCTGTCCTTCTTCAGAACATGACTTGGAGTTGCATATAGATGCCACCCTTACACACTGTTGTGTTTCCTAAGACAACTTCTGTGCCATGAGAGCTGAAGCCACTGTCAAATTTAGTGTACAGCAGTTCAGTCAACCTAAATTGGGACCTTTTTACCTATTGTATGTCCACTCCACTGAACCGGAAGGAGGGTGAGTAGAGATCAATCTGCAGTTAGATGAGCAGCCATAAAGAGCATTACCAAAGGTGTTCTTCTAATTGATGCTTAAAACAGCTGATCCCTCGCCCCCTAAAACGGTTGCTCCATCAACAGTGTTGTTCTCAATCGCGATTTTTTTCTTAAGGTCTCGCGCTCGTCTAACTCCATCAGTCCGAGAACCGACCGCATGCCCTCCAGGATGCCCTCGCTAATTCGGGCCTACTTCAACACTTGGTACCAATCAGTATGCTGTGTCGATGGAACGGACACTTGATTCGCTTCTGTCTTTGGTATCACACAATTCCTGCACACTGACCATCATCTGGTGCGTAACCTGTGCCTCTTCCCCCAAACATCAAGAAGCCACCTGCGATGCCTGCAGATCCTTCAGTTAGAAAAAGACCCTTCAGAACCGAAGAGCTTGTCAACTTGAGATGGTGCACAAGACTCCTGAAGACACTTTGGACATCTTCGGGGCGTAGCATGCCGAGAGGGGCTGGACCAGGAGGAGTCCAGTCGGATATCGAAAGCCACGAGGTGACATTGGCGCAACCCATGAGTACTGTGGTCCCTCCTGCCCCCCTAAGACTGCTAAAAAGGCCCTTACCGAGGTTGCCAGACCGCCACTGCCTCCTGGACACGGCCTGTTCCTTAACAGAGGCTTGGATACTCCGCTTTCCAGCTTGGCAACAAAATTTGCCTAGGCCAAGATATCGTCTTTGGCAGCAACTTTACCATCTTCCGTCCGAGATATTGTCACACTTTCTACTTGAACTTTGGCATTGAGCTGAGCAAGCTCAACCTCTGCTTCGGCTCCGACAAAAGGACACCAAACGAAAACATCAGTGTCGAAAACCAGGGATTCAACGTCTTCGGACCTGAAAAACTTGTAATTCTTCGGCCAAACCAACTCCTGTTGAACCCATTTTGGAGACCATGGACGTTCGTCAATGCCACCTTCATATCCAGGAGGTTACAAGCACATTGTGCAGATTTATACCTTGTGCGACCCTCATCACTAAAGGATGCCGCATCCTACCAGCAGGTAATAGTTCGAGCAGCTGCTTTCCACAGTATTGAGCTACACAGGACCCCTTTGAACAAGACTTTTTATGATACCCTAACGTCCACACTTAGGGATATCCAGTTCCTCCCCATGCTCCCTGGCATGCTTTGTCATGCTGACAAACTTTTTAAGGAACTGGTCTGCTCTAGGGTTATCACCCCTACAGTAGACAAAAAAAAAAAAGCTGTTCCCTCTGATCCACCTTACATATGATCACAGGTCCTGCCAGTTTCTATTGTGGCTACCACTACATGCCAACAGGCCAATATTCAGGCCACAGGGGATCCTCCTCCCCGGAAAAGTAGAGCAAAAAGATTGAGGCTGCATTTGAGTGGCTGTGCAAGTAGCCAATCGTTGGTGCATTGCCAGCTCACAGCCTTTATTTGCGAGATATGATCGGGCTCACTGGGATGAGGTGGAGGAGCTCCTCCAGTATCTCCCAGATGAGCACCGAAAAAGGGGGACAATAGATCGTCACAAAGGCACAGACAATCAGTAATAACTCCATCAGCTGTGCCCTAGATGCTGTGAACACAGCTGTACGTGGTATTAATACCAGCATCCTAGTAAGGAGACATGCCTGGCTTCGGTGCTCTGGTTTTAAACCAGGGGTACAACAAGCAGCACTCAATTTGCCCTTCGACAGGGAGCATCTTTTCGTCCCTCAAGTGGACTTCACCCTTGAAAAGCTGGCAAAAGAATGCAGAACTGGGGATAGCATACCTCAATCAGTCTTGGGTTCACAACTTTCACTCTCTCCTCCCTCAGTTGTGATATAATTCCTCATACACGGTCAGGACTGTGTTGCGCATGTTAGGGATGATGGCCTCCTGCATTGCCATCTTCCCCCCTCGCCAGACTCCTCATGCATCCCCTACAGCAGTGTCTGCCTCATCAGTGGGTACAATTAAAGGGTCATTGGGATAATCTAGTGTTAGATCACCATACTTATCGCTCTCTGCGGTGGTGGAATACAACCAATGTGCTAAAAGGGCCCTGTGTCTCAGATCATTCTGACAACTGTGTAACACACAGGCTGGGGCGCTCACCTTTGAGAACTCTCACTAGAGGGCCATTGGGATCCTCATCATCAATCCTTACACATTTGCTTCCTTGAGCTTCAGGCAGTATTTCTAGCCCTGAAAGCATTTCTTCATCATCTCTCTCACAAAGTTGTCTTAGTCTGCACAGACAACATGACGACAATGTACGACCATCAGAAACAAGGCGGGGGACACGGTCATGCCAATTTTCACAACTCTGACAGTATGGAAATAGGCTCTCCACCACCACATACACCTGGTGGCAGAGTATTTCCCAGGAACAGACAACTGCTTTGCTCAGTAGGATGCAGCAACAAGATCACAAGGCCTTCAAAAATACTTCCGGAAGTGGGGAACACCTTGCATAGATCTTTTCACCACAGCACAAAATGCTAAAACTTCACCCATAGGGGCCCACATCTCTATCCAAGGGCAATGCTCTATGGATGTACTGGTCAAGGATATTTGCGTATGCTTTTCTGCCTCTCCTTCTCATTCCATTTTTAGTTCGACGAATCAGGCAGACATCTTTCAACATGATCCTTGTAGCTTCCACATGGGCACAGCAGCCCTGGTTTACCCCACTACTGGACCTTTCACTAGTTCCCTACGAGAACCCAGACCCCAAATCTCTCAACCTTGCGATATGCCTCTTGAGGCCATAGAGTTTGGTTACTTAAATTTGCTTGCAGAATGTATGGACACTCTGAGAAGCTCGTAAACCCATTACCAGAGCATATTATGCTGCAGAGTGGAACCTCTTTGTTTGCTACTGTCAACCCAAACACATTAAAGCTACTGTCAAGGACATTGTCTGCTTTATCTATAGAAAACAAATTTAGCTTACACCTCCATTCGCTTACATCTCCCAGCTATAGCTGAATATTTACAAAATAGGCAAAATCTCTGTTTAGAATTCCAGTGATCAAAGCATTCGTGGATGGCCGGGTCATTCCACCAAATGTGCCTCCCGCACCATCATGTGATCTCAATATCATTATCAGGCTCATGGGGCCCCCTTTTAAGCCACTGCACTCATGTCCTCTTCAGTACGTCTCACGGAAAGTGTCTTTTTTAGTTGCTATCACATCTCCAACGTGTTAATGAGCTCCAAGACCTAACCTTAGAAGAACCGTTCTTCCAAATTCATAGGGATAAAGTGCTTCTTAGCACTAATCCGAAGTTCCTCCGTAAAGTATTCTCTCAATTCCATGTTAATCAAGCCATTGAGTTACCAGTCTTCTTTCCGCAGCCTGACTCAGTTGCCGAAAGAGCTCTTCACACTTTAGATGTTAAATGTACATTAATGTTCTACATTGATAGAACTAAAGAGTTTAGAAAGACTAAACAGCTCTTTGTAGCTTTCTCACTACCTCATAAAGGCAATCCAATATCCAATTAAGTGGGTAGTAAAATGGATTCAGACTTGTTATGCTAAAGCAAAAAGACAACTTCCTGTCACTCCAAGAGCGCACTCTATGAGGAAGAAAGAAGCCAACATGGCTTTTCTTGGAAATCAATCCATAGCTGACATTCGTAAGGCAGCTACATGGTCTACACTACATACATTTACAAAACATTATTGTGTAGATGTACTTCCACGCCAACAAGCCCCTGAAGGCCAAGCAGTACTAAGAACACTTTCCAGTTAACTGCAACTCCCACGGCCTAGCAACAGCTTTCATGGAGGAACCGCTTTACAGTCTATGCAGAGCATGTGTATCTACAGCCACATATGACATTGAACGGAAAATGTTACTTATCCAGTAAGCATCTGTTCGTGGCATGTAGTGCTGTAGATTCACATGCGCCTTCCCGCCTCCCCGGACACCGCAGCAGTTTGTTACTTGTATGTAGTTGTACCTATATATTTACATTTGCATGGACATCTTTTTTCTATATTTCCTCTACACTCCTTTTGTCACTCGCTTGCAGGAAAACAGTCTAACAAGAGTCTATGCCCATGCGCAGTATCCCAACGAAGGAGCCACTTGATCCTGTGACTCAAATGCTTCTTCGAAGAAAAACAACTTGCAACACTTCGAAGCAAACACTAGATGGCAGGAGTATGCAGAGCATGTGAATGTACAGCACTACATGCCACGAACAGATGCTTACTGGGTGAGTACCATTTTCCTTTTTTATTCCTCCAGCCTAGCTTTGTGGTCTGTGAACACTCTATGCCTTTTGGGCTCTTATTTCCACACGCTGTGGGACATGGTTGTGCAGCTGTTGTCACAGGTCCCGGAGGAAGCCCGGGCTGTAGTTTTCGGCAGTTGCCGATGGGAGAGATGCACCAAAGTTCACTTTACGTTGGGGACTGGACACGACAAAGAGCAGTTTTGTTGACAGTGGCCCTGAGGCTTCACGCCTGGTTGAAGACTGCTGGCTTTTCAGAAGCTGTCCTGGCTACTTTGATGTACATGCCATTTGATAGCACCCATCTCTTTGGAGACCAGCTCAGATTTGGCCCTCAAGCACTTGAAAGATTCTTGTGCTACAGCACGGGCCTTGGGCCTCGCTGCGACGCCTCGTCTGAGCAGTCTGCCTTTCACCCCTTGTGTGGCTACAGAAAGGCCCTCCAGCCGTGTCCATTCCCAGCCAGCCACTGTGCTGTGCATGCTGTCCAGCCTCTTCGTGGCCGAGGGCGTGGGATCCACCGACATCGTGGATCATGTAGCCAGTGGTCTGGCCAGTCCAACCCCTCCCCATCTTCCCCGTGGCAGGCTCTAGGACTTCCTAGTCTGACTCCCCCCAAGGGCCAGACGGAGGCAGGATTCACCATTACCTGCTCTGCTGGCAATCAATCATGTCAAAAAGGTGGAATTTGCAGATAGTCTGAAGGGGCCTCCCCCATCCCCTTTGGCAGCAGCAGGGGAGGGTTCTTCACTGAAACCTGTCCACTCTCCGCCTTCTTGTGTGGAGATTGAGCGGCTGCAGTTGACAGCTTTTCACCTTTAGCCTGAAGTCTGTAACGTTATCTTGGCAGCTAGGTGTCCCTCCACAAAAACTGCATACACCTGTCTGTGGAAGAAATTTGTGGCATGGTACACAGACAATTCTGGTGAAACTTTTACTGTCCCTCTCTAAGGTTCTGTTGTTCATACTTTTTTTGGCCGAGCAGGACTGCTATAGGCACTCTCAAAGGTTTCTTTCCTGCAATTTCTGCTTTTTTGAGGTTGCCTGATAAACCTGCTTTTGTTTCCTCCATCCCCATTCATTATACCCCGATGGGATTTGAATTTGATTTTTACATTTCTTATGCAAGCTCCTATCGACCCGCTCCACAATTGTCCTCACAGGCTTCTCATTTTGAAAACCACCTTCCTTGTGGCTATTGAATCTGCCTGTAGGGTGAGTGGGTTGCAGGCTTTTTCTTTGAAGCTGCCTCATCTTTCCATCTATCCTGACAGTGGTGCTTCTCACTAGGGCCTCCTTTCTGTCAAAAGTGGTTTTACCCTTTCATGTAGGCCAGTCCATCACCTTGCCTACTTTTTATGCACCCCCACATCCCTCTAAGGAAGAGGAGAGACTCCACTGCCTGGCCCCAAAAAAGAACATTGACGTTCTACTTTGACCATACAAATGAGTTCCAGGTGGATGATCGACTCTGTCAGTTATGTGGGTGTGAAGAAAGGACAGGCAGTACAGAAGCGAACCCTCTCTAGATGAGTCGTACTCTGCATTAAGATCTGCTCCCCACTGGGCAAGAAGTAACCACCCGAAGGTTTGCATGCTCATTCTACCCGAGCTACAGCTGTAATCACTGCGTTAGCAAGTGGAGTTGTAGTCCTTGACCTTTGATAAACGTGAGAAACCCACAATGCCATCTGACGAACACTACTGCTTGGACAATCAGTTCCGTAGGCATGGGTACTTTTCTTGTTTGCTCCTGCAGAACTTTCTAGTATGATCTTGCTTCTCAGGCCCCCTCCCGGGGATGGTACTACTTGGGTATCTAGTCAAAGGTAAGGAATCTGCAACTAAAAAGCGCCTGTCAGATGAATAAGTTACTTACCTTCTGTAATGCCTTATCTGGTGGAGATGTTCTAGTTGCAGATTCCCTACCGACCCACCAATCCTCCCGGCAAACTGATTTCTAGGGTGAGGGGCTCCCCTTACAAGCCTTAGTTTTGATGCACCTGTAGTCTGTGTTCTTAATGGCTCTGAGCTCCTGGCATGGAAAGTCGTGAAAAAAAACTGATGTCAGTGCGCCAAGGTGGTGCCTGTATAGGACCCGCAACGTCATATCTGGCATGGATGACACTGACTATGGACACGTAGCTGATCGCTGCCACCTAACGGCACACAGGGGTACTACTCAGAAAATGTTCCAGATCAAGCTTACGCCTGAGGGAAATTCAAAGATAAGGAATCTGCAACTAGAACATATCTCTGCCAGATAAGGTATTTACTGAAGGTAAGTAACTTTTTCAACAGTCCAATTAGATAAGGCACTTAGCTGAACTGCTCTTCTTTTCGTTGTAACAGTGAAAAGTTTCATCCACATGATGCTCCTTTGTTCTGTCAATTCAGAAACTGGGAGTCTGCCGATCTTTAGTGAAGCCTATTCTTCTCTTTAGAGGGATGTTGCAGGAGGCTGGCCTGGCTTATAGTGGGTACCTAGTGGTACTTACACCTTGTGCCGGGTCCAGTTATCCCTTATTAGTAGATTAGAAGTGTTCTAGCAGCTTAGGCTGATAGAGGTAGCTATAGCAGAGCAGCTTAGGCTGGACGAGGAGACATGCAAAGCCCCTACTATACCACTTATATCATATAGCACTATATCACAAGAAAACACAATAACCAGAGTTACTAAAAATAAAGGTACTTTATTTTAGTGACAATATGCCAAAAGTATCTCGGAGGATATACTCCCTTAGGAGGTAAGTAAAATACCAAAATATACACACAAACCAAAATCAGGTAAGTAAAACACTTAGAAAAAGAACACAATAGAATGCAATAGGAGAAAATAGGCCTAGGGGCAACGCAAACAATATACTCCAAAAGTGGAATGCGAACCACGAATGGACCCCAGGCCTAGTGTAGTGTGTAGAGGATTGCTGGGAGTGTAAGAAAACAATAAGGGTGTCCAAGATACCCCACCCCAAGACTCTGAAAAGTCAGGGGAAAGTTACCCTACTACCCCAGAAAGAGACTGTAAAGTCGAGATAGGGGATTCTGCAAAGACAACAACTGACTGCAAAGCACTGAAAACAGATTCCTGGACCTGCAAAGGAAGGGGACCAAGTCCAAGAGTCACGCAAGTGTCCAGGGCAGGCAGGAGCCCACTAAACCCTGGATGAAGGTGCAAAAGGGCTGCCTCCGGGTGGAAGAAGCCGAAGATTCTGCAACAACGGAAGGTGCCAGGAACTTCTCCTTTTGTCAGAAGATGTCCCAAGGCGTGATGGAGGATCCAGAGTTGTTTCCACGCAGAAAGACCGCAAACAAGCCTTGCTGGCTGCAAGAGTTGCGGTTGAAGGTTTTGGGTGCTGCCAGGGCCCAGGAAGGACCAGGAGGTCACCCCTTGGAAGAGGAGACAGAGAGAGCCCCCGCAGAAGCAGGCAGCTCCCGCAGAAGCACCTGAACAAGCGTTCAGAAGATCTGAGCACAGCAGTCGTCTCAGCACAACAAAAGAGGGTCCCACGAAGTTGGAGGTCAACTCAGTGAGTTGAGCAATGCAGGCTGAAGTGCTGGGGGCCTGGGCTAGGCTTTGCACGAAGGAAGTCTTGCAGAAGTGCACAGAAGCCCTAGCAGCTGTAGTTCACGCAGTGCACAGGATTACTGTCTGGCGTGGGGAGGCAAGGACTTAACTCCACCAAATTTGGACAGAAGGACCATTAGACTGTCGGGGTCACTTGGTTCCATCTCCTGTGTTCTAGGGACCACGCTCGTCAAGATGAGGGGACCCAGAGGACCGGTGATGAAGAAATTTGGTGCCTGCGTTGACGGGGAGAAGATTCTGTCGACCCACGGGAGATTTCTTCTTGGCTTCCAGTGCAGGGTGAAGGCAGACAGCCCTCAGAGCATGCACCACCAGGACACTGTCGAGAAAGCCGGCAGGATGAGACGCTACAATGTTGCTGGTAGTCTTCTTGCTACTTTGTTGCGGTGCCCTCAAGCTTAGTAACTTTGCACCTAACCTTCACTAAGTGAGGGTTGGACATATAGGTGACTTATAAGTTACTTAAGTGCAATGTAAAATGGCTGTGAAATGACGGGACGTTATTTCACTCAGGCTGCAGTGGCAGTCCTGTGTAAGAATTGTCTGAGCTCCCTATGTGTGGCAAAAGAAATGCTGCAGCCCATAGGGATCTCCTGGAACCCCAATACCCTGGGTACCTAGGTACCATATACTAGGGAATTATAAGGGTGTTCCAGTGTGCCAATCATAATTGGTGAAAATAGTCACTAGCCTGCAGTGACAATTTTAAAAGCAGAGAGAACATAAACACTGAGGTTCTGGTTAGCGGAGCCTCAGTGACAATTAGGCACCACACAGAGAGCACATATAGGCCACAGACTTATGAGCACTGGGGTCCTGGCTTGCAGGATCCCAGTGACACATATCAAACATACTGACAACATAGGGTTTCCACTATGAGCACTGGGGCCCTGGCTAGCAGGATCCCAGTGAGACAGTAAAAACACCCTGACATATACTCGCAAACAGGCCTCCCTTTTGTGTCTTTGCGTGGACTCCGGTTCACTTTCCTTCCAAGTGCCTGTTCAGGTACTTTTGCGGGTGCTGCCTGCTTCTGTGAGGGCTCCCTGAGTTGCTGGCGCCCCCTCTGTCTCCTCCTCCAAGTGGCGACATCCTGGGCCACAGCAGCACCCAGAAACCTCTACAGCGAGCCTTGCAGCTAGCAAGGCTTGTTTGCGGTCTTTCTGCGTGGGAACACCTCTGCAAGCTTCATCGCGATGTGGGACATCCATCCTCCAAAGGAGAAGTTCCTTTTCCTCTTCTTTCTTGCAGAACTCCAAGCTTCTTCCAACTGTCGCGACTATTGGACTTGGTCCCCTTGTCTTACAGGTACTCAGGTCCGGAAATCCACTGTTGTTGCATTGCTGGTGTTTGTTCTTCCTGCAGAATCCCCCTATCACGACTTCTGTGCTCTCTGGGGGTAGTAGGTACACTTTACACCTACCTTTCAGGGTCTTGGAGTGGGCTATTTTTCTAACCCTCACTGTTTTCTTACAGTCCCAGTGACCCTCTACAAGCTCACATAGGTTTGGGGTCCATTCGTGGTTCGCATTCCACTTTTGGAGTATATGGTTTGTGTTGCCCCTATACCTATGTGCTCCTATTCCAATCTATTGTAATTCTACACTGTTTGCATTACTTTTCTTGCTATTACTTACCTAATTTTGGTTTGTGTACATATATCTTGTGTATATAACTTATCCTCATACTGAGGGTACTCACTGATATACTTTTGGCATATTGTCATAAAAATAAAGTACCTTTATTTTTAGTAATTCTGTGTATTGTGTTTTCTTATGATATTTTGCATATGACACCAGTGGTATAGTAGGAGCTTTACATGTCTCCTAATTCAGCCTAAGCTGCTTTGCCATAGCTACCTTCTATCAGTCTAAGCTGCTAGAAACACCTCTTCTACTCTAATAAGGGATAACTGGACCTGGCACAAGGTGTAAGTACCTCTGGTACCCACTACAAGCCAGGCCAGCCTCCTACATTCACTCAATCTCTATGCATTTAAGTGTATCTTGAGGATTCTGATTTACATCTCTGCCCTGCTACTGGGACAGCAGATCCTCCCGAAGAAGAAGTAGAGGGCAACTGCTCAGGTTAAGCAGATCTGAGTGACACACTGTGGAAATGGGTATATTATACGGCATGGTTGTGCAACCTCACCATGTAATACACTTAACAACCCCTTTAGGTTCAGTAGATTGTGTCTGTAAAACCCTCTGCTCAACCCTGGGGTAACTGTGGCACTGAGCACCAAGGTTTACACAGAGGAACAAGTGTTAAGCATTTAAACAGCACAAAAACAATTGAAGGAAAATATCATACAACACTCGAATCAAACACCAGTTTATAAAATAAATTGTATTTTTATAGGAATCTACACAACAGAATGAAAAAGATCTCAAGGAGGGTTTCAGAGAGATAGATTTTTACAAACTATGTTAAACCAAAGCAATTTTACTCCACCGCGAACAAGCCTTCGCAAAGTCAATGAATTAGACACTCAAACTTTTTCAAGGGAAAATTAGGTAAGTGTTGATGCAGTCAGTTAGACGTTCTTGGCGGGTGACCAACGCCAGGAGGGATATATTCAGGGGGCCAGCAATGTCCTCAAGAAGTTGTGTTCACAGGAGAAGCAGTCAGGCACTTTCTACATGTTGCAATGGATTCCTACAAAGTGGTTGTGAGGCAAGGGATGAAAGATTCTCTTAAGGATGCTGTGGATGCAACGCGGTCAATGGGGTTCTTCCTGCAGGGATACCTCAGCCCAGAAATATGGTAAGGATGACCTGTTTGCAGGATTGACTTCCTACAAAATCCTCTCCGGTCTGGCCAAAATCCAGTTGCCGCTGGACTACTACTGTTGTCTCAGTCACAGGCCAATCCTTCCTGAGTGAATACCTTGCCTTCTTATGATTCCAGAAAATCTCTGACCGCACTCCCAGGTTCAACCGACCCCTGTGCAACTCTGGGTTGGCTCTTGACCCATGGTGGTAGTAGGATTTTGGCCTACCAACTTACCTCAGCAGGTTTTTTCATCTTTTGTTTGTGTGCTGTGAACAGGCGGCCAGTCACCTGGCACTTGGAGTTCTCTTGGCTTGACTGGCCTCTGGAGACAGCTTCTTCCTGAGCCCTGTTTGCTAGCCAGCAGATGCTGTTGTCAATTGTGCAGCCTCCTTGCTGGTCCCTCAGGGCAGTCCTCCTGTCCTTCCAACTTGGTCGAGGTCTCAGTGCTAGGGGTGCCCCCTTTAAGGTCGGAAAGTGCCATCAGAGCAGGATGGGGTTGGTAGTCAATGGGCTACCAGGTTCCCTCCCACCTGGTGACCATTACCTGTGGAGTGTGGCATAGGGCTATCTGACGATGCACCACTCTGCCCACTCCCAAGATGGTGCGACTCCTCTCCTGGTGTACAAACCTCACTAGCCCACCCCTGGGGTGTGGCTACGTCAGGGCTTCAAGCTCCTGTGTAAGCGTGTTTGGTAACTGGTTTCCCCCTCTCTGCCTCCTGTACCAGCCTGTCTACCTCAACAATGGGGCAGCCCTCCACACTAGTGCTACAAATCTGCCCTTCAAAGACTCATCTTTTAAGCCTGCCTTTTGGGGCTAATGCCCAAATTACTTCCTGCAGGGGGAAGGTGACGCCTCCCTGGCCAGCAATCCCTCATTGTTCTCCCTCCTGAGAGACCTTTGCATGTCTCTCCAGGAGGGCAGAAAGCTGTCTCGTGGATCAGGCTCCATGTGTGCCCTGGAAGGTGGCAGCTTTGCTACAGCTCCACACTGCAACAAGTTACATTAATTTTGACTTGAGATAAAAGATGGGCTTAATGTAGCAAGTTGTTTGATACCTTGGCGTGCCACTTTGGCAGCACCGTTGAGGAGTTAGCACAGCTGAGTGGGGCAGGGTGGAGGGGCGGAGGTCAGGTCGTAACCCTGTATTCACCAGTTGGGCAATCCATAGTAAAAATGTTAATTTCACTTATTTTTGATCAGCGCTTGGATACTTCTTTTGGTTTAATGCATTCTAGAAATCACAAATACATATATTTTACTGTCAGGACAGGGCTCTGGCACTGAGGTCTAGTTAGCAGATCTCACTTAACTTAGTTGAAAAACCAGCAGCATCAGTCCAAAGTGCAGAGGGTTACCATACAAAAAGAGTAGTTTCCTTACACACACTCAACACCCTAATCTGAAGGACAGGAGGCACAGAGCACAGCTGGTCCTTATGCCTAGAGTACTGGGTATCAGAGGGTGCAGGAGTACCACTGAAAGTAGAACAGGCCTCCCAGAGTCTTGAGGAGGGAACGCTAAGACACAAAATACCTGACATTATGTATTCTCTGTGTTAGTGAAAGATCTACTGATGACAACCCTCACTGTCCAAATATGTCTTGAGCTATCTTCAGGTGCAGACACTACTCGTGGTTGGCAAGATGATGCCTGTTGAGTTTGTCTGCTTGATCCCGAAGGATTCTTCCAGGTGACTGACCACTAGAGATAGCCTGTAGAAGCCTGAACACCACCTGTCTTAGAGCCTCCAGGCACAGGGCATCAAGCCCTACACTGCATGCTTGTTGCATTAACACAGGGGGCTATTAGGACACTTAATGGGGGCACAGCATATAACTTTGGTCCCTAGTTAGATACTAGGACACTACATTGAGTACGGATCTAAGAATTGCCTCCTGAAAACTGAGAGCTAAATATCCAATCCAAACATATATAATGTCGCAACATATCCTAATAAAATCCTAATAAAATTGTGATATTAGCTTCCTTCAGGAAACACACTTGCTTTCTAAAGATCCTTGGAGGAGTCCCTCACATTGGTGCCCAATGCAATACTTTGTTTACCAAAATGGCAGGGCTGGTTATGGCTTCATCCTGGTTAGCAGGTTTGCAAACAATGACAGATGGCTCCCATCACTATTCAGTCACTTGAGAGGAGAGAATGTCCCTTTTGCTTTTGGTATATGTACTGAGTAGTGGCCAGGAGACATTTTTAAAGTACACTATACATGACCTCCTCAAGCTGACCCGGGACCCTTCCAAAGAAGTTTAGAACTAGAATATGGTGGTGTATAGGTCATGAGATAGAGCAGCCTAAGGCTACGGAGGGTCATGAAGCCCGACACAGATTGACTATTTACATTACTTGGCTACTGATAAATTGTACACCAAGATAGACCTGGTACTGATGGCTCACTCCCTAGTGTAGCTTGTGACTAAAGCAGAAAATAGGTGTTTTGCAGCATGGCTATTTTCTAGCTTCACATGCTGTGCATTTGTTTGCTATTTTTTTCCACCGGGTGTCTGGGTGTTTTTTTTTATTTTTATTTTTTTTGTAGAGACGTCCCCAGCCTGTAGGAAAACTGAAGAGGCACCATGAATTGTGGTAGGAAACTTTACTGAAAGCAACAGACTCATCGACAGACAACGGTTGGCGAAAGAAGGAAGAGCAAGTGCAAGAAATCGGCAAAACTTTGACAGAGGGTTGAGAATGCCCTGTCGGGGAGCTCACTGCTTGGCTTAATGGAGAAAACACCATTTCAATTTTGCAGAAATTGCTATTACTAGTACGCACAGAAGGACAAGCATCCAGTGTGGAACCTCTGCCTTCCAGTTGATTACCGGCGCAAAGATTGTAATGCCTATGCCGTTTTTACACAGAAGACGCGGAGGGTGAGAGCAAAGAATGGCCCATCTCTCAATGCAAGGTCAAAAGTCCACAACATCCCTGAAAGATCTTGGACTTTCCAGCGACGAGGAGCAAAATGTAGCTGAGGGAGCAGAACCGAAAGATCCCGTGGGGGTTGGGGGAACATTGCAAGATCAAGGTAAAGGAAGATCAGCCAAAGAAGAGCAAGGAGGAGGTAAGAGTCGGCCACCTGGGTTAAGACGTCTGAGTGCAAAAACCCAGACTCGCAGCTGCAGAAGAGAGCCTTGGCATCAAAAATTTGCCATCCACAGGTACATCCTACGAAAAGAACTCAGAAAAAATATTTGTCAACATAAGAAGGGAAAGCAAAGGACGCATTGACATCGAAAAGCCTGGAACCTCAAGAGTCCACTGAAGCTCCGACGCTGAACAGTTTGCGAAAGAGGGTTCCTCTGTGAAGAGAACATCCCACGACAAGTCCCGATGACAAAGCCCCTCACATCGAAAACAAGAGAAAGAGTCTTGAGGGCAAAATGGCTACCCTGATTCAGAAAAAGAAGGAATTTGAAGAAAGTTTTAAGAGGGTTCTGAATTGCACCAAAGAATTTGAAGTTCCAAGGGGTGTCAGAGACCGAAGTTGAAGACATTTGCCACCTCACGCCAGAGCCAGAAGAGGAAGAACTCTTTTATGAGGAAGAGGAGGAACTTATCAACCTTCAGAGGAAGGTGGATATATGGAGATGAAGTAGGAAGATTTGGAGGGGTATTCACCAGAGGAAGAGGTAGAAACTTATCTTTACAAACTCTCTAGAGGAGGTACAGCCATGCAAATAAATGACCGCTTTGTGACCTTGATTGCTGATGAAACAATCTGTGACAGGAAAAATAAACCCTTTACATTACCAACACAGCACAAAAGGGATATTGCATAGAATTAGACAAATTCCCTCCAACAAGGAAGGCCAATTAAGACGACATTCAAAGGTGGAAACAGATTGACTTCTCATTAAACAAACAATGGAACAGGTCTCAAATCCGGAAATAAAGGGAATTACACAACATATTTCCTAATTCCAAAGATAGACGGAGCCCTGCGTCCAATTCTAGACCGTAGGTTCATCAACAAGTTTATAAAGACATTGAAATTCAAGATGACAACTTTACAGGAAGTTATCCTACATTTGCAAAAAGGAGATTATATGGCACAGGGATGTGGAATTCCTATCGCCCGATGCCCGGGACATCTTGTTTGGGGTCAAGGGCAACAAGTTTTTCTGTTTACTTTGTCCTTGGGACAAGTAGGCCCAACCCTCTGCCGCACAAACCCTTTGGCTGCCTGTTTATAGAGAGTGGAACTCTCTGCAGTTGAGGTAATGTGTTTCCAAAGATAATGCTGTTCGAACTTGTATTTATGGTTCATTATTTGAAAGCCTTCATTATTAGGGTGAGTGCTGTAAATAAATGTTTTAAGCTCACACTTCACTACTGACGTTGGTTACAGTACAAAAAAAAAAACGTGTATACACATGTTTGAAAAGTTTAGGCTATGAGGCTAATTATAATGCTCCCAGAATGCTCTCTGATTAGATGCAAATGAAGTGTCATTTAGTAAATTGTGTTGATGCAGGCTAGTATTTCCCCCCAAAAAATATTTCTAATGGAAAATCAGTGTAACCATTTTCAACACTATTATGGGAAGCATGAAAATAAACAAACACTGACAAAGCCAACTGATCTGACATATTTTTATAAGTCTTTTAGTTTCATCAATGCGTGTCTTGTTTTGACATGGCTTTTGTAACACTTTATTGTTGTGGGAGCTACCAGGCCCTCAACATTGTAACAAACACTGGCAAAAAAAAAAGAAAAAAGTGTTTGAACTCTAAAAGCACACGCTGCCACCAGTGGCATAACAAAGGCCCCGCAGCCGCCCTCCAGGGGGCCCCTTCAGCACAGCACCTGCCCTGAGTGAGTCTGGAGAGGGGGCTTCTCCATGTTCTTTGCAAAGGGGCACCCTCCAGTTTTGTTACGTCACTGATTGCCACTGTAGTTCCTGACACTGAACAAAACTACTTTGTGTGCCAATATGCTCCTTGTGGAAGAGCAGAATGCAATCACTCACAGTAAAGCCAGCCGAAAGAGAGAGAAATAGAATTTTAATAAACACAAAATGTCTTTGTTAACACCAGACCTAATTAGGGACCAAGACCCACATGTAGGTAGCTTTTTGCATGTCGCAAACAGAGACTTTCGCTATTTGCGACGTGCAAAAAGCACATTGCGATGCACAAACCCAGTTTTACGATTCGGTAACCTGGTTACCGAATCGCAAAATGGGTTTGCGACTCGCAATTAGGAAGGGGTGTTCCCTTCCTAATTGCGATTTGCAGTGCAAGGTAGGATTGTTTTGTGACCGCGGGCGCAAACCAATCGCAGTTTGCACCCATTTCAAATGGGTGCTAACACTTTCGCAAAAGGGAAGAGGTCCCCATGGGACCCCTTCCTCATTGTGAATGTCACTGTAAACATTTTTTCAGAGCAGGCAGTGGTCCTGCGGACAACTGCCTGCTCTGCTTTCGTTTTTGTAATGCATCTCGTTTTCCTTTAAGGAAATTATATGCATTATAAAAAAAAAAAACATTTTTTGAAAAGCAGTCACAGACATGGTGGTCTGCTGTCTCCAGCAGGCCACCATCCCTGTGAGGGCCGCCATTCGCAAGGGGGTCGCAAATTGCGACCCACCTCATGATTATTCATGAGGTGGGCATTTGCGAAGCCCTTGCGAATCACAGATGGTGTCAGGGACACCATCCTACATTCGGATTTGCGACTTGCAATTTGCGGGTCGCAAATCTGAACCTACCTACATGTGGCCCCAAATTCTTAAAGAAAGTCACAAAAGTGCACCCATGGTATATGTCGTAGCCCTATAAAATATTTGTGAACTGTATTTTAGCATTGGTAAATACGATGTGTAGATTTGCTCATATGAAAATCTATTGAGCATTTGCAAGTTCATTTTCCCTCCAGCCACTTTCTTCCCAACCCTGGAAGAAGTTCTAATTCTGCCATTGTCAGGAGTAAATGTCCAACCTTTCTTATTATGGGAAAATATTAGAGAGAAGCTGGTGAAAATCTTTAAAACATGCAGGTTAGTAGGTTTGCAGACTCAAGGGCATTCCAGCCCTAGAACTATTGCTTACTGCTTCCTCCAGCCCCAGTATGCAGATCTGCAGAAAGGTGGCAAAATAAGGAAATTGCTACAGTAGGGATTGAAACTGCAAGTATTCAAGCCCTACTATGGAAGTAGCCCTGGCATAATCAGAGGCTGTTATCAGAGCTCTTACATAATGAGATTGCTGCCATAATTTGTCACCACACTACATGGCACCAAAGGGACAAGTAGATATTTTTACAGGACAAGTAGATTTGAGAAGCAACCTGTCCCCTGGACAAGTAGATATTTTGATAAATTCCACACCCCTGCGGCAACAATAGATTTGAAGGAAGCTTACTTACATACCTGTAGGAAAGCACCATCTTTCTTGGCATGTTACCCCCAATTTCTGCCTGTTTGTCAGTATGTTTTGCCTGTCTCACTGGGATGCAGCTGGCCAGGACCCCAGTGCTCATAGATTGTGGCCTAATGTGCGTGTTGTTTAGTGACTTCATATTCCTATTCCAATTGGCACACTGTACCCCCCTTATAAGTCCCTAGTAATTGGTACCTAAGTACCCAGGGCATTGGGGATCCAGGAGATCCTTATGGGCTGGAGCATTTTTTTTTTGCCACCCATAAGGAGCTCAGACAAACCCTTTTTCACAGCCATTTTCACTGCACTTAATTAACTTATAAGTCACCTGTATGTCTAACCTTCATTTACTGAAGGGCAGATGCAAAGTTTCTAAGTGTGAGGGTACTTTTGCACTAGCAGAGGTGCCCCCACGTTGTCCAGGGCCAATTCCCTGGGACTTAGTGAGTCATTACATGCATGCACTTCATATAGGTCAATACCTATACCATCAGTGCGCATGTTTACAAAACATTATTGCGTTGACATTCAGATGAACAAGGAGGCTCAGGTGGGAAGGAAGATGCTAAGACATTTAATTACAAGTCCGTACCCATCTTCAACCCAGCCAACACAGTAGGAAAAAAACGCTTTGAAATCCAGAAAAGATTCACTCTGCAAAATGTAAAGTTTCTTACCTGTAGGTGTAGTTTTGCAGTGTGAATAATTTTCTGCATTCACATGTGACCCACCCACCTCCCCCAGAAACATGGGATGAGAGAGGGGGAAAAAAAAAAAAGGATCTGAAGATGGAGACTAAAGTCTAGAACGTCTGGAGGAAGTACGACTGTCAGAAGCAGACACCAAATGGAGGTTCTGTCGATGCCCACCAGCTGTCAGGGGTAGAAAAAGATGGACAAAAAGTTTTCCGTTTTTGGATGAAGTAGTAAAAATCCCAGACCCAACCACTAGATGGTTGAATAATGCACAGCCTGTGAATCCAGAAAATTCTTCAAGCTGTAAAACTACACCTACAGGTAACACTTTACGTTATTTCCCCTATCTGACAGTAGCCCATTAACATGCAGTGTTTTGTGGGAACCCTGCAACACATTGTGGTGCTCAGATGATGCCATCCTTAGGGACCCAGTAGCCAAATCTGTGAGCAAAGAGCAGCTGAAATAATACCTTTTGCACAACAATAGCAGTGACTGTAACATAGAAGTAACCTGGGACATACTTATGGGGTTAGTAATGCAGTAGGTCATATCGAAATATGCTTCCTTGGAAAAAGTCATGGAAGAAGAGTCGTCATGGCTGATACTACAGTTGCAAGCAACTGTGACCTTGCACAGTAAAACCCAAACACAAACTATGAAATGGGTTACTTAGCTTACGATATCAACTGAAGTAAATGGACCCTAATAAAGCTGATTTACATCTAAGCAAAGGTAGGGCAGAAATTCTACGAAGGAGAGTACAAGGTAGTTAAACCTTTAGTCTCTTGAGTGAAATGCAGCCAAGCACAGACACTTATAGGTAGTATTAGGGATTACTGGAGAAAACCCTCATCCCTTTCCTCCCTCCCTGATTGAGGATAGTCACAAAGTAATCCGATTTTATAGATTTTATTAACAGCTTCATATGACCACTCTTTTAGAACAAAAGGCCTTGGTGTGGAGTAGGTCAAGAAGGCAGATAGGAGTAGGTTGTCCTGTAGATCTGCAAATGCCAAAAAAGTTACTGGATCCTGCATAAGGCCTGCTCCAACTCAAAGGTGTGATCTCGTTTCTGCTGTCAAGGCCTTTCTGTGACAGGTCCTCTTCATGGTTGAGGTTGTCTCGTAAGTCTATATTGAAATCCAAGAAGATGCCTAAGAAATCAAAGCAGGGCTCGACCCCTATCCTGTCACACTGTCTAAAGCTAAGTCTGGAGGGTGTTAATGTGGCAATTAATCTCGCTCCTGATCTCTGGCCACGGAGCTGATCCCACAACTGGTCCTGATGTGCCATGAATTTCCTGGGCCACAGGTAATGTGACAGCAGGTCAGAACCTTTATAAAAGCAATGTTGCATATTTTTGGCACTCTTCTGTCTCCCTCAGGCATTCCTTTGGGTCTCCAGGACCCTCCAATCTGGTTGCAGCAACCAAGTCAGTCATCAGTGCTTTCTGTGCACTTTCAACCCCCACCTCAGGTTCCACATCAACTCCAGTGCAGACTTCAGTATCGGCTCCAAGATCTGCCCCTGTTCCGTCTTCACAGAAGCCAGCCTTGAAGTCACCAGAGGTCGAGCCTTTGCCACCTCTGATATTTGACCTTGAGCTGAATCTGTTTTGACCTAGAGTGAGGTTACGGCTTCACTTTTTAGCACACTTAAGTTCCATATGCTTTGATTTGGAGAAATCACTTCTTCATCCACAAGGCTTCCTCAGAGGCTCCTCCACCTTTTTGGCTCTGTCTCTTATTAACCTAATAATGAAGATGGGGATGATTTACCACTGCACTGTGATGATGATGATGATAATAGAAATATATGTTTGGGGCATGTCTAGCTGTAGATACACATGCTGTGCATTCTCCTGCTACCTAATGTTGGGCCCGAACGTGTGCAACTTATTTTTCTTCAAAGAAGTGTTCTTGAGTCACGAGGTATAGTGACTCCACCTCCGCCATCTGTTTCAGGTGCATCTCTTTGAGCGTCTGTTCAACACCGCATGGAGTTCTCACCGGGCTCTTGGATCCGTTCTTTGTCAATGAAGTTTACAGTCCCACTTACTTGTCTTTCCACCGTTGTGTTTTTCTTTCAACTCCGCTCTGCAGACGATGTATCTTGTCCATTTGGGGCTCAGTCCCTCCCGACTAGACCAGGTGATCCTCCATTGGCTCCAAGAACAGCTCTACGCCAGGCACAGACATATCCACATTCAGCCTGCCACCAGTCTGATCCTGGCCAAGCCTCTTCATGCACCCAAGAACCCGGTCCCCCACAAGAGTAAGTTGACTTTTGAGGAGTCTTTTAACCCAATCGTCAAGCCAACGTTCAAGAAGCATCTGTGCCTTGACAGCAGCACCTCTCCACTCCAACTACTCTCCTGTTCTTCTCCCAGTTCCCCGTGCCTACATCTCTGCTGCCGGTGGACCCTCTGCTATATTCACCACAGGGTTCTTCGCATTCGGCGGTGAGAAGGTCCTGGATCTCCATATGATCCCCAATGACCCACCATAACATCCCTAGGACCTGACCCTTGGGATGACTACGATAAATAGACCCCGGTTGACATTGATCCAGACCTGTATCATGAGGTTTTGCACAGGACAGCCACCTTCCAAAAGTTGGAAATGCATGTTCAGCCTGAGGGACATGACTTCCTCATGGAGACCCTCTCCAGTAACTGCTCATGCTGAAAGACATGCTTAAACCTGCAAGTAACATTTTTAAGGATTCTGTGAAGGTGTGAGTTGTCACATCTCAGGTTGTTAAAAAAAATATAAGTTGTTTCCCTCTGACCCACCTTATATCAGTCACAAGCTACCCCCTCACTTCGAGGTAGTACAAACAGCCAGAAAGTGCGCCGACTCCCAGAGCACAGGAGATGCGTGCCATCCAGCTGGGAGAGTAAAAAGTTTGATGTGGGTGGCACATGTGCTGCAGCACAGTCTCCTACCCATTCGCATGTTGCCAATTCTATGAGCCTACTCTCCCGGTATGACAGGGCTCCCTGGGAGAAGATGAAAGACCTCATCCAACTTCTCCCAGACCAATATAAGAAACTAGGTCAGAAGTTGGTTGCAGAAGGAAAGATAATTTCCAATGCCAACATCCAGTGTGCTTTGGATGCAGCAGACACTGCTGCATGAGACCTTCACTCCAGTGTCCTACTTTACAGGCATGCCTGACTGCGCATGTCAGGGTTTTAACATGAGGCGCAACAATATCTCCTTAACATACCTTTCAAAGGGTGGTCACCTCTTTGGCATACAAGTAGATGAAATGTTGGAAAAGATTAAGAACGACACTGAAACAGCCAAAGCCATGGGCACCCTTCAAACCCCATATGCCCGCAGGTCTGTTTGCCACTCTCAGTATCAGGGCAGAGTCAAGACTACCACTATGTAGGAATTCATGTCTTTCCCTAGGCAGCAGCAGACACTGTCTTGGGGTCATTACATGGGAGGATGGAAGGGACATAATGGCTGGAGCAGCCCCCGAAGAGCAGAGATCACCTCTGACCGGTTGGTTCAAGGCATCATACAGGAGGTGTTGCTTAGAGCTCACACAATCACCACCAAAGATTCCCCCAGCAAACAGACTCTCCCTGTAACACCATTAACTACTCCAAGAGGAGAAGCATGATCTACTTGCAGAAGAGGGCATAGAACTAGTGCCGCTACAACACCACAGCAGAGAGGTGTACTCCCTCTATTTTGTGATCCCCAAGAAAGACCGGTCTCAAAGGCCCATCCTTAACCCTCTGAACAAGTACATCCTGTCCGAGCACTTAAACAAGGTGACAATCCAGGATGTCATTCCTCTTCTACAACAAGGCAACTCCATGATAGCAATCATACCCATTGTAGGAGGCTGGCCTGGCTTGTAGTGTCAGGTCCAGTTATCCCTTATTAGTGTAGAAGAGGTGTTTCTAGCAGCTTAGGCTGATAGAAGGTAGCTATGGCAAAGCAGCTTAGGCTGAACTAGGAGACATGTAAAGCTCCTACTATACCACTAGTGTCATGCAAAATATCATAAGAAAACACAATACACAGAATTACTAAAAATACTTTATTTTTGACAATATGCCAAAAGTATATCAGTGAGTACCCTCAGTATGAGGATAAGTTATATACACAAGATATATGTACACAAACCAAACTTTGCTAAGTAATAGCAAGAAAAATAATGCAAATAGTGTAGAATTACAATAGGTTGCAATAGGAGCACATAGGTATAGGGGCAACACAAACCATATACTCCAAAAGTGGATTGCGAACCACGAATGGGCCCCAAACCTTTGTGAGCTTGTAGAGGGTCGCTGGGACTGTAAGAAAACAGTGAAGGTTAGAAAAATAGCCCACCCCAAGACCCTGAAAGGTAGGTGTAAAGTGCACCTACTACCCCCAGAGAGCACAGAATTCGTGATAGGGGGATTCTGCAGGAAGAACAAACACCAGCAATGCAACAACAGTGGATTTCCGGACCTGAGTACCTGTAAGACAAGGGGACCAAGTCCAATAGCCGCGACAGTGTCGAGAGTGGGCAGGAGCCCAGGAAATGCCAGCTGAGGGTGCAAGGAAGCTGCCACCGGTTGGAAGAAGCTTGGAGTTCTGCAAGAAAGAAGAGCGCTAGGGACTTCTCCTTTGGAGGATGGATGTCCCACGTCGCAATGAAGCTTGCAGAGGTGTTCCCACGCAGAAAGACCGCAAACCAGCCTTGCTAGCTGCAAGGGTCGCGGTGGAGGTTTCTGGGTGCTGCTGTGGCCCAGGAGGAACCAGGATGTCGCCACTTGGAGGAGGAGACAGAAGTGCCGCCCAGCAACTCAGGGAGCCCTCACAGAAGCAGGCAGCACCCGCAGAAGTACCTGAACAGGCACTTGGAAGGAAAGTGAACCGGAGTCCACTCGAAGTCACAAAAGAGAGTCCCAGGACGCCGGAGGACAACTCAGAGGGTTGTGCACTGCAGGAAGGAGTGTCGGGGACCAAGGCTTGGCTGTGCATGATGGAAATCCTGGAAGAGTGCACAGGAGCCGGAGCAGCTGCAAATCACGCGGTACCCAGCAATGCAGTCTAGCGTGGGGAGGCAAGGACTTACCTCCACCAAACTTGGACTGAAGAGTCACTGGACTGTGGGAGTCACTTGGACAGAGTTGCTGAGTTCCAGGGACCACACTCGTCAGGCTGAGAGGGGACCCAGAGGACCAGTGAGGCAGTCTTTTGGTGCCTGCGTTAGCAGGGGAAAGATTCCGTCGACCCACGGGAGATTTTTTCAGAGCTCCTGGTGAAGGGAGGAGGCAGGCTACCCCCAGAGCATGCACCACCTGGAAACAGTTGAGAAAGCCGGCAGGATGAGGCGATACAAGGTTGCTAGTAGTCGTCTTGCTACTTTGTTGCGGTTTTGCAGGCGTCCTGAGCAGTCAGCGGTCGTTCCTTTGGCAGAAGGTGAAGAGGGAGATGCAGAGGAACTCTGGTGAGCTCTTGCATTCGTTATCTAAGGAATTCCCCAAAGCAGAGACCCTAAATAGCCCGAAAAGGAGGTTTGGCTACCAAGGAAGGAGGATTGGCTACCAAGAGAGGTAAGAGGCTATCAGAAGGAACCTCTGATGTCACCTGCTGGCTCTGGCCACTCAGAGCAGTCCAGTGTGCCACAAACACCTCTGTTTCCAAGATGGCAGAGGTCTGGGACACACTGGAGGAGCACTGGGCACCTCCCCTGGGAGGTGCAGGTCGGGGGAGTGGTCACTCCCCTTTCCTTTATCCAGTTTCGTGCCAGAGCAGGGTTGGGGGATCCCTAATCCGGTGTAGACTGGCTTATGCAGAGATGGGCACCATCTGTGCCCATCAAAGCATTTCCAGAGGCTGCGGAAGGCTACTCCTCCCCAGCCCTGACACCTATTTCCAAAGGGAGAGGGTGTAACACCCTCTCTCAGAGGAAATCCTTTGTTCTGCCTTCTTGGGCCAGGGCTGCTTGGACCCCAGGAGGGCAGAAACCTGTCTGAGGGGTTGGCAGCAGCAGCTGCAGTGGAGACCCCAGAAAGGCAGTTTCACAGTACCAGGGTACTATGCTAGAGCCCCGGGGGATCATGGAATTGTCCCCTCAATGCCAGAATGGCATTCGGGTGACAATTCCATGATCTTAGACATGTTACATGGCCGTGTTCAGAGTTACCATTGTGACGCTACACATAGGTAGTGACCTGTGTGTAGTGCACGTGTGTAATGGTGTCCCTGCACTCACAAAGTCTGGGAAATTTGCCCTGAACAATGTGGGGGCACCTTGGCTAGTGCCAGGGTGCCCACACACTAAGTAACTTTGCACCCAACCTTCACCAGGTGAAGGTTAGACATATAGGTGACTTATAAGTTACTTAAGTGCAGTGGTAAATGGCTGTGAAATAACGTGGACGTTACTTCACGCAGGCTGCAATGGCAGGCCTGTGTAAGAATTGTCAGAGTTCCCTATGGGTGGCAAAAGAAATGCTGCAGCCCATAGGGATCTCCTGGAACCCCAATACCCTGGGTACCCCAGTACCATATACTAGGGAATTATATGGGTGTACCAGTATGCCAATGTGAATTGGTAAATTTTTGTCACTAGCCTGTTAGTGACAAATTTGGGAAGCAGAGAGAGCATAAGCACGGAGGTTCTGGTTAGCAGAGCCTCAGTGAGACAGTTAGGCATCACACAGGGAACACATACAGGGCACATACTTATGAGCACTGGGGGCCTGCCTGGCAGGGTCCTAGTGACACATAGACTAAAACAACATATATACAGTGAAAAATGGGGGTAACATGCCAGGCAAGATGGTACTTTCCTACACCCATCCACGCAGTGCATCGAAGATTCCTACTGTTTGTGGTAAGCGGACAGCTTTATCGGTTCAAAGGGTGGCACTTCGGGATAACCACAGTTCTATGGCAGAAGAAACAATGTTATTTAAAGTGTATATCCGGTTGGACAGGGTATTAATCCCAATATCAACAACAGCTAATGCCTTTTTGAGATCTTCCTGGTCTATTTGCCTTAACCGGGCAGCTGCTTCTTGTTGGGAAAGCTTCCAGATTTCATTATATACTTCATATAACGTTTTCTGCGATGTTTCCTGGGGCCTAACAAAGTCCTGTAAATCAGTGTTATTAGACAGGAGACTGAGGTGCTCTCTAACCGCATGTAGTGAGGAAGTTCTTAACCATTGTTGGCATAGTTTCCCTACACTGTATTTTGTTGCTGTACCTGCATGTTCGGATGATATGTAGCGAGGGTCCGGCATATTAGTTCTAAAACCCCCGAGGAGTTGATAAAACGTTTTACACCCATTGGTATCTATCAGCCACAATAACCACCCGCCAGGACGTGTCAGTGAAACATTAAATGTACCATTCTGAACCCATTTGTCGAGATGATCTTCAGTTCCATTTATATGTTTTTGCCATTTATAAAATTTTGCAGGGGCTGGTTTACTGGGCGTGTTTAATTCTTGGATTTTCGCTTAGCCTAAACAACTTGTTTGTTGTACTGTCATTTAAAAAAATCATTTGTACAGGTATCAGGCATGCTCTGAATAAAGCTTCCTTTTCCCTTATTTGCCAATGTCTAGTTCCCCACACACTTTTTAAGTCAATCGACTTCAGCCAATGTTCATAGCCTTTTATAGTTAATCGGGAAACAAAGGAATCCGAATATATAAATTTCGTATTTGTCAATAATATGCGTATGTTTTCCATGGGTGGTAATTTAAAATAATACGACCCAGCATTTGTATCATCATGCCCAGAAAAATATGTATACTTTTCAGAATACGTTTTGGAACTCCCTTATGGTGGAGTCGGACAATGTTCACATTGTGTATAATTAAAAACAGTCTTTGGTGTACTTGCTATGCGGATGAAATGGTGCCCATAATAATTATAGCAAAACACAGCACCATAATTTTCTTTAGATTGATAAACATCTTCGTTTTCAAATACATAATACTGCAATTCAGTCATCATTGAATCAACTGTTTTTACATCCCAATCATCAGAAACAATGCCTGGTATTGTGATATCATTCATTGAAAGTTTGAACACCTATGGTATTTGAATGACCTCCATAGGGCCGTATGTATCAAAGGTTACTTTATCCCAAACAATCCCATCAGGAATTGGTATTGCGGAAATGTTCGCAAAAGACAAGTCTCTTCAGACCTTGTGTGATGAAAAAGGTGGTTTTAGAACCTCATCCACTGTCGACTTTTCAGGATGAAAATTACTATGTATTAACAAATAGAAAGTTATGACAAAACCAATCCAAAGTAGGAAAGCTATTACAGTCAAGGAAAGCCATAGATAGTTCCATGGAAGAACAAAGTATGTTATTTTAAGCCAGTTCATTAGCTTACGTGCTTTTGACAGTTCAGGTGTTGAAGAGGCGAATGAGTCTGAGATGTCTCCATTGATGTCTGCGAAGTATCCAGAAGTAGTTCGTGCAAAAACTGGAGCTGTATCTGTTGGTGGAGTTGGTGTTTCCCATGGTGGCACCGAACAAATCGCACCATCCATTTGTGTTGAAGCTGTATCAAATCGATCAATTAATTCTGTATTATTTGATGTTAGTGGAACCAATGCAAGATCATTTTCCACCCTCCCCAAGCTCAGGGAGTTGTTGGTGTTGTTGCTCACATGTAGATGAACTTCTTGACCAGCAGTGAGAGGGATTCGGGAGCTGATGGTTGTTCCTCTTGGTCTGCAGTGCAGGATCGGCCACATGGTGCAGTTTGACATTGTCGATGGAGACAAAACTGAAATGTGTTTGTGTTCCCATCAACTGCTGGAAATATGACCCAAGAATAAAAAGGTTCTGTTCTATAAGCTGCATGGGCGTCCACCACAAATGTGACTGGACCCCCCCTGGGTCATTAGGCCATTTGCTAATAAGTGTGCAGTCAGAGGTTGTCTCAAGTTGACTGCTGTTTCTACCTGTTGCATATTTGCCGTGTTAGATAGTAAAATCGTTCAGAGAAGGCACACCAAGTAGGGTTTTTCCTTTTAGTTTTCAAGCTTGAACAACCTCCAGCATCAGATAGGATTATCTACGTAGCTGGGGTGGAAATCCTCAGTACCACGGACGTCTCCGTATATGGTATTGAGGTATCGTTGTATATAATGAGACAGAGATACTCTGGAGGGCCCAAAAATTAGAGCCTGACCAAACGTTGGCGGCGCCATGTCGCGTAGGCTTTCATTATTCTAATGAGACTACTGGATTTTGAGCAGCAGAATCGCCCGCGGTGTGGGAGACTAAGTCTGACCCACTGCAGGTGACACCTGTCGCTCCAATCCGGGTTTTGCTCTGGCTAACGAGCAGTGCCTCACCTCTACCCAAGGGCAGGGATGACTGGGCAGCCGAGAGCATGACATAATTGGTTTCTCAGGGAAGCCGTGGTCACTCGGGTCTCATCCGTTTCTCTCAGTTACGTTAGTCTCATTTATACAAAGACAAGCAGAGGCAGTATATGTTTCAATAATGATTTTAATGAAGCAACTGCATCTTATTTAGCAAAGCATGAGCTGCAATAACCAGGACAACACAACATAACAAGATTAGAATTGTGACGAGAGTAAAGCATAAAAATAACGCTACCATGTCACTAGAGTCCATAGACTAATTCCTACCTAAGTTCTAATAGAGCACAACGTGTTACGCTCTAAATCTTCCCTTCAGGTTCCCCAGGGAAGACATCATCCCCCATACCTGAGCAAAGGCCTGTATTCTGTGTTAGCATCTGTAGCGAAGCCTTCAGCATACGGTCGTGGTTCTCTGGCTGGAATCTCCCTCTTAACGTGTAAGGGACAGGGAAGGGTTTTTATAATAAAACAGCTGATGTTCTGAGAAAATGTCCCTGCATAGAGATGCGTGTTTTCTATGAATGTCGGAGACTAAACTTACACCATGTTCACCAGCAATATACCTTGCTGTAGCTTTTGAAGAAGCACAGAGTGAGCAAGAATATCTTGTTTGAGAACAGAGTGCTGGCCTAGGCAAAACAGTTAGATAAACAGAAAATAAAACAAGACTGTAAAAGTGGCTACTGTAACAATAATAAAATTAAGCCAAGCAAAATATATCTAGGTTAAAGTGCACAGCAGCAGGCCTAGTATGCTAAAATAACGTGCATGGAGCTATAGCTAAAATGGCTACACAACACTAGGTGGCATATAAATTAACCACGAGGTAAAGCCACAATACATGGGTTGTTCCTATTGGAGAGCCTAGATTGTACCAATAAATTATGAAAAAATACACCTCCAAAAATTGATGACCACACAGTCACCCTCCATAGATTCACTCGAGGGACCCACCCAACAGACCCTTCATATACAATAAAACTCATGTTTTTAGACAACCAGTGGACAACTTTATACTTCAATGCTTCCCCATTTTCAACAGAATCCAATGACTGAGTGGGGACATTTAGCAGAGTGAATAAATATGGACAGGCTTCAGACAGGAGACGTAAAGCCAGCAACTTACTTGAATTTAAACCTAAATTCTGCATGAGAGCAGACTTCTCTGAGAAACTATACCATAGTTCCTCCAAGAGCAGAAGCAGTTGTAGTTGCATTTAAAGACAGCAGAGACCAGGGATTGTCATTGTCAGCAATTACTGCAGAAGGAACTAAATGTAGGCAGGAAACAGACAATTGGGGTTTTAAATTAACATTGTGGGACAAAGGGGAATAGGGTGCCTGATCGTTGGGTAAACATCTTCCTAATTTCAAGCAGCTTTGATTCTAACGTATCCAGTCTTGCAGTGAGGGGGAAGGGCAGGATCTCTTTCAACATAGAACTAATACTAGCACAGAGTTCATTTGTCAGGCGTGTTATAAAGTTGAGCCATTCCAATCGTCACAGGTATTCACACCCATATCCTCCAGTTTAGACAAGCAGACTGTTTCTTTTGCGTTTGACCGCAGGTTCAACAGGTGGTGACCCAGTTGGTGCTGGTGGTGTATAACTCTTCCTGGGAGTGGCAGCTAAAACAGCATGGGTGCAGTGTTTCCATCAAAAGAAAGCCTCCCTTCCACTATCTGTATCTCTTTAGATATTACTCCACTTAACTTGCAAGACAGTTAAGGGGGGTAAGCCCCTTTGTGGGAGCACATGTATTTCGGCAAACATAATGCCTGTAAACTTATGTATTTTACCTGTGAGTGTTTGAATTTTCTCTCCTAGTTTAAAAAAAAAAAAAACTGCATTAAGCTACCCCACCCCTGTTTTTTATTTCTTTTTTGATTTGTTTAACAAAAGTCTATATGCACCTCAGTGGCTAACCAGAGTGTGTTTAGGAGTCTCCTTAATGTGCTCTGTGGTCTAAACTGTGGTTGGAAAGTGTTTTCACAACTAGTTTTTGCCATGAAAAAGTCATAAATTTGAGTGCGCGACTGGCAGTGTTTCAGTAGTTTAAAATGTGTCCCTTACCTGAAAAGTAGAATCTGCTAGCTTGGAAGTGTGGATTGTGCCTGTCTATATCCAAGGAGATTCTGAATAGAGGAGTACCTCACTCCTCCTTTCCACAGGGGCCTTAGCTTAAGGTAACTTGGCCCTTATATAAGTTTGTATTGGTTGTTGCAATTGTTATTGGGGCTAGTATTTCTGTGGGCTTAAGGGCTTAGGGTTTGTGTACAATAGTCTCTAGGGGTAGGCTTTCCTACTGGAGTCAGAGTATAGGGTTTCAATTCTGATTGGTACTAGGGCTGGGGTTCCTATTGGACTAAGGGTTTAGAGTCACTCTTCTGATTGGCTGTCAGGGCTAGGGTTACGATTGGTACTATGGGTAGGGTTCATATTGGACGAAGGGTTTAGGGTTACTGTTCTGATTGGCTATTAGGGCTAGGGTTGTGATTGCTTAAAAGGGCCAGGTCTCCCATTGGACCTTGGGTTTAGGGTTGGGTTTCAGATTGGTTAGGGTTAGGGCTAGGGTTCCATTGCCAATAGGGCTATTTAGGCCTAGGTCTCAGGGTGTCGCAGCCTGAGCGTCGAGGCTGAGGGTGGGACTGGAAGCGCCTAGGGCCAGAGATGCTGCCCAATTTTTCAAAAAGGACCTTAATCCCTCCACATCATGCAACATCCAAATACAGTGTCAGCAAATGCATTCTACACATACACCACAAACAAACCTCATTCAGATCACAATGTCTCAACGACCACTACAAAACCACAAACCACACCTATAAGTCATTCTACCCAAACTACAACACTATGGCACCTTCATTTTCACACAAAATACAACTCTGTTCCATACCACTAACACATCCACACATTACAAACACAACACAAAGCCACATTATACAAAACTATAATGCACCCAGACACACAATCCATGTTCATACAAAACACCAGTACTTACCTCTACGTACTCCTCACAGACCACTTTTTATAATGACTAAACCTACACTCCGCTATCCGTCACACCATCCACAAACACCCTCCTCTTTCTACTAATTACACACAACTATAGATTCCTTACACTCTAATCCACCACAATACTCCTTCCAGTGATCAAATCAAACACAAACAATTGTAACTCTTGTCCATCCCGTCTTACTCACAGCATACTCTTCTCCAAAACACATCCACATCCCCTACACTTTTAAAACACCACTCACCAGCAGTTACACACATACCAACTCTACACAAAACTACATCCATATTCCACAGAAACAAAACACTAGCACGCAAGCACATCAAAATCACAAAAACTTTCAAAATACTTTACATCACATCCACTACCACCCTCCTGACTACACAAATAAGCAAATCCAAAACCAACTTTACTCCAACATTCACATTCTGCACCATTTACCAAAAACACAGCAACATTCATTCACCCGCCTCTTTCATTGCAGTTTAGAGCCTTACAATATGCTCCACATTCTCCACCCCAACCCATACTCTTTCCACCCTAAACAAACAAAATATACAACATGCCATTCTTCACAATTGCACATCCCCATGTCTACTACACAAGGCTACTCTACAAAAACAGCATAACTCACCATCTCGCTCACAACCACCAGCTCCACCAACACATGCAGACCCAACAAAATGCCTTCTAAGCCTGCTGGACGAGGAACACAGTATAGAAAAACACCACTATTGTGACCCTCATACAGTTAATATCAACACCTATGACACACCTGCTTCAAGTTCAAAATATACTGATAACTCCTCTACAAAACAAAATTACAACACCACATATACACAATTTCTAAACTGCCTACTTATAAATGCTCGATCACTCTCTAAAAACAAGTTCTACTTCTACGACCTACTCACTGACACATAACCTGACACACTCTTAATAACTGAATTCTGGTTGGGCAATGACATGGACCCAGTGTTGTATTCAAGCCGTTCCTCCAGGCTGTCAAACCATCACACAACTGTATAGGCAAAAAAGGAGGTGTACTAGCGGTTATATTCAAACAAGCAATAAATCTCAGAAAAACAGTCATCTCCATCGAAGGTTGTGAGGCCCTCCTCACCAGATGCAACCCTACACCAACTTCCTCCTGTAACGTCGTCGTCCTCCTCCTTTACAGACCACCACCTAGCAATTCTACATTCACAGACACATTTCTAGACAGAGTTTTAAACCTTCCAACACTATTTTCCAACCTATGCATTCTTGGGGACCTACGCATTTGGTTTGACAAACCCAATATGCTCCATCCAAATGCTATCATTACTGGCCTAGTTACATTGAACCTACATCAGATTGTACACAATCCCACATGCATCGCTGGACACATCCTAGATGTTGTTTTTGCAAACCCAGCTTTAGTTACCATTCAAAGCATCACACCAGTCACATGTTTAGACTAACACTTGGTTACTTTCCAACATAAAACACCACATATCAACACACCCAAGACCACCTTACATACATCCTATTATCAACCATGGAACAAACTTAATTTTGAACACTTAGAAACACAACTAACAGCCAACACTGATCTAGAAACAACAAATTATGTTCCAAGAACTACAGGAAACTTTCCTAATGTCACTAAGAAAAAATAAAAATGACAAAAGAACACAAGCACCTTAGAGAAATACAGAACTAAAAACAAATAAAACAGCAGATCAGAAGGCTGCAACGAACCTGGCTCACATCATAAATTCGAGACAAACTTCAGCTGCGCAAACGTTTTAGAATATGCAAAACAATCTAAAAAGCTAAAAAACAAAAAAGGTACTACTCAGACAAAATTCAAAATGCTGTATCTGCAAATAAATAATTTTATCAAATTATCAACAAATTTCACAAACTGCATGGAATTAACTCACCCCTTTTCTCAGGATTTCAGACAAACTGGCTACTCATTATACAACCAAAGCAGACACATTGGACTCCTATTTAAAACAAAGGAAAACCACCAGCACCGACCCATTCCCAAAAAGTCACTCCAAGAGTAAGCCAACCCAGCCTCTGCACTCCTTCGAACAAATATTCCAAAGTGAATTTATGGATCAGGTCACAGTAAGCAGGCTTTCTGGTTGCCCTTCTGACCCTTGTCCACCACACATCTTCAGGAATATTCTTTTATCTACCTCTGCCACACTAGTAAGAAGAATCATCAATACTTCTTTAACAACTGAAATCTTTCAAGAAGGTCTTAAGAAGGTGTACTTATGCCCGTTATTAAAGAAAACAAACCTGGAACCACAGGGTCCCAACAACTACAGACCGATTACAAATGGTCCTTTCCTGGGCGCAAACTGATAACAAGAGCAGCATTCTCCCAGATGTCCCAATTCAATGAAGATAACTCCATACTTTCGGACTACTAAACTGGATTCCGCCCAGGAAGAGGCACTGATTCGGCCCTCATTGCCACCTGGGATGATCTTAATAAACCCAATGCACCACAATGAAGTTGCTGCACTACTTCTCCTGAGCGTCTCGGCTGCCTTTGATACAGTTTACCATGACACTCTAATACAAAGACTTTTCGAAGCCAGCATAGAGGACTGCTGCTCTCGACTGGATCACATCCTTCCTTCAAAATAGAACTCTTGTCATGCATACTCCCCCCTTTCTCATTCAAACCCTACTTCACAAAAGCAGGGGTCCCTCAAGGGTCAATCATCTCACCCATGATGTTCAACATCTACATGATGTCATTACCTTCAGTGAATTTGAACTCACATGCTACAACCACACAGATGACACACAAATACTTCTTAAACGGAAATGCCCCAAAGACATTGGAAACGCACAAATCTTCAGTTGCCTCAGAGCAGTTGATCGGAGGATGACATGGAGCCATCTCAAACTGAATACTTCCAAAACAAACACTCACATGTGGCGATCAGAACATTTTTGACCCACTGTGCGCCTGGCCTGATGATCTGAGGCCACCTCCTAATCTATCTAAGGAAGTAAGAAACTTTGGAAATACCACTGACTCAAAGTAAACAATGAATGCTCAACTGGGCAAATTAGCAAGATCGAGCTTCATCACCATTAACTCTGCAGCGCATCTCCTCCACTTCTGATTTCCACACAAGGTGCAGGGTACTATCTCTCTTGTACTATCTAATCTGGATTACGCCAATGGCCTCTACCAAGGATCATCTCTTCTCTACTATGAAAAAACTACAACACGTTCAGAACTCGGCTGCCAGACTACTCCTGCATGTAAAGGCAGAAGCCCACATCTTCCCTCCCTAGAGGGCCTTATGTTGGCTACCGGTTGCCAGAAGATCCATCTTCAAGCTGCTCTGTATCGCCCACAAAGCAATATATGAAACATGACCAATTTTGATCAGGAATAAAATCAACAAATACATTAAACAAAGAAACCTTCACTCAAGTTTGGCATCCCACCTCAGAACACCACCATTGGGGGTACATCTTTCTCTGTTCAAGCGGCCATCCTATGGAATTCATTACCCCAAATATAAGATGCGTGGATAACTATCTTATCTTCAGAAGACTACTTAAGCGTTGGCTCTTTGCTATGTAACCACCATACTCAAACAGCAGTGGACTGCAAACCCCCGTGTACGTAAACAAGTTATAATTTGAATGTGTATGTATCTAAATATGTGTATTTCTTTGTACAAATACATATAATATCTATTTTATCTTAAAATATATACATACTCTTTAGGCCTGTTTAACAAATGTATATTTTACTTCAATTAAATATATGCATTTGTATGTGTATATATAGTGGTTTTGTATGTTTCTATGTATATTACCTAGTGGCGGTCAACACTAGGCAATTATAGTTAGAACCTAGTTTCTATAGAAAAAGCTGTTTTTTTCTTCCCTGTATCTTTGGCACCGCTTGATGAATCTTCACAAAAATTTCCAAAAAAATTCAACAGTCACTTGAGCAGCTGTCTGGAAAGCTTTGGTGTGATATGTCAAGCTGGGACCGAGATAAAGGGGGGTGGGGGGATGGGTTTCAAAATTAGTGCTTCCAGTGATAATTCCCATAGGAAAAAATTGAACAGCGATAGCATCCAAACCACTGGATGGAATGAAACTAAATTTGGCAGAAACATACCTCTTTGTTCCACAAAGAGCCATTTTTGTTATTTAGTGTCAATTCATTCAATAGTTTTTGAGAGGGGAAATTACAATTTGTATATATATAGCGACTCTAAGGATTCGTGACCCCTCCCAATCTTGAGCTGAGATCGGATTAGCGGACAACACTTCAACAAGGAAGTGGTGTCAGCCAACTTGAGACTCTGCTTCAGCAGAGTCCCACCAAAAAGGTTAAAAATAAAGAAGAGGAGCCAGGTTGGATTCACCCTGACCCCTTAGCTCTTGTGGGGCAAAAAAGTTTTTTGTTCACATTTTTGCAGCAGAATCGCTACAGGGTTGCGAATCCGCAGCAAAAATAAATACATTTTATTTTTTTTAAACTAAGCGTGGGCGCCCGCCTTTGTCATTTTGAAGCACCCGGGTGGGCCAAGTTCCAGGGACATTATTTAAGTGTGTGGTGGGGGGGTGCCATGCACTCTCTCGCTGGCCCAGGGGCTGCCTGGCCTCCTGTGCAGCCCCTGGGGCCACCACCTCCCCGGGTGTAGGAAAGTACCATCTTGCCTGGCATGTTACCCCCGTTTTCACTGTATGCATGTTTGTTTTTGCCCTTGTGTCACTGGGATCCTGCTAGGCAGGTCCCCAGTGCTCATAGTGTATGCCCTGTATGTGTTCCCTTTGTGGTGCCTAACTGTATCACTGAGGCTCTTCTAACCAGAACCTCAGTGTTTATGCTCTCTCTGCTTTCTAAATTTGTCACTGCAGGCTAGTTACTAAATTTACCAATTCTCATTGGCACACTGGTACACCCATATAATCCCCTTATATATGGTACTTAGGAACCCAGGGTATTGGAGATCCCTATGGGCTGCAACATTTCTTTTGACACCCACAGGGAGCTCAGGCAATTCTTACACAGACCTGCCATTGCAGCCTGAGTGAAATAACGCCCACGTTATTTCACAGCCATTTTTCACTGCACGTAAGTAACTTATAAGTCACCTATATGTCTAACCCTCACTTGGTGAAGGTTGGGTGCCAAGTTACTTAGTGTGTGGGCACCCTGGCACTAGCCAAGGTGCCCCCACATCATTCAGGGCACATTCCCCGAACTTTGGAGTGCGGGGACACCATTACATGCGTGCACTATACATAGGTCACTACCTATGTATAGCGTCACAATGGTAACTCCGAACATGGCCATGTAACATGTCTAAGATCATGGAATTGTCACCCCAATACCATTCTGGTATTGGGGGGACAATTCCATAATCCCCCGGGTCTCTAGCACAGAACCCGGGTGCTGCCAAACTGCCGTTCAGGTGTTTCCACTGCAGCTGCTGCTGCTGAGAACCCCTCAGACAGGATTCTGCCCTCTTGGGGTCTGGGCAGGCCCAGCCCAGGAAGGCAGAACAAAGGATTTCCTCAGAGAGGGTGTTACTCCCTTTCCCTTTGGAAATAGGTGTGAGGTGCTGGGGAGGAGTAGCCTCCCCCAGCCTCTGGAAATGCTTTGATGGGCACAGATGGTGCCCATCTCTGCATAAGCCAGTCTACCCCGGTTCAGGGATCCCCCAGCCCTGCTCTGGCACGAAACTGGACAAAGGAAAGGGGAGTGACCACTCCCCTGACCAGTACCTCCCAGGGGAGGTGCCAGGAGCTCCTCCAGTGTGTCCCAGACCTCTGCCATCTTGGATTCAGAGGTGTTGGGGGCACACTGGACTGCTCTGAGTGGCCAGTGCCAGCAGGTGACGTCAGAGACCCCCTCTGATAGGCTCTTACCTCTCTTGGTAGCCAAACCTCCTTTTCTGGCTATTTAGGGTCTCTCCTCTGGGGTATTCTTCAGTTAACGAATGCAAGAGTTCACTAGAGTTCCTCTGCACTTCTCTCTTCGACTTCTGCCAAGGATCGACCGCTGACTGCTCCAGGACACCTGCAAAACCGCAACAAAGTAGCAAGACGAGTACCAGCAACATTGTAGCGCCTCATCCTGCTGGCTTTCTTGACTGTTTCCTGGTGGTGCGTGCTCTGAGGGCTGTCTGCCTTCACCCTGCACTGGAAGCCAAGAAGAAATCTCCCTTGGGTCGACGGAATCTTCCCCCTGCTAACACAGGCACCAAAAGACTGCATCACCGGTCCTCTGGCTCCCCTCTCATCCTGACGAGCGTGGTCCCTGGAACACAGGTGCTAGATCCAAGTGACCCCCCACAGTCCAGTGATCCTTCAGTCCAAGTTTGGTGGAGGTAAGTCCTTGCCTCCCCACGCTAGACTGCAAACCTGTGTACTGCGTGATTTTCAGCTGCTCCGGCTTCTGTGCACTTCTCCAAGGATTCATTTGTGCACAGCCTGGGTCCCCAGCACTCTGTCCTGCAGTGCTCAACCCTCTGAGTTGGACTCCGACGTCGTGGGACCCTCCTTTTGTGACTCCGGTTACACCAATCTTCTAAGTGCCTGCTCCGGTACTTCTGCGGGTGTTGCCTGCCTCTGCGGGGGCTCTCGGAGTTGCTGAACGCCCCCTCGGTCTCCTCCTCCAAGGGGCGACATCCTGGTCCTTGCTGGTCCCCAGCAGCACCCAAAAACTTCTACTGCGACCCTTGCAGCTAGCAAGGCTTGTTTGCTGTATTTCTGCATGGAACTACTTCTGAAACATCCAGCACGCCGTGGGACATCTTCCATAAGAAGGAGAAGTTCCTAGCCCTTTTCGTTGTTGCAGAATCTTCAGCTTCTTCCACCCAGAGGCAGCCCTTTTGCACCTTCCTCCGGGGTTTCCTGGGCTCCTGCTCCCCCCCCCCCGGACACTATAGTGACTCTTGGACTTGGTCCCCTTGCCTTGCAGGTCCTCACGTCAAGGAATCCGTCTTCAGTATTTTGCTGGTGCTTGTGGTTCTTGCAGAATCCCCCTATCACGACTATTGTGTCTTTCTGGGGTAGTAGGGTAACTTTACTCTTACTTTCTTGTGTCTTGGGGTGGGATATTTTGGACACCCTTACTGTTTTCTTACAGTCCCAGCAACCCTCTACAATCTCCCATAGGTCTGAGGTCCATTCGTGGTTCGCATTCCACTTTTGGAGTATATGGTTTGTGTTGCCCCTAGACCTATGTTTGCCTATTGCATCCTATTGTGATTCTACATTGTTTGCACTACTTTTCTTACCTGTTTTGGGTTTGTGTACATATAACTTGTGTATATTACTTACCTTCTAACTGAGGGTACTCACTGAGATACTTTTGGCAAATTGTCATAAAAATAAAGTACCTTTATTTTTAGTATATCTGTGTATTGTGTTTTCTTATGATATTGTGCTATATGATATAAGTGGTATAGTAGGAGCTTTGCATGTCTCCTGGTTCAGCCTAAGCTGCTTTGCCATAGCTACCTTCTATCAGCCTAAGCTGCTAGAAACACCTCTATTCTACCAATAAGGGAACACTGGACCTGGCATAGGGTGCAAGTACCACAAGGTACCCACTATAAGCCACGCCAGCCTCCTACACCGGGCATTTGTTCAATTGTGTGCAGAAGGGGGCCATTTAATGTGGGTGGGGAACGAACAATTTCGTCCCCCACCGTGCAGTTTCATACCCCCCACAGCCTCTGGGACCACCACCACCTCCCGGGGCATTGATGAAATTGTTTGCAGTCCACCAACCCCCCACAGCCCCGGGAACCACCTCCTCCCCGGGGCATATGTAAAAAAAAAAAAAAAAAAAATAGGAAGGAAGTCTGATTCATACCTCCTGCAGCCCCGGGGCTACTCTAGTTGGAAGGGGGCCAAGCAGCCCACTTCAAGGAGCCACTGATGGCCCGGGGGACCGCCACCCCACAGGGCCGGCTCCTGCTATATCCCGGTGCCCACCCCAGGACTTAGCTGTTTGCTGTGGCTTGGCTGTAGATCTGACCGCTGCAGCCAAGTCACAGCAAACAAAGTCTGCTTTCCGATGGCGGAACCAGTTAAAGCTGGTCCGCTATCAGAAAGCAGACTTCATCTCTGTTACCTGCACGCAGATATGTGTGCAGGGAACAGAGATGAAAGCTTTACTTCAGCAACCAGAGATCTGCTACTTAAAGCACCTCTTTTGTTGCTGGGACTGTGGAGGAGGCCTTGAGGCTCCCCCTGCAGTCCCAGATGGCTCGTAAAGGGTCACCAAATTTTATTTTAAAAAATAAAGAAGGTGGGACTGCAGAGGAGGCTTGTAGGATCCACCCCGCTTCCACCACCTGAGAAAAGAATCATTTAAAAAAAAAAAAAAAAAAAAAAAAAAACATAACAGTGAAGTTAATAGGCCTTCAAACTTGACAATTCAGGGTTTGACTCCAGGTGTATCCAGAGTCATTTCCCGCCTTTAATTTGTTTTCATCTGCAAATGTTTAAGCCTCATTCTGAAAGATGATCTTACTATTTTTAGATGACAAATAAGTTTGTCTTTTCAAATTGTGCAGAAGTATCTCATTCTAAGTACATCATACATCAAAACCTGAAACTATCTCTCTCTCTCTCACTCACAGACCCACTCAGACCCTCAGGCACGCACTCACAGACCCCTGACACCCTCATGCACCCACTCACTGTGGCTTTCAAATTCACTGAAAAAAGCAAAGGTTACAGGGACATTATAGTTCGGAAATAGAATTTAAAAAAAATAGAAATTCACTTAAGAAAACCAAAGGTTGCAGGAATGTAATAGCTAGGCTCACATCTTAAACGTATCAAACCATAGAAATTCACCAGTTATATTTAGTTATCTCAAGTAACTATAACTCATGCCCTAAGGTAACTATAATTACGCCCTTGCCATGCACTGCTAATTACCCCACAAATTACAGCACTCATAACATCTTTGATATCATTGAGAGTGTCACTAAAATCTGCAGCAAAATTATTGAGCAAATAACTGTGCATTGTAGAGGGTCACCCCAAACCTTAGTTGCGACTATGAACTCCCAAACAACTGTACTAAACTATCCTTCATTTATCTCTGCTTTGACTCATCCCAAACTATTTAACTACTATGATCTCCCTAATACTTTTCTACAGACTCTTACATCCCCCACCTCTCCTTTACTCATCCCAAACCTCATCTTAGTACTATGATTTCCCAATTAACACTTCTCGATTCTTCCCTCCTCTATCCTTCCATTATTCTATTCAAATCAACTAGCAGACTCAAATTTCCTCTGCTCATATTAACTCATACCTCCCAATACTAATACCATACTCCTATTTCCCTATACTATTCCTTTTGGGTTCCTGAGTAGAGTGCTACTTACTGAAAAGCGATTTAACGCCTCTTCAGGGGTACTAAGCACTATATAAATACAACTATAACTACAATTACCTGCAATTGAAGTTCAGGATAATTCATAGTGAGGACCAAAGAGGTGGGGTCCAGCCTTGGCTAGGCTCCACCCCCCCCCTTCCTATTGTACCTTTGCTCATTTCTCATCAATCTGTCAATTCTCAGCAGTAAATGGTGTTTTTTATGCCATAGTCTTTCAGTCTCTGTTCATATAATGAAGCCCAGGCTCTTCTGACTGTGACTTTCTCTCTGGAAAAGCATAATGGTCCGTGCTTTTCAATATGTGTGCTATTCCAGAATATAAAGTTCTCTAGCTATCATGAAGGAAAGTTTCAATTCTATTAAGTGCATGGAGGTGAGAATTAGGGATTTATCCTTCTTTATTTTAAATCAGTAGCACAATTAAACAACTACAAACTAGAGTATCCCATGAGTCTTTAGAAAGAAATCACAGTACAATCCACCAATGGCCATGCACCAACAATTGCATGGACATCATCAAGGAAAAGCACTTCCTCTTAGTGTAGAGTATATCATCCACCATAATTAGAAAATGCTTCTGTTCTGCTCCTACAGAAAATAAACAAAATAAACAATGTTGTAATTCACCATTACTATACCATAAAAGTTCACTAGAGCATTTTAATACTTCAACACAACAGAATAACAGTTTGAGAACACGCATTGTAAGGATATCTATAAAAATACTTAACCTCATGAGGTGTCAGTTATGAGGGGAGGGTTCCTAACCTAAAGAAGTATAACTGGGAGGGATAATCTTTGCCTTGGTGTTCTTAATAAAATTGAAACTTTCCTTCACGATAGCTAGGTAATTCTACATTCTATGGTAGGACCAGCAGCTCAGATTATGCAAGTTTAAAGCTGATTTAACCACCAGCAAGGCCACATTTATAACAGGTTTAATAGGAAAGTTCTTAAAACTAGAGTTGAAGACCAAGCAGCCGCACTCAGGATAACCTCCAGGTGACCACCTAAGTGAAAAGCTTTTGGAGCCATGGCCCCACTAATAGAATGGGCTCCAAAAACTTAGGTATAGAACCAGCCTCTTGCAGGACCCACTTCACCCAGCATGCTATGGCTGGAAAGGAGACCACCTTAAAAGGCTTTTTTAAGGCAATAAGAAGATTGAGATGTTACCAGAAGATGAAACTTCTCCTTCATGGTCTCATGCGCTTTCAGGCAGCACACCTCCCATAACTTCGGATGTTGGGGAAAACCTGGGTAGTGAACCACTCTAGTGTTAGATTTATTTTTCCTTAAAATAGTGAAGGGCTACCCCTTCCAGGGCAAAAAGACTGACTGAGATGTCTAGCGCTCTAACGTCTGACACATTCTTGCAGAATATAGGGCATAGTAAAATCAGCTTATCTGTAAGTTGCCTCCTTGAGGAATTAATTGCCCTGCCAAGACTCAAAGTTTCATGGCAACATTAACATCCCAAAGCGAAGGATATTTGGAGACCGTAGGTCTTGAACGTCTGATCCCTCATCGCTGCAGACTCCAGAGGGTGTTTTCCAGCTGAAATATCTTGAACAGACTTGCTGAAATAGCTGGGCGGTAAGAGTTAATGGTCTTGTAAGCTAGACCCCTCCAGGGGTGTGGAATTTAGCAAAATATCTTCTTGTCCATAGGACAGGTTGCTTCATAAAGCTACTTGTCCTGTAAAAAAAAAAAAAAAATCTGCTTGACTCTTTGGTGCCAAGAAGTGTAGCAACAAATTATGGCAGCAATCTCATTATGCAAGAGCTCTGATAGCCTCTATGATTATGCCAGGGCTAATACTATAGTAAGGCTTGAACACTAGCAATTTCAAGCACTACTATGACAATCTCCTTATTTTGGCATCTTTCTGCAGGTCTACATACTGGGACTGGAGGAAGCAGTAAGCAATAGTTCCATGGCTGTAGTGCCTTTGAGTCTATGCAAACCTGCTAACTTGCATTAACAAGCTCTTCTCTAATCTTTTCCCATACTGAGAATGATTGGCAATTTACTCTTGACAAGGGCAGAAGTAGATATTCTTCCAGGACTGGGGGAAAAGTGGTTGGCGGGAAATTGAACTTGTAAACACAATAGATTTTCGCATGTGCAAATCTACACATGCTTTTTAGCAGTTGTTAAAATACAGTTCACAAATATTTTCTTGGAGTAAAATTTCCTGATCTACTTCAAAGACATATACCATGGGTGCACTTTTGGGACTTTGTTTAACAATTGGTCCCCTAATTAAATCTGGCATCAACCAAGACATTTTCTTTTTATTAAAATTCAGTTTCTCTCTCTTTCCCTCTATCAGTTGGCTTAACTGTGAGTGATAGCATTCTGCTCCTTCACAAGGAGCATATCAGCACACAAGGTTTTGTCAGTGCCACCTACTATGTCAATGTGTACTTTTTGAGCCCCAATTTTTATTTTGGTTTTTGCTAATGTTTGTTACTATGGCGAGGGCCTGGCAGCTCCCACAAGAGTAAAGCGTTACAAAAGCTATGTCAAAACAAGACACTCATTGACAAAGCCAAACAACTGACCATCAGTGTCAAATCGGTTAGTTATGCTAGTGCTTGATTATTTTCATGTTTCCTATATTCTTGTTGAAAATGGTTGCACTGATTTTTCTTTGTGAATATTTTTTGAAAATGCTAACCTGCACCTACACATTTTACTAAATGTTTTGTAGAAATCGTTAATAAAATGTCAGTAATTTAGCAAAACTTTTTTTTTTTCCGTACTTGCATTTTTATCTGAACATTTTAATTTGAAAGCAAATAATCATCAATCTTGCTTACAAGGTTTTGCAAACATTTGCGTTTAACCAGGGAGAATTTTGGGAGCATTACACGTAGCCTCATATTGTTAAACTTTTCAAAAGTGTGTACAAATTTTTCTGGAACCACTGTCAGTAGTGCAGTGTAGTTACAGCGTTTAGAGCGCTCACCCTAATAATAAAGTTTGAACAGCATTAAAATATGGACAAAAATATAACTTTAACTGCACACAGTTTCCTTCCCTGTAAACTGGCAGTCAAAGGGTTTGTGCTGCAGGGGTTTGTCCCAAGGACAAAATAAAAATGAAAGCTAGTTTTCGTTGGCCCCAAACAATATTTCCTCTGCATGGGCTATAAGAATTCCACACGCCTGCCCCTCTCTGCTAGCTCCAACAAGAAGTTTACTATCTGTACTACGTCTGACCCCACTGGATCCAAACTTCTCCGCACATACTATGTATTACACATGGATTTGTACTGCTCAATTGCTGAGCCCATGATTTGCTGATGAAACAAGCAGCTGGTTGCAATAATTCAGGGACCTCCAAACATTTCCTGTAATCTTCCACGCCATCAGTTGGAGAGTCCCTTCTCGAACAAAGTGATGTAAGTTGCCGGGAGCATCTATCAGCAGGTGTGGGTCTGGGGAAGAAGAATTGGGGGAATCCATAGAAACTTCCAGAAGAACTGTATACCAGACTTGCGATCCTCAAGGAAGGTGTCATCAATACCATCTCTGCTCGCTGACGCCTAACCTGGGCAGTCAGTCTACTGAGCAAGAAAGGTGGAAGCGCATATTCTGTGATCCCACTCCAATCCTGCAGGAACGCATCTGTAGCTTTCGCCTGGGGACCCAGGTGCCAGCTGAAGAATCGCAGGAGCTGATGATCCATATGTAGGCTGGCCTGGTTTGAAGTGAGTACTTTAGTTCCAGTTATTTCTTATTAGTGAAATGTATTAGTGTTCTACCAGTTTAGGCTGATAGAGGTAGCTATAGCAGAGCAGCTTAGGCTGAACTAGGAGAAAGGCAAAGCTCCTGCAATACCACTTATAGCTACACAGTACTTCTACACAAGTAAAGACATACTCAGTGTTACCAAAAATAAAGGTATTTATTTGGGTGGCACAGTGCCAAAAATAGCTTAGAGACAATACTCCTTCTGGAGGTAAGTATTATACACAATATATACACTAGACACCAAAATTAGACAAGTAAATAGTCATAGAACAATGCAAACAAGAGGAAATGCTATAGATTGCAATGGGAGAAAATAGGTATAGGGACAACACAAACCATATACTAAAAGTGGAATGTAAATCATGAATTCCCCCTAGACAAGTGGAGTGTGTGCAGAATCGCTGGGAGAGTAAGAATACAGTAAAGGTAAGTACATTACACCACCCCAGAGCCCAGAAAAGCAGGAGTAAAGTACTGCAAGTTTTCTTAGGACACACTACACATCATGATGTTGATTTTGCAGCAGCCAACCAAGTCTGCAAGGAACAACTGCTGGATTCCTGGACCTGAAGACCTGCAAAGGAAGCTGACCAAGTCCAGAAGTCGAAAGAACTCAGAGGAAGGACAGAAGCTCCTGTCGACCTAGAAGAGGGTGCAAAAGAAGAGTCCCTTGTTAGTAGAAACTGCAGTAATGCACCCTAGAAAGATGCCAGCGGGTTCCTCCGGGATGCAAAAGATGCCCCACGGCGTGAAGATCGTTGCAGACGTGATTGTGTTAGAAGCCACCAACAAGCCTTGGCTATGACAAAAGTGTGTTTTGCTATAAAATGGCGATGGATGGACCCAGGCGGGACCTGGTGGCCTCTCCTCTGTGAGAGGAGGAAGAGGGAGGCTCTCAGCACCTTAGAGAGCCCTCAGGATGCCAGCCAGCACCCCCGGAGTTCCCAGGACACGGGTACAAAGGAGGTGCAAAACCTGGTTGATGCAGTACAACAAAGGAAGATCCCACGCCGCCGGAGAACAACTCAATGAGTAAGAGCGTCGTAGGATGGAGTGCTGGGGACCTGGGCCAGGCTGTGCACGAAGGAATTTTTCAAAGAGTGCACAGAGGCCTTCGGAGGTGAAGACGCAGTACACAGGGGTACTGTCCCTCTCAGGAAGGCAAGGTCTTAACTCCTCCAAATTGCGTCAGCAGGACCTCAGGACAGTCTGTCAATGCTGTCCACCCTCTGTGTCCTTAGGAGCACGCTCTGCGCTGTGAGAGGAGTCCCAGGTTACCGGTCGTCGTCTTGGAAGGTGCCTGCTTGGAGCAGGGGTATGACTCTGTCACTCCACGGGAGATTTCTTCGCTCCTTCTGGTGCAGGATGAAGACAAGAGTCCCCAGAGCGTGGAAACTGTTGCAGTTGCTGACTTGGAGCTGAGGTTGCTGAAGAAAAGTGTCTCTTATAGATACTTTGTTGCAGTTACAGCGTTTCTTGGAGCATGCTGCGGTTGATACGAGGTCAGAAGAGTCTGAAGTTGTTGCAGAGGATTCCTGCTGGAAGCCTGCAAGCAGAATCTGAAGAGAACCCACAGGAGAGACCCTAAATAGCCCTGAGGGGGAATTGGCTACCTTTTCAGGGATGGACCTATCAGGAGGGGCCTCAGACGTCACGTGCTGGCACTCGCCACTCAGAGGCCTCCAGAGTGCCCCCACACCTTGCAAAGCAAGATGGCTGAAGTCTGATACACACTGGATGAGCTCTGGGCACCACCCCTGGGGTGGTGATGGACAGGGGAGTGGTCACTCCCCTTTCCTTTGCCCAGTTTTGCGCCAGAGCAGGGGACAAGGGGTCCCTGAACCGGTGTAGACTGGTCTATGCAAGGAGAACACCATCTGTGCCCTTCAAAGCATTTCCAGAGGCTGGGGAAGGCTACCCCTCCCCAGCCTGTTAGACCTATTTCCAAAGGGAGAGGGTGTTACACCCTGCTCTCAGAGGAAATGCTTTGTTCTGCCTTCCTGGGACTGGGCTGCCCAGAGCCCATCATGGCAGAACCCGGTCTATGAGGTGGCAGCAGCTGTAGCTGCAGTGCAAGCCTCGGAGAGCTGGTTTGGCAGTACTGGGGGCCCATGGTGGAGCCCCCAGTATGCATGGAATTGGCTCCCCAATTCCAGATTTGGAATGGGGGGGACAATTCCATAATCTTAGACATGTTACGTGGCCATATTCCGAGTTACCATTGTGAAGTTACATATAGGTATTGACCTATATGTAGTGCACAGGTGTAATGGTGTCCCCCGCACTCACAAAGTCTGGGGAAATGGCCCTCAACTATGTGGGGGCACCTTTGCTAGTGCAAGGGTGCCCTCACATGTAGTAACTTTGCACCTAACCTTCAGCAAGTGAAGGTTAGACATATAGGTGATTTATAAGTTGCTTAAGTGCAGTGAAAATGGCTGTGAGATAATGTGTGCATTATTTCACACAGGCTGCAATGGCAGTCCTGTGTAAGGGTTTGTCTGAGCTCCCTATGGGTGGCAAAAGAAATGCTGCAGCCCATATGGCTCTCCTGGAACCCCAATGCCCTGGGTACCTATGTACCATATACTAGGGACTTATAAGGGGGGTCCAGTGTGCAGATTGTAATTGGTAAATGAGGTCACTGGCCTACACTGACAAATTTTAAAAGCAGAGAGAGCATAAGCACTGAGGTTCTGGTTAGCAGAGCCTCAGTGACACAGTTAGGCACTACACAGGCATACACATCAGGCCATAAATTATGACCACTGGGCTCCTGACCAGCAGGATCCCAGTGAGACAGGCAAAAACATACTACATACAGGTAAAAATTGGGGTAACAAGCCAAGGAAGATGGTACTTTCATACGGGCAGTCTCAGCGATTGATGAATGGTGTTGATGACAAACCCCAAGAAGGCCATGGGTTGAGACTGGGTAGTCTACTTGTCATTTATGATGGATTTCAGTTTCTGCAGAATGGAGGTCGTCATCTGGAGCTGTTCTCTTAGGTGATTTGAATCTTGATGCATGAGGAGAATGTCTTCTAGATAGACAATAAACCTGATTCCTCTCAACCTTGAGCCATTCCATGGCCAGTCTCAATATCTTGGTAAAGCACCAAGGGGTGGAAGAAAAACAATGGAAGGCATGTGAATTCTTAGATTCAACCTCTCCATTTGAATTGAAAGTAATGCCGAAGAGGGTGAAAAATGGAAAAAATAAAATAGGCGCCTCAGAGGTCTAGCCTTACTAGCCAGTTGTCCGGCTGAAGAACCTCCCTGAGCTGATGCTTCCTGTTGGAAATAGCCCTTTTTGCAGGGTTATCCCCAAACTTTTTGCCTTCTTCCTACTATTTTTTCAGGTCTGTTTTTGCTGGTTTATTGTCTCTGCACACTTTACCACTGCTAATCAGTGCTAAAGTGCAAGTGCTCCCTATAGAAATTGTACCGTTGATTGGTTTATTCATGATTGGCCTATTTGATTTACTGGCAAGTCCCTGGTAGAGTGTACTACAGGTGTCCAGGGCCTGTGAATCAAATTATACTAGTGGGCCTGCAGCACTGGTTGTGTCACTTACATTAGTAGCCCTGTAACCATGGCTCAGACCTGCCACTGCAGTAATTCTGTGTGCAGTTTTAAACTGCCAATTCGACTTGGCAAGTGTATCCACTTGCCAGGCCTAAACCTTCCCTTTTTATACATGCAAGCCACCCCTAAGGTAGGCCCTAAGTAGCCCCATTTGGCAGGGTGCAGTCTATGTTTAAGGTATGACATGTACTGGTGTGATTTACATGTCCTAACAGTGAAATACTACCAAATTAGTTTTTCACTTTTGCTATGCCTATCTCTTTCAAAGGCTAACATAGGGGCTACCTTTAAATGACTTTAAAGCACAGATTCCCTTTGGCAGCAGATGGAAATATGGAGTTTAGGGTCTCTGAACTCACAATTTAAAAATACATCTTTTAGTGAAGTTGGTTTTTAGATTGTTAGTTTGAAAATGCCACTTTTAGAAAGTAGGCATTTTCTTGCTTAATCCATTCTGTGACTCTGCCTGTTTGTGGATGCCCGTCTGGGTCAGTTTGACAGTTGGGCTGTTCACACCTCTGCTCTAGACAGTGTCACAAAGTGGGCTGGGTGTAGCCTGCATATCCTGATGAGCCATCTGTGCTGGAAGTGAGGGGAGGAGTGGTCACTCACACCTGAAAGTACTGTGCCTGCCCTCACACAGTGCAGTATCCGACCCCCTGGTGTGTGTCTGGGGCTTGGCCTGGCCTGGACAAGGAAGGATCTTGCAAACACTTGAGACTTTGCTTTGAAGTTTGCCAACTTCAAAAGCAGAAAGGGGTATAAGAAGAAGATCCAAAACATCAGACTTTGTATTTTTGTGGAAACAAGAGAAACCTCTGCCCAGGAGAAGAGCTGAAGGAGGAGTATTGTCCATTTGCTGTGTTGCTTTGCTGGACTGGCCTGCAAAGAGTGCAAATGGTGAACTTTGCTGTCTGTCCTGCTTGAGAAAGATCTCCAAGGGCTTGGAGTAGAGCTTGCCTCCTGTTGGAAGTGTCAGGGACACCAAAGACTTCAGTTTCCTCGACCTGCAGCACTGGGAACTGTGTGTTTTGTGCTGTTTGAAGAGAAGAAACCACTGCCCCGCTTCGCACTGTGACCCTGGTCTCACTGCTGCCGTCATCCGACAACTTCACAGAGCCGTTGCACGCACTGTGACCTGTGGGCCCCGCACTCTGGCATCGCCTGCTCACACCGCAGCCTGGGCTTCCCTGACGACGCTTCTGCTGACACGGCACCGCTGCCTGCACCGTGGCCTGTGGACACTGCTCGTGAGGAGCACCAAGCACTGTCCCGCACCGCAGCCCTGGTCCACCGACGCCAGCATCATCAACTCCAGTGTCGTCACCAGGCATCCCTGCCTGCTCCGTGGACACAGGCCACCTGTGGACACCGCCTGTGAGGGTCACGAAGCACCGTCCTATCCTGTACTGCTGGCTTGGGCCTAATGACGACAGCGCTCTTGCAACCGCGACGCCACTGCCTGCACTGTGACCTGTGGACACTGCACATTACACCGCCTCTGCTTCACACCGCAGCCCTAGTCTCACTGACGCCGTCAATGAGATGCTGCCTGCACTATGACCTGTGAGCACTGCACTACGCATCGTCCCAGTTTGCACCGCAGCCCAACGCAATCCACGCCAGCGCGCCTGACTTCATCAGCCCAGAGTTCAGTCCGCAAGGCGTGTGACTTCAAGGGCCAGACGACTCCCGCACCAACTCTGGAACTGACGCTGCTCTCTGGAGCTCACCGCGAGGACCACACCCCCCTGCAATTCCAAGGGTACTGGTTGCGGGTCTTCCTGACATCGTAGCTGGTCCGCGATGAAGCGGCTGGCCTGAACTGTTGATTTTGTTGATCACAACGCCGTGATGGTCCAGGTGGAGCTATCGACTTCAAGAAACAATCTTTGAGTACATCTTGCAAAATTCATATCTTTAACACTGTATGTTGGATTTTTATCGTTCTGGTCTCGTCTTACATAGATACATATTGGCTATTTTTCTGAAACTGGTGTGGTGTCCTTTTGCAGTGTTTTCATTTATTACAGTGTGTTATGTGCAAATGCTTTACACATTGCTTCTGAGATAAACCTGACTACTCATGCCAAGCTACCAAGGGGTTGAGCATGGGTTATCTGTACGGGTATCTCCCTTATCCTGACAAGATTGAGGGTCACTACTTGGACAGGGTGCAAACCGACTGCCAACTGGAGACCCAATTTCTAACACTTCTCCCTACATTTTTAAGTGTTGATATACCACCCATTTGTTGAAGGGTCTCAGGTTTATGACAGGACAAAATCTTTTGCTCTTCTCCACCAGGAATTGGGTGCTTAAAGTCTATGGGGCATAGAGAGGTGATGGTTATAGCTGAGTACTTACCTCCCGATCTATCAGCTGATCAGCATGTTGAGAAAAGATTGAAGACAGGCAGAAGAATCCTCTGCCAAGGGAACCTTAGAAATTCTATCTGGAAACCGTGGACTGTTTAAAGAACCCATGAATCGCCCGTTCTGGCTCTCCAATAGGGGAGGAAGAAGTGTAACCTGCCTCCAACCCATGCTGGGGAAGATGGGCACTGCTTACTGCTAGTTTTTCCCGTGGCATTGGCAGCATTTCTGAACGTACCATTGCCACCTCTACCACTCCCAGAAGCACGGGAGGTGAAAAATCTCCGTAATGTCTTCTGGTCCTGCCACTGCAGTGATCTCTTGGTGAATAGTTTGTGGGTAGCTGCATTGTAGGACCAGCTCGTTGAGTGCCTCCCTGCTTCTCTTGGCACCACAAAAAAACTTTTGACCAAAAAGCTTAAGATAGTTGCGCCTTGTCCAAGGAGGTAAAAATAGTAACAAATTTGGAGAGCTCCTTAATAAAAAGTTGCTCGAACAAACCTCCGTCTGCCACCTGACCTGCTTCCAGTTGGCCAGCTCTCCCAACTTGGCATCTGTTTTGGTCAAGAATGATCTCCTGCATTTCAAGGCAAGGGCACAATTGGTGTTACCCAGGAAGCAGAGAGTGCAATGGGCCCACCCCGAAAGGAAGTCGAGGTCAGTCAGATTACCAGTTTCACAGGATTCCTCCTCCATATTGAGGATTTTCATAAGGTGCCCCAGAACATCCAAAACTTTGTCCCAAAAGAATTTCCAGAAGAGGTCAAGGCCCTTCTTCTTTACCTTGATGTATTAAGTTATGAATGTAGCCATCTTGGGCTCTTTCTCTGTGGTAAGCGCTACTTCCCTGCCAAAGATGGCCTAGGACATTCCGCTCCTAGTCTTCCCTGAACCTCCTGATCAAGGGATTTTCTAATACGGCTGCTCACATAATGAGCAACCTTTTCTGCTGGGGTCTAGTCTGAGGAACGAGGGTCAAAGATATGATCAAGAACCTGGGGTTTGGGGGAGCGGAAGGGGGCTGGCAGAGAGGGGAGGACAATCAACCCCGTGGTTTTTGAGTTACCAAGAACGACGTATCTGCAATGCTTAGGGCCGCCTTCCGCGCTCCATGGTCTTCTGAGGCCTGGTTCTTCTCCAGAATCTGCATTGTCGGAAACTTCCCTCGCATCTCCTGAAAGGTCGGAAGGAGTCCTGGAAGGTATTCCCAGGATCCTCTGCTGAAAGCCAGGTGCAGTCTTTCGAATTCGTCAGAAGGTGGAGGGTTCTGGTGCTCTTTAGGGGACTAACTGTTTACTCCCGGATGAGGACCGGAGCATTTTCAGGTCTTCCAGTAGCGGAATGGTTCCCTCAGTTTTACTGTAAGGATTAACACTTGCATTGGCGGCTGGCAGCAGAAGCTTATTAATGGGCTCTAGCGTGGAGGAAGTAGCCCTTCAGAAAGGCGTCCAACACATCCCCCAGCCCTTCACTGTGGGGTAAAAATACCTGATCTTCCTCCACTTCCAGTACTTGCTCCTGGGAGTGCTCCATGTTCTTATATATTCAGGGCAAGGAACACCTATAAGTATATTGTATGAGGGAAAGGTCAGGCTCGAGGAAAACGTGCCGGATAAAGGCCAGACTTGCTGGAGAACTCCACGGTCAAGGCCGACAACTGCAGTTAATGAGCAGAGATTACAGAGAGAAACCCCTCTGAAGACACGTAAGGAGAGTCCAGTGCGCCCACTGTCATGGCTCACTGCATCAGCAAGCAGAAGCGCGTATCAGCTAGAAGTGCAACCTCACTACGCACATGCCCCCTAGTGGTGCTAGGGTATCACAGCAGCAGCGTGAACTCCTAAGTCACTGCCTCCGTGGGCCCCAGCGTAAATGTCTTGCTACCTGCTTATTCAGGTTCTCAAGCCGCTCAAGAAAGTAATACAGAGCTCCGTTCGAGTTGAGAGCTCTGCCGCGGGCCCACAGGCTGGAGCGGGAACAACCCTGCTCTTGTACACAGTAAGAGCAGTAGTACTGTGAGGGGGAAATCAGATAAATCAGATCAATGTTACGCTGCAGAGAAAAAGCAATTGCAGTTACCAACAATATAGAAAAGCTGTCAGCGATAACATACAAAGCACATATCTAACAAAGCAAGAAGGCAATCAAGGAAAAGCATGTATCTGGCTGCTGAGCAGCGAAAAAAGAGTAAGTCCTTTCCCTGATGATGTCCAAATGGTCATAGGCACATGGCCATTGGTGGATTGGGCTGTGCTTTCTTCCTAAAGACTCATGGTAAATGTCATCTTTATTCTTGCTTATAGTTTTTTTAACTGGGCTGCTGAGTTAAAATAAAGAAGGAGAAATACCTCTGGTCCTGACATAGAATTGATGGTTGTGGCTCACTCTTAGATGTATGAAGTTGGTATGTCCAACATTAGTGGTTCTGTTTGCAAAGCAATACACTGGCACTCAGAAAAGCTTAAATACAGCTTCATTATATTCAACACAGTAAACTGCCTTTTTGTCTTTTTCTTTCTTCTAGGTATTACTTCAAAAAGGTCAGTGATGAGTTTGACTGCGGTGTGGTGTTCGAAGAAGTGAGAGAGGACGACGCAATTCTTCCTATTTTTGAAGAGAAAATAATTGGGAAGGTAGAAAAGGTTGATTAAATCCAAAAGGCTGCAGGCTTTGGACACACAGAGAAAGGCTGTTTGCACACAGTGGCAATTCATGTGCACACCACGATGGTACCGTCTAAAGACAAACAGGATATAATCAGAATGGCGCTGGTGGTGTGGAAGAGTTAAGAGACTGAATTGAAGCATGGCTAGTAGATTGGATCACAGCTTCCTCTACTTGAGGGCGTTGTTCCAAAGACTGTCGCTGCAGGGACATAATCTTTCCTCCACGATCCAAACACAGATAGCCTTCTAACACTGAATCCTGACTGTATTGTGATGTTCTTTGTACATTGGAATTAGGGACTGTAATATATCCTTGTTTACTAAAGCTCCTATTTTTGATATAATAAAAGGAGGAATATTTACAAATGAAATAGTGCTCTTATGTAAAGATCTAGAACCAAGGTGTAGGTCGTTTTGGGTGCACCAAATGTGTGAAACCCATTTTTGACATACAGAGTTGGCCCTTTCTTTCAAGTATTTAAAATGTTCTCCAGCTGCTCAACTTCCAAATTGGCTGCATAGCTCCCCTGTTTCCTTCTGCTGCTGCTTTTTAGACCGAGTTTGCAACAGTTACTTCGATTTTTGATGTAACATATTGACTCCACAATATAGCAACCCCTCCCCTAACCTTAACTGAATGCTTCTAGGCATTCAAGCATTTTTCCACACGGCAGGGACCCAGACTCTGAGTACTGTACATTGAAAGTTACAAGTAGAGCCAGAGGCTCCAATGTAGTCTGCTTGCTAGTGTAGCAATGCATATATATAATTTCACTTATAAAAGCAAAGGTTACAGGAACGTAATAGTTAGGTTCAGATCTTACATGCACAAAACCTTAAAAATTCAGCTGTTACAGTTAGAATGTTTTCAAGTAACTATAACTTGTAACTATAACTTGTGCCCTAAGTTAACTAGGACTTGCACCCTAGCCATGCAGTTTTCTCATCAATAATTTTACTGCAAATATTAGTGTTATCAATGATGTCAGACAATGTCATGAGGGATGTAACATCCGGGGTAATTAGCAGTGCATGGTGGGGACGTGAGATATAGTTACGTTAGGGCATGAGTTATAGTTACTTGAAATACCTCTTACTACAAAAGCTGAATTTCTATGGTTTTGTGTATGTAAAATCTGATCCTAACCAAAATGTTCCTGTAACCCATGTTTTTTTTTTTTTAGTGAATTTGTAAGTTTTTTTTTAATTACTTTATTTCCTAACTATAATGTCCCTGTCCTCCTGCCCTCCGTTGCCCGATTCAATGCTCCATCATTGTCCCCCTGCTTAGCCTCTGTGTTTAGCTTTCTGACCCTGTCCTCCTTCCCCCTGCTCTCCGATGTCTCTGTGCTTGCCGTAGCTCCCTTCTTTTTGCCCACCATGTTCCATGGACCTGCCATTTCCCCTTCTATCTTCTGAGTGTTGTGTTCAGCTGCCACTGTCTCTCCATCCTGCTCAGCATGGTCAAATGGCTGCTGTCTGTCCCTGCCACCTCCACCCTACCTGTCCAAGTTCCATGCCCCTTTCCCCTTCATCCTGTCCTCCATGGTCCATTTTGCTACCACTCCCTTCCACCCTCCATGCTTTGTTGTGCTGCAACTGTTCCTCTTGCCTGCCCTGAGTGGTCTGTTGTGAAGTCCGTTCCCCTCTTATCTGTATCCAGCTCTTACCCTCCCTTCTGTCCTCCTTGGTCCTTTGTGCATGCCCCTGTTCCCTCCTTCTTGCCCGACATGGCCGTTGTGCTGCCATTAACACTTCTGCATGCTATGCATGGTCTTCTGTTCTGCCACAGCCCCTCCCACCTGCCCTGTGTGGTCAGCTTGCTGCCCTGACCCCTTCCCACCTTCTGTTACCTATGTATACGCCATTATAGTCTTAATGTTGCCATCCATGGTTTGTTGTGCTTCCAGTGCTCATCCCAAATGCCCGAAATGGTCAGCTTGCTGCTTCTGCCTTGCCCCCTGCCCTCCGTTTTCCATGTGTAGGCCCCTATCCCCTCCCTGCTGCCTTGTAGTGCTCCTGCCCCTCCCCCTCCCTCCTGCCCTTCATGGTCTGTTATGCTGCAACTGTCGCTCCTGTCTGGGTTGGTCAGCTTGCTGCCCTTGCCTCTTTCCCTTGTGGTCACGGTCCATGTTTATGGCTCTGTCCCCCTCCCTATTGCTTTCTATGGTCGATTGTGCTGCACTCTCGTCCTGCTTGCAAACCCTGACTCCTCCTCTGTAAGGTCAGTTTGGTGCCCATGCCAATCTCCCTCCTGCCCTCTGTTAACTGAGTCCACGTCCTAACCCCATTCCTCCTGAGGGAGATTTTGAAGAAAAAAACACACAGGGGAATTGATTTTCCTTATTGACTGGGGAAAAAATGAGGTTTTAGGCAGAAAACAGATAAAATAAAGCCCTAATGGGCTTAAAAACATCAGGAGTCTCTTGCCTGAATTGTCTGTTGGCATGTATGGTTATACTGCCACTGCATCTCCCCTTGGTCTGTTATGTTGCCACAGTCTTTCTTGCCTGTTCTGCATTGTTGGTTTGTTGCCCTGCCCCCTTTCACCTGCCCTTCATGGTGTGTTGTCGTGCCTCTGTTCCTCCCGCCTGCCCAGCGTCCTCAACTTCTTGTCTCTGCACCCTCCTCTCTGCCCTCAATTATCCAAGTCTGTGACCTTGACCTCTGCCTCCCCACAGTATTCTAATGAATAACTTGATTGCTAACATTTTATATTTATTACAAAAGTGTGGCGCAAGTCATCTTGATGTAATCAAAGCTGTAATACCTAAAGAATTTCCTTTAGGAATTCTAAAAATGAGGGTCTTATTCCCAAAAAATTGATTAGCGCTCTAAAAAAAAACTAAAATGAGGAGATATTTTGTGTATCCCAGTCGTCGAGGTGGGAGTCCCACGGTAACCTCAAACATACATAGTATTAGGGCCCATATTTATACTTATTTAGCGCCGCATTTGCAACGCTTTTTGATGCAAAAACTTCGCAAACATGCAAAATACAATTGCATTTTGCAAGTTTGCGCCGCTTTCGTGTCAAAAAAACAAATCTGAACTACACCCAACTAGGCTACAGCACCCTCCAGAACACTCCCAACAGAGGCGGTTTCCCTCAGATTTTCTACCGCACTTCGTGTGAAGGGAGTCTTCCTGAGCTCTGCACAGCTTCTTTTTCCTGACAGGAAAAAATTCTTACAGATGTTTTGGATTTCCAGTGGACTGGATGTCCCAACAAACTAAATAAGGACTTTTCAGTGATTGTGACAGTTGTGGGAGAAAAAGACTTCATATTGATGACCCCCTACAAGAAGTTCATATACTGCCTACATCCGGACAATAAGTTGAGAGATTGCAAGATTTGTCACACCTTCAGTCATAAGACCCTGAAAGACAGAGAGGGTTGACTTTTGTTATGGCTGCAGCAGGCTGTGCAATACCCTTCTTCTTAACAGGGTGAAGCCTCCTCACAGACTTCTCAGTCCCTAAAAAGGCCTAAAGGTGAAGAAAAACTTTCTGCAAAACCTCCAAAGAACGTTTAAAAAAATCTAAACACCTTTAAAAAACCACTGCCAAAAAGTGCTTCTCTGTTACAGACGGAAAAAAAACAGAGATACTCTTCAGACTCTGACAGAAAAGGCTTGTCGACGTCTACAGTAACAATGATAACGTCGACGTTCACCATGACAGTGTCCCCTATGATAGTCACGTCGTCGCCACTTTTGTTTACGACAATCTTTACAGCTAAAATATACAAAAGGGCACAGTCGACGACTGTTCAGCCATCAGATACGCACGAGAGACAAACCAACAAAGACCCTGTCGACGAGGGACCCCTCGACGACGCAACCATCCACAGCATATCCATCGACAACAGCCTCGTCGACGACACAACCGCCGATGATGGACACAGCAAGGAGAGAAACGTCTACAACTGATCTCACAATGCACACTTCAGGAGTGTCAAGGTTTCTTCCTCTCTATTTTTATAACTGTTGGAACGAAGGCATCTCCAATCCTACCAATGCTTACCTTCCCAAGCAAGGTGTTACCATATCCTCCTCAAAACTTATTAGATGACAACGGATCTTCTCAAAACGATGGAATGTTTGAAGTGGCCAACAGTCCATCACAACTTAACGTCAAATATCAGGACGTGGATGACAATGGTGATGATTAGGACAGCTATTTTTCAACAAAAGTCCAACCAGAACCGTTGTATTCCGCATATGAGGACGCCGTCACCTCTGTCCCTATGCCAATGTCTTTAGTGACAGATCTCCAGAGCATGTTGCAGGACTACTACAGAATGTTTCCGCCTTCTGTACCAGCAACTCCAACCACGCAGCAGTATAACCTACAAGCTGAACTGCAGACCCCTCTCCCTAACCATCCAGGGACACCGCTTAGACCGGATACGGACATTGATGTCGTACAGCCGCCTCAGAGTGACCCTCAATCCACAGATGAAGGAAGGGTAGAGGGAGAAATACCTGAAACCACTCCTAGTGAGTGGGATGAATACCTGATTCCTACGTCATCACCACCGGTGGCAGGACCGGTGGATTCACCCCCAGAGGACATGGGGGGGGGGGGGATTCCATAATTTGAAGGAAAGAGTGGCTAAACGTTTCGAACTGCCCATTCTTTCTCGGGAAACTGATTGTTTCCTCTATGACTTTAAGGAGCCATTAAAAAAGTCAGTTAGAGCCATACCTATAGTTGACTTTATATGGCAGGAAGGATTGAAAGAAATGGAAAAACCCAGCTACAATACCTCCCCAAATCCCGCATTTGGAGAAAGTGTAAAGCCCCGGAAGATACTCCAGCTTGTCTAATTACGCAACCGGAGTCAGATTCCGTGGTATCTCAAGCAACGCAACACCGCTTGAAAAACCCTTCAACACCAATAACATCCCCGTCAGATAGAGAAGGACGCTGTCTGGACAACATAAGGAAAGGGTTCTCCTCAATAACCTCAATAACAGTCAAAGCTGCCAACTTGTTAGCCATTCTAGGCAGATATGATCGCCAAATGTGGGCAGACATTTCCTCTTACATTGACCTCTTGCCCAAGGATGCTAAACTAGAAGCAAAGAAAGTGTTGCAGGAAGGAGATCAGATCGCAGCCGAAGTGAACTATTGTGCGATTGATATCTCACTAACGGGATTTAGACAACTGGCTGGGGCAGCGGTCTTGCGCAGACAGGGCCGGCTGAAATCTACTTCTTTTAGCCAGAGATTCAAGGTAGGATACTTGACATGGCATATGATGGGGAAAGCCTCTTCGGCAAGCATGTGGATGACATGTTACAATCCATAAAGGCGGATACATACATGACCCAATCCCTAGGTACTTTGCTGTACAAAAAGCAGCCTTTTCGTTGGGCGAGAGGCAGAGGAAATTTCTCCTTTCATGGTGGTTTCCAAGCATATAGACCATAATACCAAACGGCTCAAGCAGGTTTTCGATAGCAGTATGGACAACACCAGCACAAATACCAAATATCACCTACAGCTGCCTATAGACACCCCATGAGGGGAAGAACTGCTGCCTGTGACAGAGACACGGGTAGAAAACAATGACCAGACATTCATACCAGCTACCAACCCCACCTGTGTTTCAAAGATTGGAGGCCGCATCGCTTACCACATCCCTCAGTGGTTGGGGATAACATCAGACAAGTGGGTCCTAGATATAGTATCCAGGGCACATACGCTAGAATTCATTCAGAAACCTCCAAATAACCCTCTGTCAGGACCACCACCCCCACGGTTAAAACAGCTCCTCAACGAAGTATATGTAATGTTACACAAAGGGGCAATATAACTTTTTCCAATCTGCACAGGAACCGGGGATTCTATTCCCGCTTTTTTCTAGTAAAAAAGCCTTCAGGGGATTGGTGTCTCATACTAGATTTAAGGTCCTTAAACAAGTTCCTGAAAAACAAACATTTCGTATGGTAACTCTTCAGGACATTCTATGCCTTCTTGAAGACAGGAGATCACATGACATCTCTAGACCTCCAGGATGCATACTTCCCTATCCCAATACATCAAAACCATCTGAAATTTCTCAGGTTCAAGGTAGCTGGTATGCATCTATAGTTTTGTGTCCTCCCATTCGGATTAAAGTCGGCCCCCAGAATGTTTACCGAAGTGCTAGCGCCAGTAGCCGCTTACCTAGTCCAGCTGGGCATACACGTTTTTTCCATATCTGGACGACTGGCCCATAAAGGCATCCACAAGAACTCAGGTGATAAACCACACATCCACTTGCCTCCGGTTGTTCAAAACTGTAGGTCTTACCATCAATTATCGCAAGTCACACTTCCATCCCTCTCAGAAACTGAATTTCCTAGCATCAATACTGGATACTATCCAAAGCAAAGCATTTCCATCTCAAGAGAGACAACGAAAGATGTCCAGCACGGCTCAAAAGCTATCAACAAAAATGTTTGTTTTAGTTCGGAATTACAAATCATTCATGGGAATTATTTCTTCATGTATTCCACTGATCCCAAATTGCAGACTGCACATGCAACCTCTACAGGAGCAACTAGACTCTCAGTGGCTCCAAGTGAATGGCTCCTTCGACAATTTAATTCTCATCACACCGGAAATAAGAACTGCCATGTCTTGGTGGGGAAAACAGTCCAGCTTATTCAAGGGCCTTTCTTTTCTTCAACAAGTGCTGCAATACATAACGAGAGATGCATTGCTCGAGGGTTGGGGTGCCTACCTTCAAGATCTGCGGATAGGTGGCTACTGGACACAAAAGGACACACAGCTTCACATAAACCAACTGAAGCTCAAAGCAATAGATCTGGCGCTGAAGACCTTCTTACTAAGAATACGAAACTCAAAAATGTTCATCAGAACGGACAATACCACAAGTATGTTTTACCTGAACAAACGGGGTGGCACAAAGTCCTTGCAGCTTTCACGTCAAGCTCAGAGCATATGGGAATGGGCCATAGAAAACCAAATTTCTCTGAAAGCAGAACACATGCCAGGGCAACCCAACCTCCTAGTGGACGCTTTGAGCAGAACATTCATCCCGTATCATGAGTGGTAACTCGACCAGCAAGTTCTCAACCAACTTTTCCAGAATTGGGGCAAGCCAAATCTGGATCTTTTTGTCACATACGAGAACAGGAAATGGCCATCTTATGCAAGCTGGCATCCCCAGAAAGGGTCGTGGGGAAATGTGTTTTTGATGAGATGGTCAGAGATCTATGCCTACGCTTTTAACCCCTGAGTGCGCTCATCCCCAGAGTGATCAACAAAATGAAAGCAGAGGGATTTTGTCTCCTCCTAGTAGCAGCCAGGTGGCCCAGGCAGGTCTGGTTCACAGAACTCCTTCTGTATTCGGAACAACCACATGTTCTACTCAGACACCAGCTCTACTGACCATGCTCCAGGGCCAAGTCAGGCATCTGGATCCTTCAGCTCTACACTTATCAGCCTGGCTTCTGAATTCCATGAATACTCCACCTTGAACATTTCATCGGAATGCAGAGAAATATTGGCCAAAGCAAGAGCGGACACCACCTATAAAACATATAAGCTAAAATGTAAGCATTTCTGTTTGTGGTGTGCTACGAAAGGAGTCCATCCTATCTCGTCGCCCCCAGGGCAAATGCTTCCTTATTTGTTGCATTTAGAAAAGTCTGGGCTTTCGTACTCCTCCATACGAGTACATGCGGCGACAATTTTAAGATACCGCCGCACTCAGCAAAACTCCTCACTATATTCTGCCAGGATTGTGAAAGGGCCTTTTTAGAGTATTTCCACTGGTGCGTAAACCTCCTCCGTTATGGTCCGTGAACATAGTGTTGGGTCAACTCATGAAGCCTCCTTTCAAACCAATCCACAGGTCAGAGTTAAAATTCACCTCTTGGAAGAAAGTCACTTTTACTGGCTCTCACATCTGCAAAAAGAGTAAGTGACATACAAGCCTTCACCATCAAAGAACTTTTTCTTCAGTTCGCTCCAAATGGGGTTATGCTGCGAACAAATCCTAAGTATATACCAAAGCTACCATCAAACTTCCATTTGAATGAGACAATGGCTTTAAAAATATTTTTTCCTAACCCAGACTGTTGCGGAGAAAGCACTGCATTCACTGGATATAAGGAGATGTTTAAAGTTCTATCTTCAAAGAACACAGAGCATTCAGAAATCGGACCAGCTATTCGTAGCATATGGGGATAAAAGAAAGGGCTATGCGATATCTAAGCCGACCATTGCCAGGTGGATCGGACTAGCTATAAAATGTTGTCATGCCCAGGCAAGAAAATCGCTCCACAGTAAGGTTAAAGCCCACTCTACCAGGGCGGTAGCCACATCAGCGGCGCTTTTCGCGGGAGTACCCCTGCAACACATTTGCAGGGCAGCAGCATGGTCCAGCCAGCTTACATTTACAAAGCACTACTACCTAGATGAGACGAAAAAAAAGCATACAGCCGCTGGGAAGCAGTGCTAAGACATCTATTTCACTAAGGTGATCCTCTGGTTATCCCACCTTCCACTTGAGAGGTATGTGATCTATAGTTGTTTAATGCTATTGTTCTTAATGTTGCTATTACTACTATTAGTTATATTATGATTATGGTTCTTATTTTGTTCTTATTTTGTTCTTATCATTCTCAATACATATGTATATTACTTTCTGATATTGGCTAAATGTGGCATCATTCCTGTTATGGCCACAATAAATGGTATAACTGCTCGCTACTCTAATTCAAGCATGTGACTCTATGAAAGATCCAATACTGGAAAAGAAAATTAGTTACTTACCTGTAACTGTAGTTCTCCAGTATTGGTATCTTTCAAAGATTCACATGTGACCCACCCTCCTCCCCTCAGAAGGCCCCCTTATTTCTAAAAGACCATATACTTCACACTTGTATGTTACAATCTGAGGGAAACAGCCTCTGTTGGGAGTGTTCTGGGGGGTGCTGTGGCGTGGTTGGTTGTAGTTCAGATTTGGTTATTTTTTTTATAAAAGAATACAGATGGGCTATAACAGTGCCTGTGTAGGCCATTGAGGCCTAGTGTAAAACACTTACTGCTATGTATATTTAAGGTTACCGTGGGACTCCCACCTCGGTGACTGGGATGATTCAAGCATGTGAATCTAAGAAAGATACCAATACTGGAGAACTATAGTTACAGGTAAGTAATTTTCTTATCTTTGTGTTTTTTTTCCCCCAGTTGATCACTTGATTATATGTTTCACTTAGGGGAGAGAGTGTGGTGTTATAGCCAGAGTTGCAGACTTTGTAACTGGGTAACCTGGTTCGTGATTCAGCATCAGCTCAACATCCTGTGATTCTGGGCAAATCACTTACTCTCTCCATGCCTAAAACCAAAATGAATGTCTCCTTGTGTAATGTAACTGATGCGATGTGAAGCACTCTGATACCATTGGGTGAAGTCTGCGTTATATAAAATTGCAAAAGAAAACAAAAGAATTGTGTTTTGCACACTTCTGTTATTGGGCTATACTTGAGGTACATTTGGGGGATATTTAAGATACATCTGGGCTCTTTTTTTTTTTTTTTTTCTTTGATGGCCAGCTTTGGAGACTTATTTGTTATGAAGCACCCTTATTTACTGCATTATGCACAGTAGAAAATGCTTTTGGTCTTCCACTTTGATTCCCCAAGATGGCGTTCAAATATGCCACACTTTTGGCATAAATTCAGAATTTTAGCACTCTAGTTGCTCATTAGAACACTCTAGTAAAGCTGCTGATCACCGGGGAAATAAATGGCAGTGTGCTGTTGGTGTTGAAAGTGCATGTTTCATTCTGCATTTCAGATTGTTCTAATGAAATAGAAGATGAAGATATTTGAGAACTCACTTGAAACCTGTCCTAATTTTTCTTTCTACAACACTAACCATAATTTCTATGAGAAAATGAATCCCATCATTTTTTCCTTTCTAAATTAAATGTTTAAGATTTTTACCAGTTTGATTTAATCAATATGGCTCCAGGTGTGCCACACTTTTGTCATATGTAAGACTGTTAACGCTCTAGTTGTTTTTTTTAGAACACTCTGAGGCTGCAGTAGAACACAAGGGAATCAACTGCCAGGCTGCTTCTGTTGGAAGTACATGCTTTACTGATAATGCCAGACATTATTCTTAAATGGCTGAGAAAAACAGTGCAAATTTACAACAACTATGCTCTCATTTTAGCTTCTGGAGCATCTTCCATAACCTCTATGGCAAAATCATGAGAAAACAGTTTTCTCTAAAACTTCACTCATGAAATCCCAGCAGAAGGCTTTTTCAGAGGGTAAAAACACATTAGAACACATCACAATTCCTAAAATTAGTATGGTACTGTCAACAAGTAATTTACATCATAACAAAAGTCTGTTTTCACCCTTTATACATTCTCCTTTTTGTGACTATCAAAACCTGCCATTTACTATAATGCACTTCAGTGTGGTCCATTTTATTTTTATTATAGCTATAGATACAGATATATAGACATAGAGATGTATCTATATAGATGTGTGTGTATATGTATGCATATATATATATTTTCTTTTTTACAGATATGCAGAGAGAAAATCAAAGGTTACAGGGACCTTATAGTTGGGTTCTGAATTTACTCGCACAAAACCAGAGAAATTCAACAGTAATAGTTAGTTATTTCATGTAACTATAACTCGTGCCCCCGCCATGCAGTTTTTTCTTTAATAATTTGACTGCTAATGAATGAGTCATCTTTATTTGATTACAAAAAGTATGATAAAAGAAAATGAATACACAATAAAATCAGACATATTAAAATACACATTAAAATTGCTAATGTTTCATTATTATTTTTATTGACCATATAAAAGTGGTCATGAGTGCTGTAATATCTGGGGTAATTAGCAGTGCATGATGAGGGCACAAGTTTTTTTTCTATTTTTTTTGTTTTGTTTCCTAGTTTCGTAACTGCATTGTCCCTGTAACTTTTTTTTTCTTTTAAACTTAAAGTAATTTTCATTACTAGTTGTTAATCCAACCACTTCAGCCAGCTCCCTATAACCACCCAATCCAGTGCCACACACAGCCTTCCTCCATGGGCAGCAGGAGTTGCCTGTAGGACCGCTCTCTCTGGATGTGAGAATAGGTGTGAGAGTGGCTGTGAGAATATCTGGGTGGGAGAATGGGCATGAGAGGGTCTATGAGGGTGTGAGAGTGGCTGTGAGGATCTATGAGGGTGTGAGTGGCTATGAGAGGGTCTATGTTGGTGTGAGTCTGATTGTGCTCCAATAGATGAAAGATGCTAAGTTTATATTTGTAAGTGCATATTGTTGCGGTTTAATTTCTGTGAAATAAGCATCATGGCCAGAACATAAGCTCACTTGGTTGTTTATCCAACAAGAGTCCACAATTTGCACAGAATGTCTATCTGGAGCACTTCCACTTCCTGGTTAGTAAGTGCCAACTTGATAGGTAAAGGGCCTATGTGGGGAAGGGTTTTTTGGTTTGGGGGGGTGGGTGGGTGGGGGTAGGGGGGGTGCATGCTGATTTTTGTCCCCTGGGATCCTATCCACCGGGGCTGAGCCTTAATACATTTTTGTAGCGGGGCGCACATACACATACACATACACATACACATACACATACACATACACTTACACATACACTTACACACACACTTATACACACACACACACTTATACACACACACACTTATACACACACACACTTGTTCCTATATATGTAGGTCATTATAATTAGGACCTAGTTTCCACAGGAAGAGCATATTTTGTTTTGCCAATGACTGGTACCTCCTTCAGGAATTTTCAAAACGTATACTTTGGTTAGTTCAACTGATGGCTTTAAAGTTTTGGGATGATCCATCGGCAGGGGGGCAAAACGCGATTTTCCCATAGGGATTTTAAACATAATTTCAGCCCGAACCGCTGGAAGGAATTACACCAACTATGGCAGAAAGCTAGCTCTTGGTCCAGAAGCTTGCTTGTGTGTTTTGGTGTAAATCTGGTCAATGCTTTGAGATATTAAAGGGCAAAAAATATAGATATCTGGTCATGCAGGTATTCCATGGATCCAACTGCCCCTTTCATTGGCTGCCAACACTTCAACAGGAAGTGTTGGCAGCCATTTTGGGACTCAGCCGCGTCCCAGAAGAAAAAAAAGAAAAGGGGCCAGGGTAGGATCACTCTACTTAAACGACGATCTTCCGCTTTTTACATTTGTATTTGCCCTCAGGTGGCCAGGGGCATTGGGGCTTTAAAAAAGAAGGGGTTTGCATGCCCCCCCAGCCCCCATTTTTGGGCTTGTATTTGGCCCTGGGGCAGCCACCTCCCCGAAGCAATTGGAGACTAATATGTGGGGGTGAGGGGGCATTACCCCCGCTCCCCGGGGACCACCACCTCCCTGATGCAAAACTATAAATTGATATGGGGGAGGCCCGTATGGCTTGCCCAAGGGTCTGCCACCGCCCTGGGGCTAAAGATAAAATTAACAAGGGGGTAGGGGGGTGTAGCTGGGCGTCAGAACACCCGGCTACCAACAGTGGCGGCCTCCAGACAGCCTGAGACCCTGGGGGCACCGCCGGGGACGAGCCGGAAGGCACATGCATCAGGAATGTGGATATCCAGATTCCCGTAGTCCAAAAAGCCGAACGTCCGCGACAGACGAGAGAGAAAGAAAGGGAAAACGCAGTAGCAGGAGAGAGACGGGCAGAACGATCGCATGACGAACGGAGACGGCCAGAACAGCTGACTCAAGGAGGAAACCCCGACGACGGGCAAGGAGGCCCAGAAACGCGAGGACTCCGCCACGTCCCTGGAGGGTGTGGCTCAAGCAGGTAAGGTCCTGCTTACAAAGTGGGACAAAAGCCTTGGTGGGAAGGAAGGAGGGGGTGAGAGGTGAAAAGGGGTGAAAGAAGAAAGAGGGAGGAAGGGAAGGGACTCAAAGGAAGTATGGGCAAAGAATTACTATATAAACATTTCCCTTGATTGTTTGCTTTATTGGTTTTTGTTTTGTTGTTGGCTTGAAAAAGAAGAGAACTATTCTCTAAGTGTGGCCCCCTTTCACTAATACCCGCACTTACCTTTCTGACACGGGTGGGGTGAGTTTTTAAAGTGCCTTCTAGAGGGATCTAGCTCACAAAGGTGATTACACTATCTGGTTACCCCTCCTTTCTATACACCCTTTTTCCTATTATCTCACCGCACTCTCTAAAGACCCTCCCACCATACTAAAACAACCAAAGAGCAAACCCAGAGTTAAGACATACCTTACCTTCTTTCCTTTCCCGGTTTCCCCGATGACGCCACTCCACCACAAGACCTTCAGCTGGACCAAAGAAGACCTGAAAGAGAGAAGAGGAGAGAAAGTTATATTCACTGGGAGAGAGAGATAAATGGACTGATCGAAAGTACTTGTGTATTACCAATAAACACCCATCTTTCACACCACCTAAACCCGAGTTGTCTTGCATGTACTTGCAGCTACGCCTGCCGCCACAGGGGGGCTCCCCCCACAATGGACATTTACTTAATGAGATAGCACATAACTCCCTAATCAGTGGAAAGTGCTCCAGTTGGATAGACATTTTGTGCAAAACGGTAGATTCTTGTTGGATAAATGAGCAGGTAAGCTTCCATTCTGGCCATGATATTCATTTCACAGAAATTAAACCTGAACAGGAAGCACTTACAAATATAAACGTAGCAGGAGGCCCAGTTGAAGCTCCTCTTCTGGAAAGGACAAATGATCCTAACTCCTGGGCTTGGTGAAGGCAAAGCTAGTGTGCTTACTCAGCGATCTGAAATCCTTCATGGAGGTGAATGCATCTTTCAAATATTGGAGTGCAATCACTCTCGCACCCACCCACAGCCACCCTCTCATGCCTATTCCCACACCCATAAAGACGAGCCTTTTGGCCAACTTGCGCATGGCCAAAGGCTGTGCACAGCGCAGGGCAGGGTAAATAGGGGGATTAGCTGTAGGTCAGGCCCTGCAGGCAACACGTCCCACACATGGCCAATGTCCGTACGCCGCAGTGGTTGGATTAAAGTATAGTAATGAAAATTACTTTGTGTTTTAAAAAAAAAAAAAAAAACATAGAATTGTTGCTGAATTTCTCTGGTTTTGTGTAAGGTCAGAACCTAACTAGAACATCCTCAGAACATTTGGCTTTTTTTTTTTAATAACTGAATTTCTGTTTTTTAAATTCTATTCCCTAACTATAATGTCCCTGTAACCTTTGTTTTTTTTTTTTTTTTTTTTTTCCAGTGACTTAAGTACACACACACCTCTCTCCTCCTCCACCCCCTTCCCTCTCTCCAACCTCCCACAGTCCTTCTCCTCTCCTAACAGAAGGTAGCAGCACCAGCCAGATTTTTTTTCCCATCAAATTTTATTGCACACTAGCGCTTCAGTGTGTTTCGGCCATGATCCAGCACTCACCACAAACCCAGAGGACAGTTCAGCTCTGTACATCCTTCCAGTCACACATCTTTTGTCATCAACATGTGCGGTGGTGTAAACACAGGTTTCAGTTTTTTTTTAACCAGTACAAATGTTTTTTTTTTTTCATCCCAGACTTAAGGGTCAAATTATATACTTTGGGTTTAATTTCACTCCTGATATATAACATTTCTTGTTAAAACTCCGGAAATACCACATCTGTTCTCTTCTAATTTATCTCCCATCCCTTGAACGTACTTTTAACATGTACTACTGTTAAATTATTTTTCTTTGGTCAAACTGTCTTTGAAAATCGTGCTTCTAAGTGAAAGGGGCCAGAACCTTTGAAATTAAAAGCAGTTGTATCGTACCAAAAATAGTTAAACTGCAAATCGCAGAGGCACTCTGTAGATCCTCCACCCTTTGTGAGATTTGTGTGAGGGAGATTTCACATCACTTTAGCTCCCACAGAGAAATATGTTAGTTTGAAGGCAATTTACATAATTTTGCAGCAACTTGTATTATTCTGGGGAGGAAAGGGCCGTGTGCAGTACATTGTCTAGGCACAGGTATTTCTGGACTCCTGGAAAGAACACCTCTTGCACTGCTGGTCCAATAAGAAAGTGTCAGCCTAACTATAACTTCAGGGACTCATTACTTTACCCTTACCTCTGGTATTCAGCTTCTCACATTTTCTTGTTGAAGAGGATTGTCACAGGTGAAATATATCTATAATATGACCAGGGACACAGAAACAAAGCTCACTTCACAGATGTCCAACTACCAGCATGTTAAGTTTCCTTGATGGTCGATGTCGTTTGCTTTTATTGACCCGCCTGCATCACAAATGTCATGCACAAAGAGTAATTTGTTGTTTTGGGATGGGTTGGGCAAACGTAGTGATAGTAACTAATGTCCACTCATTGAAAGTCCGCTAAAGGCAAAATAATGTCATTGTAATTACGGTTACCAGTAGTGTTGGGTGTTGGCCTTTAACCTGTGTAAGAAAGTACGCATTAAAACTTGTCTTATAGGCAGGCATGGTTCACTGTAGATTTGTTATCCTTTCACTGCAGAAATTCCTGTTTTTTGAGGTTCAACTGTGTCCTTTATTCTAAACTTTCTAAGTGCCAACTTCTGAGTGGAGAAACAGACTAGAGTGCAGACAAAAGAGCAGGGAGAATCTTGTTAGAAAAGAAGAGGGTAAGTTGTCCAGTCCTGCATCCATCAGATATACTTTATTGTTGTCACCAACAAGACAGTCTGATGGGCGTCGGTGTCATCCTTGTTCATGTAGGATGCAGTCTGGGAGATTTTCTCCATGCAGCCTACCTTACCTGGGTGAGAGGTGGTTATACTGAGTATGGCTGTTTTATTATCGCATAATACCAAAGTCTGCACAAGTCAGTAAAGGCCATCCACCTGAGTTGTTGGCCCGAGTCGCAGGTAAAGGACTGTAATGAATGAATTGTCCTTTAATGGAGGTATTGCCGAGGCAGAAGGGCTACGAATCTAGTAGAACCTTCTACCCGCTAAGGGTAGAATATTGTAAATTAAACGGATAGGAATAATTATATAAAACTGGGAACGTTGGAGCATAAGGTCTGTAGCAACCATTATTGCCTCTGTTATGCAAATAACTTCAGTGGAGCTCCCAATATACCGTTGCAGTCCTTTGTAACCTGCATACTAATAACTTTGGAAGGTCTGTCCCATTTCTTTTCTAAATTTTTGTTTCTCCTTTGACGTCATGCACTTAGTGTCCACTGCAGTTGTTTTGTGGGATCAAGTAAATTATTAACTTTACGATTCCTGTAATTATTGGCTCCATTATTGAGAACCTGCTCATATTGCATATCGGGGTTATTCTTTATCAAGACTGTGGACAGATTCAAATGTAAATTGGGATGGATTTTATTTTTAGAAAACGTTCTTGTAATTTCAGCGTGAACACACACATGCATTAATTACTTGCACTAAATTGTGACCGACCCCTACCTCTCTCCTTGAACCCCATCGTTCTCCTCTACAATCCTTTAGAGGTTTAATTGACTAGTTTCTGCTTTTAAATGGAAGTGCACTTCTATAGCATACACACACACCCCTTTACCTCCCAGTCTTTTTTTGTTGTAGTTCTTCAGGTAAAAAACATGCTTTTGAGGTAGCATGGTACCCCTGTATCATAATGAACGCTAACTAATGAACATAGTTGTTTTTACCATTTGGGCTTTTTGGCATTGCGTTTTCCGCAATGTTTTCTTGGAATATGCTTTGTGCAAAATTTGGAGTACTGCTCTTCACTCATGCTCCTTTTAAAACACGCCTTGCTTAATTTCAAGCCATATGTTTTAACACTTGTATACTTCTGCCTGCGTGTGGCATTGAACCACTTGTGTGTGAAAAACGGTTCAGTTTGTGAAAGTAGTTGACAATAGTGTAAAAACCAAATATGCTTAATCCGGCCATTAATTTGACCATATATCCGTGGCTGAGTAGATATTTCATTCTTAGATCTGAAATGCATTAAATTGTTTCATGGCTTGTACTTCATTTAACAAGTTGGTTCATAGGAAGGGATGCAGTCCACAGTATTAATTCCACTGACAACTTTGGCTGTCCAAAATGTTTGTCTCTTTTGTTCATGCTTTTAAATAGTGTTGCAAATACCCTACTTCAGTGGTTCCCAACCTGTAGTCTTGTGACCCCTTGCGGTCCGCGAAGCCTCCTCAGGGGGTCCATGACTGCTTAGAAAATTAAATATTAACAAATTAGGTCCCCAGCTTTCAGTAATGACTCTGTAGGGTGTCCCCAGGTTCCAATAATGATTCAGTGGGGGTCCCCAGAATCCAGTCATGATAAAGTGGGGGTCCACAGATGCCAAAAGTTTGGGAACCACTGCCCTAGTTCTTCACAATTAACTACTAAGAGGCAAGCTGTGTAAATATGTAACAAAAAAAACCAAAAAAAAAATACTGAGTGCCTTTTAACAAATTTTTGTTGACTTATTTTAAGAATAAAGCAATAGTGTCTGATATGAAGGTCATTACCTCGAAGGAAATGATGGGGGTAGAGCATTTCAAGCACTGGCTTCCTCCAGCTTTCGAACCCTTCCTGTATTGTTCACCGTAGTAGTGTGCCACAGAAAAAAAAGTATTGCCATTTCAGAATTAAAAAGAATGAAAAGTGAAAAATAGTTTGAGATCATGAACTTGAAAATTAACTGACCTTGTCCAAGTCGGATTTTAACTTGGAGGTTGCAACCTTCACATTTACGTAAAAACAGCCAATCAGAATCTATTAATCCTGTCTTGGCCTGAAGGGTTTGGATTTCTCCTAATGTTTGTTTTCATTTCTTACTTTATTCTGTTTAGTGAGATTGTAATGTATACTCTCATCCCTGGGGGCATGCTTATTTTGTTTTGTCATTATTTTCTAAAGGGATGCGGTTTGTAAATATGTAGATTTCTAAAAAAAAACAAAATAAATAATAAAGGTGGAAACAAGCGGCAGTTCGCCTCAGAACATTAACATCCCTGACCTATCTTCCTGCATGTAAAAACTGTAATGTCAGGCTGGCTGCAGCAGAGGGCCCCTTGAGTCGTATTGTGCATATGTCAGCCAGGGGCTTTTACAGCCCAGCGTCAGTCACAATACATATCTGACCTGCTGCACTAGTGTCATGGAATGCAGCATGTCAGATAAAGGGGCTACAGGGCTTGTCAGTCATGTGCCCTTTAGCCCTATCAGAATTTAAAATGGAGCAAAAAGGTCTACCACCAACTCTGTCCTGGCTTCTGATAGGGTAGAATCTTGTGGAACTTGTGAGGTAGGAGACGGCAGTGAGAGAATCGTGAACCATGCTGTTTTAAGAGCATGCAAATTTTTATCAAAGACAACTGCTGCAGGTAAGACTTTTTTTTTCAGCAGTCTCTCTCTCCAACTGTGTGTGTCTGCGTGCTGAGGACTACGTATATGTCTGTGTGTCTTCTTGGCACTGTGTATCTATGTGTGCGTGAGCACATGTTTAGTGTATGCTTGTGCTACAGTCTGCAAATTGTTGTGCGCTCTCTCATATATACTGAACGTCAACAATACCGTTGAATTTTCTGAGATTTAACTAACTTTCCGAACCGAAACACGGAGCGAAGAGGAACACGTCCGAACCCGATGGCGGAAAGAAAACAATCTAAGATGGAGTCAACGCCCATGCGCAATGGAGCCGAAAGGGGAGGAGTCCCTCGATCTCGTGACTCGAAAAGACTTCTTCGAAGAAAAGCAACTTGTAACACTCCGAGACCAACACTAGATGGCGGGATATGCACAGCATGTCAATCTGCAGCGTCTCATGCCACGAACAGTTGTACACTGGGTAAGTGACATTTTATATATTTATATATATATATGTGTATATATATATGTTCGGTGGCATGTGTAGCTGCAGATACACATGCTGTTCAGTGTTCCTGCCATCTAGTGTTGGGCTCGGAGTGTTACAAGTTCTTTTTCTGCGAAGAAGACTTTTTGAGTCATGGGACCGAGTGACTCCTCCCTTTCAGCTCCATTGTGCATGGTCATCGACTCCATCTTAGATTTAGGTTGTTTTCTTTCCGCCATCGGGTTCGGAGGTGTTCCTCTTCGCTCTGGGTATTCGAGTCGGAAAAAGACAAAATTCACCGAAAATCGTCGGTATTGTTTTCGATCGCGAAACATCTTCCATCGACACCGGCGAAACACACCTTCGGTTGCCCTTCAGGGCTCCCGCGCCCAGCCAGGGCCTGGTCGGCTCACGTCGAAGCCTAATAGACTGGAACCCGTTCCGATTCTGCCCACAGTGCCACGCCAAGTATCCCTACACAGACCAACACCGGGTCTGTAATATGTGTTTGTCACCGGACCACTGAGAGGATACTTGTAGGAGGCTGGCCTGGCTTGTAGTGGGTACCAGAGGTACTTACACCTTGTGCCAGGTCCAGTTATCCCTTATTAGTGTAGAAGAGGTGTTTCTAGCAGCTAAGGCTGATAGAAGGTAGCTATGGCAAAGCAGCTTAGGCTGAACTAGGAGACATGTAGTGTCATATACACAATATCCTAGGAAAGCACAATACACAGATATACTAAAAATAAAGGTACTTTATTTTTATGACAATATGCCAAAAGTATCTCAGTGAGTACCCTCAGTATGAGGATGAGAAATATACACAAGATATATGTACACAATACCAAAATTATGCAGTAATAGCAAAAGGAAGTAATGCAAGCAGTGTAAAGTTACAATAGATTGCAATAGGAGCACGTAGGTATAGGGGCAACACAAACCATATATTCCAAAAGTGGAATGCGAACCACGAATGGACCCCAAACCTATGTGAGCTTGTAGAGGGTCGCTGGGACTGTAAGAAAACAGTGAGGGTTTGAAAAATAGCCCACCCCAAGACCCTGTAAGGTAGTGGGCAATGGGCTGCTATTTTGTGGCTATCTTTCACTGGAAAGGGTAGGGATAGGCTCCTTACTGTTAGAGAAAGTGAAGCCAATAACTACAAAGTTTTGAAAGATGCACTCTTCTATGGATTTGGCTTAACCTCTGAACAATACAGGATTAAGTTCAGAGACACCAGAAAAGAATCTTCTCAAGACTGGATAGATTTTGTGGACTGTTCAGAGAAGGCCTTGGAAGGGTGGTTGCATGGCAGTAAGGTATCTGACTATGAAAGCCTGTAAAATCTAATTCTGAGAGAGCATATTCTTAACAATTGTGTGTCTGACTTGTTGCACCAATACCTAGTAGACTCTGATCTGACCTCTCCCCAAGAATTGGGAAAGAAGGCAGACAAATGGGTCAGAACAAAGGTGAACATAAAAGTTCATTCAGGGTGTGACAAGGATGGCAAGAAGGATGGTAAGTCTTCTGAGAAGGGTGAGGACAAAAGTAAACATTATGAGTCTTCATCAGGCCCACAAAAATGCTCTGGGGGTGGTGGGTCCAAATCCTCATCTAATAATCAACCTAAAAAGCTTTGGTGTTATTTGTCTAAAGTCAAAGGCCGTTGGGCAACTGATTCCAGTTGCCCAAAGAAAAACACCAAACCTCCCACCACCACAACCCCTGCTGCAAATTCTAGTGCCCCTAGTAATAGCAGTGGTGGTGGGAAATCTACTACTAATAGCCAATCCAAGGGTGTAGCTGGGCTCACTATTGGCAATGTCGTTGGGGATGGTCTTGTTGGGGAGACCACAGAGGCTGTTTTAGTCTCTGATGGTTGCATTGATTTTGCCACCTTTGTTGCTTGTCCCCTTAATATGGATAAGTCCAAGCAACTTCTCCTAATAAATGGTGTTGAGCCCAAAGAGCTAGATATGAAGCGGTGCAGAGGGCTACTGTCGCAAAATGGGAAGGCAAGCTCTTACCCCCTCCAATTTTGGACAGCTGGACCCTAGGACAGTCTGGGTTGGATGGGTCCACCACCTGTGTTCCAGGGAGCATGCTCGTCATCAGGAGAGGAGTCCCAGAGAACCAGTCGTCGTCTTGGAAGGAGCCTGCAGGAGCAAGGATGTGACTCTGTCACTCCACTGGAGATTCCTTTGGTTCTTCTGGTGCAGGGTGAAGACAGGGAGTCCTCAGAGTGTGCACACATTGGAAACTGTTGCAAATGCTGGCTGGAGCTGAAGTTGCAGGTCACAGGAGTCATCCAGGATACTTTGTTGCAGTTACAGCAGTTCCTGGAGCAGTCTGTGGTTGAGCCGACGCTCAGAAGCTGAAGCAGAGGATGCCGAGGATTCCTGGAGGAGTCTTGCAAGCTGAATCTGAAGAGGAACCCACAGGAGAGACCCTAAATAACGCTGAGAAGGAGATTGGCTACCTACCCAGCTATGGA